>NW_027150553.1:1490000-1962414 GCF_001643675.1 Monocercomonoides exilis | reverse complement strand
AAACACAAAAGATGAGAAATTCGACTCACTCACCAATACACTCCCTCCTCCTTCGCTCTTCCTTCTTCTCTTCCTTCTCCACCTCTTCTTCCTCCTCCTCTCTCCCACTTCTCGGCTGCACCATCCCTCTCAATACAATTTTCATCAAAATCTCAAATTATTCTACAACCCTTTTCCTTCCTCTTTCTGCAGCATATGTTATGAATCTCATAAAAAATTATAACAGACCTTCGCTGTCAATGCCTTTTATAATTAATGATCCCATAAAGCTCTTTCCCAAACTGATTCTGCTGATTGACCTTCACTTTCTGTATTTTGATGTAATTTCACTCCTTGAAATTTTACGAAAACGCCAGCAAAAACAATTTTGTTCAAACAAAATAAAAAGAAAAAACAATAAATCATATAAAAAATAGTCAAATAATATAATTAATAAAAATGTCATACCCTTGTTTTCTCTCGCCCACTTTTCTCAAAGAATCATCCCATTCCTCCTCATCCCTTCCATCATCTCCAACAAAAACAAAACATACTGCAATCTCCATCCATAAAGATAAATATTCTGGAATCTATCCCCATCTTCTTTTAGAATTTTCTCCAAATTATCTGTGTTCTTTCTCACAAAGCTAATCTCCTCTGTTTTTCACCAAAACCCCTTTCTCCTTTCATCTTTCTTCTTTGTAAGGCACAGTTTCTTTTCTTCTTCTCAATTACTTGTGCATATCTTCTGTCTTTTCATCATTTTCCCATTCTCTTTTTCGCGTTCAACCAGATTTGTCCAGCACTCCTTCCAAAACCTTCAAAATTATCTTTCTTTCATTTCATTTCGCATTTCTCCTCCAGCTCACTCCTCTATGCGCCCCTTCATTTATTTCATCCAGACTTCTTTTATGCATTTTTAATCTCCTCTTTCCATGTTCCATGTTCATTCATTGCCATCGAGCATTCTTGTAAAAATACAAACATCATAAAAAATAAAATACGAAAACATATTTTTAATAATAATGAACAAACCTATGCCAATTGATATGACCAATCTTCGTATACAACATTTCTTCTTCTTCTTCTTCTTCTTCTTCTGTGTGTATTTCTCTGTTCTGCTCATAACATCAGCCTTCTCTGTCTCTGCTCTCAGTCTCACGGCAAATGAAACCACTTCTCTTCTGTTCCCTCAAAATTGCCCATGTCCAATCCTCACTTTCGGTTCTATTCCACAAATTCCAACAACTCCAACCATTTTTATTTTCATAAGATGGCAAGTGAAAAAAAGAAAAAGAAGACGAAGACGAGAAAAACGAAGAAGGAGACATAGACGAATAAATTGAAGAAGAAAATGAAATTATTTTATTCGGAGGAGCTGGTGATGATGATGATGATGATGCGAAGAAGGCAAAGAAGGCAAAGAAGATGATGAAAACTGTGAGGCTGAAAAATAAGAATAACAATAAATGAAAAAGTCTGTGAAGATGAAGAATACGATGAAGGAGATGCAAAAGACGATAAAGAAGATGCCGCTGAGTTTTCATATGAATGATATTTTCTTCTGTAAGAAGACATCCTCAAAATAGCAATCTCGTTCTCTGCTCCAGCTGCAAATCCTTCTATGATATAAGACTGAAGGCAAAGGCAAAATGACTTAAATCTATTTTGTCTGTTATCCACCACAAGCTGCTTGTTTTACGCCAAACTGTCTGTTTTTCTCGAATTTTCGACAAACAAGCAAAACAATCAAGTGCCATTCTACCCCTCTCCTCGGTCCATAAAAGCAATGTCTTCCCCTTCTTCTCCAAAGAAAGGCACCTTGTTCTGCTCCAATTGCCTCCAATGTCCTGTTTCAGTCACTTGTCCCAATCTTTCCAACAAACTTAAAAATGAAAATGTCTTCTTCCTCTTTTTAAAAAACGCTCCCTTTTCATTGAATTTGGTTATTCTTCCTTTTTAGCTTTGGCATTTTCCAATCCCGTTGATTTCTGCTCCATCAAAACTCATTTTCATCGTATTTCTATCCATCGCGCATGTTGAGTCCAAAATAAGTCACATACATTTATGATAAAATATATTCAGGCTCTTATAATATATTTGTAAGATAGCATTTGTCTCGCTTCATTGCTGTTCTCCTCTGCATGGAATAAATTGTCCATTTTTATAAATCGTCTGAATCACGACTTTGGAGAGGATACAGATGATAATATCTTCACAATCAACAGAAAAATAAAAATACATACATTAAAAATTTCACATTCACATTGAAAATGTTGCATCCTCACACCATTCCATCAATCAAAATGAATAATTCCAGCTTCCCTCAAAATAAAATTGTTGCTGTCTCATCTGCCATATCTCTGGAAATAATTCACCCATCCCAGCTGGAATGTTTGACGTCTTGATTTCTCACTCTGTTGAACGGCTTTTTATCATTAAACTTTGATCATTTGCCATAACAGATTAGAGAGTTTGATGAATGAAAGAGGATTCAATTTGATGTTTTTGGTTGAAAGGGCAGAGGCTGGAAGAGAAATGGGGACAGGGGATTGTTTGTGGGGCAGCTCAACAACCTTGCCAATTCTTGTTATTTGTGTGCCAAATGAGCAGAAAAGAAATTGATTTCTAACTTTATGGCCGCTGTCTGGTGCTCATGATGAGCATGAGATAATAAGAGGGAGAAATTATCGACAATGCATTGATTCATCATTCAGCACCTGGATTGCAACATATCCTGCCAATCCCCTTGAATAAATGGAATTTCTTTGAAAAGTGAAGGAAAAGGAAAAGCAATGTTAAATCTTGTTTCGGTCATGTCACAACATTGTTGCACTTTTGAACATGTGTTTTATTCTTCACCTGTTGAGCAACATCTGGTGTCATCTTTCAATTTTATTGTGAAATCCAACACAGATACAAATGGATAATTTTCGTTTATCAAAATTATCTCTTTCACTTGTGCATCATCTTCGCTTTCCATGTTTTCAAACGTTTTTTTCTTCTTCTTCGTATTCGCCAATACTCGATCTGGGAAATTGGATCAACATCCCTCAACATCCCAAAGAGACAAAACAAGATGATTCTCTTGTGTTTGAAAGGCATTTGTCTTCACCTGATATCTCTCTTTTTCTGCCATTCTATCATCATCTTCTTCTTCTGTTTCTATTTGTTATCTTCATCAACATTGTTGGGAAGAGCCCATCTGATCCCAAGAAAATATATCAATGAGAATGAGCAGGATTGTTTTTTATCATTCCTTTTTGTTAATGAAAGGAAATATCACAAAGCTCTTGGTTTTTGAATTGGAGTCATCAAGGCCAATCACGTGAGCACTTTGGCGATCATCAGGGTTGTGAGTCCATGGAAAGGTATGGAAAGAAGAGAGAATGCAAAAGGCGAGAAATGAGAAGAGGAATTATTAAGAATCTGTTTGTGAATGAAGCCTTGCATGAAGCAGAAGGAAAGACAGGATGGATTTTTTTTTGAGAGGGATTGTCAAAGAAGTTCTTTGAACTGAACAAGGATCGAATTGACAGTTGGTGTGCCTGAGTGGATTTTGAGCAGGATACACATTCTTTAGCCTTCTCATAAGTCTTAATGCAATTATGTTCCATTTGGAATGAGAGATTGTTTTGAATATATTTGAGGATATGGTGAAACACTTTTTCTGATAGAAATGGTGGAGCTGATTCATGCAGTTTATTTTCTTTTGCAATCAGACATCTGGGAAAATGGGAAGGATGCATTTGTGGAGAATGGAGCAGTTAGTGATTTTTGAGGGTGATGGAGGAAGATATGTCCTATCCAGAACGAGTCGGGAGAAGGGAGCAGAGGGAAATGAAGGTGAAAGAGCAAGGAGGAATGGCAGATGAAACTCAGTTTGTGAGGGGAAGAGAAAGAAGGGTAAATTGCTTAATAAATCCTTTTTTTTATATGAGTTATTGCCAGTCTTGTGGTGTGGCTGCACATCAACGATCACTTTGGAAAATGTGTGTGGAGAAGGTTGTATTTCCTTTGGCATTCCTCTAACCATTTGTGTTTTTGGGGGAAATGTGCCTGTGAATGAGCAAAAGGAGGGGGAATGGATGTTGTTGGGAGTGATTGAGATGTGTCTGTTTTGCAAAAAGGATGAGGATGAGGAAGGTGATGGAAGGGGAAGTTGGCAGTCTGCTTGGAGGGGTCTTTGGAAGGGAGTTGGAAAGAAGAAAAGCAGAGGGGCAGGGGATTGGGATGGAAAGGAAAGTTGGGTGAAGAAGACGAAAGGTGAGGAGAGGATGGTGTGGCTGGGCAAATGAAATGGGGTGAGGAGTGCTTGTGGGTGTGATGATTCCACGCTCAGCAAGGTTGTTGGGAATGTTGATGGTTGTGACGGATGCTGTGTGTTTTGGAGCAGAAAGGATGAGGAAAGCAGACAGAAGAAACGAGAGAGGATGGTGAGTGGCAGGCAGTTGTTGGAGGGGGTGAGGATGAAGCGGAGGAAAGGATGCTGGATGGGCATATGGCTGATGGAGCAGATGTGTTTGTTGAGAGGGGTTGAGGGGCAGTTGTATTTTTGGAAAGGAGAGGAAAGAAGAGGGAGATGGAGAACATATGGAGGGTGAAGGGTTTATTGAAACAAGAGAAGGAAGATGAAGGAAAGGGAGGCATTTGAATTGTGATAAGCATGAAGGGAATGGGAAATATCCTTGAAAATTCACAAAAAAATAAAAAATATCTTGTAATTTTTCAGAGAAATTTCAAGTACATTATTCTCTGTTTTGTTCTCATTCACATTGTTGGTTTCTTTTTCGCTCAGTTCCACTCAAAACTTATTTTTTTATCTGTCCGTTTGTGTGGCATTCCCCTGTGTGATTCTTGCAAATAATACAAGGGAATGAACACACGTTATTGTCTTTGGAAAGGAGCCAGGGCAAATGAATTCTTTTGTGAAGGCTGAGAAAATGGATTTGGAGGAGTCTGGACACACAGAAACCAGGGAAATGGTACTTTTCTTCTTTATAAATATTATTAAAAATATATTGACAATTACAAAAAAAATATTTTATTCAAATAGACTGAGGAATTGGTTTATGCAATCAGATCAAATGAAAACAGAAAAATGCGGAAAGCGTGTTGAGAGAAGTTTTGCAGCCTGGAACAGACATGGTACATGGCACCATCTGAGGAGTGTGGCTCGATCCTTGAGGTGGTACGGGTGCTGAGCCTCTGGGGTGCCTGGGAAATGGGGCAGCGATTTATTGGCCAGATGTCTGTGTCTGGGCATGGAACATGTTTATGATGCCTCTTTCTATGTGCTGTGATGGAAATGTGTTGTGAATTGGCCGTATGAGTGGGCTTGTGGGGCAGCTTGGTGTCGGTGGGTGTCATTGTTTCCTTTCAGAATGTTATCTAATCAGCCATACTGGTGGAGGTGTGCCATTTTATTTGCCTCACGAGGGAGCCGTTGACGTGTTGCACCTTTTTTATATCTATTTTTCCGTATTTTATTTCTCAGCAGGGAGCAGCTGGGGATGTTTTGCAACAGAAGAATTTTTCGATGATCGGGGTTCCTGTGTGGGCCAAAACAGCGGAGAAGGGGATGGGAGCAAAAGAAACAGCGATTGGGAGGGGTGCAGCGTGGAGACGAGGGGATGCAGCAGAATTTTGTTTTTTCATCTCAACGGCAGTTATTGGCTGTTGTGGCAGCGCCAGCGCAAATACGGATGATTTTATTGGATGCTCTCCTTCAGACCTGGGATTTGCCGTTATTTCAGCCAGCAAAAATATTTCGACTCCAACTGCCCACCCGTCACACTGAACAGCATCGTTGAAATTGAAGAAAGAGAATTCGTCCCAATCACACTCACTGTCTTCCCTTTCCCAACAACAGAAATCTTCTTTTCCCCAACATTGATCGTCGCCCCTTCGCTCACATGCTTCCCATCCAGCAACGTGATTGTCGAGCTCAGCTGCGCCATGCTCGAACCCACTGCATGCCCCACTGTCTTGCAAGGTGCTGCCTCACTCATCCCACACAGATTATTTGTGTCATCTCCACTCACTCCAACATACCGATCCTTCATCCCGACGCTCAGCCACCACATCTTTTCTGTATGCTGATAATACCAACTTCCAGATTTATAATAACGGCACACTCTCGTATCATTGCTGTTCGTTGTGTACGATTCGTAGAACGGGTTGTTCGAAGAAAAGTGATTGTAATTGTCTTGAAAAAACACATCGTGGCCATATGGAGTGGAATTACTGCAACTGCAATCGTGGAAGAAGAAGAAATAGCAATAAAGGTTGTTGCCGGGAGCTGTTGATTGATATGGATAAAAATACAATCCTCCACCATATGATAATGCACTGCACGAAATAAACTGGAGGCTCCTCATTTTGAATGCAGACGGAACACCATAACAATATATCCCTCCGCCGCCAGTGCTCGAGAGTGTACATGAAGTGAATGAGCACTCAAACACACAAGCACTCTCCCCTTTGTCGTTTTCTGTTCCAATACAGGAAGATCCAGAAACATTAAAAGTTTGAAGATAAAGGCCTCCTCCATAATTTTTCGATGTGCATTTCTGGAACTCGCAGCCACTGATCCTGACACACGAAGAAATCGAATAAATGTCAATTCCTCCGCCTTCATAGTTCTGAGCTGTGCAAGCGTTGAACGAAGTATTCTCGACCGTAATGGAACATATTTCATATGCTGTTATTGCTCCTCCGCCATAATACGCGTAGCAGTTGTTGAACGAGCAATGCTTTACAGAAAGTGTTCCTGATGACAGACCGTATATATTGATTGCTCCTCCATTTGAAGCGCTATCTTCATAATCTTCATTTTCTCCAGTTGTTTTTGACCCATTCCACACACACCAAGTGAACGAATTCGCCCCATCATCTGTAATCTTCTGTCTCGCTGGTTTCGATAAATTCCCCTCACTCCCTCCTATTGCAACATTCTGAGTGCGATAGCATCTGACAAATGAGGTGTTCGAGGCAGCCAATGACGATGAAGAGCTGTTAAGCAAAGGCAGAAGGTTTTATAAAGGGAATCGATTAAAGATGAAGAATCCAATAGTTTGGCTAAGATATTAGAAAAGACCAAATGAGAGCGCGATGCAAAGGATATGACGGGCAACGGAAGAACGGCGCTGAAGAAATGCAAAAAGAAGAGAAATGCGACTCGCCCTCCCGAAAGCACTGCCTCCTTCTTCTCTTTTTTATTTTTATCATTGTTGTTGAATGGATTGTTATATTTATCACGATTTTATTGTTAAAATAATAAGACGGTTGATTCAATTGAAAGGCATTGTCAGTACTTGTCAAATAATTTTTTTTTTAATTCAAAGAGAAATTGAGAGATTCTAAATTGAGGGATTTATAAGCTAAATGCCAATGGCCAAGATGCATTCATTCTTTTCTTTGAATGCATGTTTGGAATCAAAATTTATTGTTTTCCTTTTATTTTATTCATTAATGATGAAGGTGAATGAAATGATGGAGATATCTTCAATAGGTGAAAATTCTTTTTTGTTCATTTTTGTTTTGTTTTTATCCAAATATTTGAAATATGTATTGATTGAATATTTGCAGCAAATCGAAATGAATAATTCTTTTAATTCGTTTCATTTTCACTTAATATTTTTTTAAAAAAAATACATTCGTAAATCGGATATTATTATTATTATTTTAATATTCAATATTTCCATAAAAGGAAATAACTATGCACAAATTTGTTTTTGTTATTTATTTATTTTCGAAAAAGATAGTTATTTAAATAGCAACAGAACGTTTGTAACGCTTGGCCAGAATATCGATTCTTCGAACAAATCTTTTTTTTTTTTTTTTTCCTTTTTTATAAATATTCAAACACTCTTAATTTCACAGATCAGCCTTTTCACCGTTTATTATTCAGAAGAAATACAAATGAAATATTTTTATTAAAAAATGTTCTTTAGGTATTCGGTTTATCGAATGAATGTTTCAAACAAAATAGGATTCGATATTCAATTTCTTTTCTCTTGAAGTGGAAGATGATTTGAAATTTGATTTTCTTGAAAATTGACAAAAGTTTTTTTTCAACAAAATCTCTTGACCCTTCACAAAATAAAACTGTCATTGTTCATGTTGATGATATATTTATTCAGAATTGATTTTTCACCTCTTGTCTTATTTGTTTGTTTGTTTGTTCAGTAATTTGATTATCAAAATCCAGTCTCTTTCAAAATATTATTGATCATTTGTTGTTGTCATTTACTGATTTGAGATTTGGGTGATTCCTTTGTGGCATCACACTTTTTCTATCATAAGAATTCGTTTCGATAAATCAATTTGATGATCATGAAGATGAAACAAAACAGAACTATTAATGAGTTTCTATTTGTTTTCAGATTGTTGTCTTTCAGTTATTTTCAATGATTCAATAATTGATCATTTCCATCCACCGAACAATTCATTGCAATCTGTTAGACCCAATGATAGAATGTTGGTTATTATTGGAGAACAGAATTTTCATTTTTGATTTCAAAAACACTCACCCATTTTCAAGAGTTAATCTCAAAGTCCAATTTCATTTTGACATTTGTTTTGAAATTTGATGAGAATCATCAACTATTTTGTATTCTTGTTTGCACCATGTTTCAACAGTATTTTTTTTCCTTTATGAATGAATTGAAACATGTTTTTCAAAAATATGTTATTCTTTCAAATGTTTTCCTGTGTGATCCTTTGATATTATCTAGAAATTATCTGAGTCGAGTGATTATTTTTGTTATTATTTATTAGAATATTGATATCTTAAAAAAACTGAATTGAGATAAAGATCAACATAATTTTCAAACTACACTTTCATTTAATTTTTTTCCAGTGCAAATATAAGTTTATCAAAAAGCGTATCATTATATCAGAGTGATAATAAACAAATAAAGCTCGAAAAATTGACTGAAAAATTATCACTCGACTCAGATAATTTCTAGATAATATCAAAGGATCACACAGGAAAACATTTGAAAGAATAACATATTTTTGAAAAACATGTTTCAATTCATTCATAAAGGAAAAAAAATACTGTTGAAACATGGTGCAAACAAGAATACAAAATAGTTGATGATTCTCATCAAATTTCAAAACAAATGTCAAAATGAAATTGGACTTTGAGATTAACTCTTGAAAATGGGTGAGTGTTTTTGAAATCAAAAATGAAAATTCTGTTCTCCAATAATAACCAACATTCTATCATTGGGTCTAACAGATTGCAATGAATTGTTCGGTGGATGGAAATGATCAATTATTGAATCATTGAAAATAACTGAAAGACAACAATCTGAAAACAAATAGAAACTCATTAATAGTTCTGTTTTGTTTCATCTTCATGATCATCAAATTGATTTATCGAAACGAATTCTTATGATAGAAAAAGTGTGATGCCACAAAGGAATCACCCAAATCTCAAATCAGTAAATGACAACAACAAATGATCAATAATATTTTGAAAGAGACTGGATTTTGATAATCAAATTACTGAACAAACAAACAAACAAATAAGACAAGAGGTGAAAAATCAATTCTGAATAAATATATCATCAACATGAACAATGACAGTTTTATTTTGTGAAGGGTCAAGAGATTTTGTTGAAAAAAAACTTTTGTCAATTTTCAAGAAAATCAAATTTCAAATCATCTTCCACTTCAAGAGAAAAGAAATTGAATATCGAATCCTATTTTGTTTGAAACATTCATTCGATAAACCGAATACCTAAAGAACATTTTTTAATAAAAATATTTCATTTGTATTTCTTCTGAATAATAAACGGTGAAAAGGCTGATCTGTGAAATTAAGAGTGTTTGAATATTTATAAAAAAGGAAAAAAAAAAAAAAAAAGATTTGTTCGAAGAATCGATATTCTGGCCAAGCGTTACAAACGTTCTGTTGCTATTTAAATAACTATCTTTTTCGAAAATAAATAAATAACAAAAAACAAATTTGTGCATAGTTATTTCCTTTTTATGGAAATATTGAATATTAAAATAATAATAATAATATCCGATTTACGAATGTATTTTTTTTTAAAAAAATATTAAGTGAAAATGAAACGAATTAAAAGAATTATTCATTTCGATTTGCTGCAAATATTCAATCAATACATATTTCAAATATTTGGATAAAAACAAAACAAAAATGAACAAAAAAGAATTTTCACCTATTGAAGATATCTCCATCATTTCATTCACCTTCATCATTAATGAATAAAATAAAAGGAAAACAATAAATTTTGATTCCAAACATGCATTCAAAGAAAAGAATGAATGCATCTTGGCCATTGGCATTTAGCTTATAAATCCCTCAATTTAGAATCTCTCAATTTCTCTTTGAATTAAAAAAAAAATTATTTGACAAGTACTGACAATGCCTTTCAATTGAATCAACCGTCTTATTATTTTAACAATAAAATCGTGATAAATATAACAATCCATTCAACAACAATGATAAAAATAAAAAGAGAAGAAGGAGGCAGTGCTTTCGGGAGGGCGAGTCGCATTTCTCTTCTTTTTGCATTTCTTCAGCGCCGTTCTTCCGTTGCCCGTCATATCCTTTGCATCGCGCTCTCATTTGGTCTTTTCTAATATCTTAGCCAAACTATTGGATTCTTCATCTTTAATCGATTCCCTTTATAAAACCTTCTGCCTTTGCTTAACAGCTCTTCATCGTCATTGGCTGCCTCGAACACCTCATTTGTCAGATGCTATCGCACTCAGAATGTTGCAATAGGAGGGAGTGAGGGGAATTTATCGAAACCAGCGAGACAGAAGATTACAGATGATGGGGCGAATTCGTTCACTTGGTGTGTGTGGAATGGGTCAAAAACAACTGGAGAAAATGAAGATTATGAAGATAGCGCTTCAAATGGAGGAGCAATCAATATATACGGTCTGTCATCAGGAACACTTTCTGTAAAGCATTGCTCGTTCAACAACTGCTACGCGTATTATGGCGGAGGAGCAATAACAGCATATGAAATATGTTCCATTACGGTCGAGAATACTTCGTTCAACGCTTGCACAGCTCAGAACTATGAAGGCGGAGGAATTGACATTTATTCGATTTCTTCGTGTGTCAGGATCAGTGGCTGCGAGTTCCAGAAATGCACATCGAAAAATTATGGAGGAGGCCTTTATCTTCAAACTTTTAATGTTTCTGGATCTTCCTGTATTGGAACAGAAAACGACAAAGGGGAGAGTGCTTGTGTGTTTGAGTGCTCATTCACTTCATGTACACTCTCGAGCACTGGCGGCGGAGGGATATATTGTTATGGTGTTCCGTCTGCATTCAAAATGAGGAGCCTCCAGTTTATTTCGTGCAGTGCATTATCATATGGTGGAGGATTGTATTTTTATCCATATCAATCAACAGCTCCCGGCAACAACCTTTATTGCTATTTCTTCTTCTTCCACGATTGCAGTTGCAGTATTTCCACTCCATATGGCCACGATGTGTTTTTTCAAGACAATTACAATCACTTTTCTTCGAACAACCCGTTCTACGAATCGTATACAACGAACAGCAATGATACGAGAGTGTACTTCCAATATTATAACGGAAACAATTGGGTGTATCAGGAAACACAAAAGAAGGAATGGCTGAAGGAAGGGATGAAGGATCGGTATGTTGGAGTGAGTGGGGATGACACAAATAATCTGTGTGGGATGAGTGAGGCAGCACCTTGCAAGACAGTGGGGCATGCAGTGGGTTCGAGCATGGCGCAGCTGAGCTCGACAATCACGTTGCTGGATGGGAAGCATGTGAGCGAAGGGGCGACGATCAATGTTGGGGAAAAGAAGATTTCTGTTGTTGGGAAAGGGAAGACAGTGAGTGTGATTGGGACGAATTCTCTTTCTTCAATTTCAACGATGCTGTTCAGTGTGACGGGTGGGCAGTTGGAGTCGAAATATTTTTGCTGGCTGAAATAACGGCAAATCCCAGGTCTGAAGGAGAGCATCCAATAAAATCATCCGTATTTGCGCTGGCGCTGCCACAACAGCCAATAACTGCCGTTGAGATGAAAAAACAAAATTCTGCTGCATCCCCTCGTCTCCACGCTGCACCCCTCCCAATCGCTGTTTCTTTTGCTCCCATCCCCTTCTCCGCTGTTTTGGCCCACACAGGAACCCCGATCATCGAAAAATTCTTCTGTTGCAAAACATCCCCAGCTGCTCCCTGCTGAGAAATAAAATACGGAAAAATAGATATAAAAAAGGTGCAACACGTCAACGGCTCCCTCGTGAGGCAAATAAAATGGCACACCTCCACCAGTATGGCTGATTAGATAACATTCTGAAAGGAAACAATGACACCCACCGACACCAAGCTGCCCCACAAGCCCACTCATACGGCCAATTCACAACACATTTCCATCACAGCACATAGAAAGAGGCATCATAAACATGTTCCATGCCCAGACACAGACATCTGGCCAATAAATCGCTGCCCCATTTCCCAGGCACCCCAGAGGCTCAGCACCCGTACCACCTCAAGGATCGAGCCACACTCCTCAGATGGTGCCATGTACCATGTCTGTTCCAGGCTGCAAAACTTCTCTCAACACGCTTTCCGCATTTTTCTGTTTTCATTTGATCTGATTGCATAAACCAATTCCTCAGTCTATTTGAATAAAATATTTTTTTTGTAATTGTCAATATATTTTTAATAATATTTATAAAGAAGAAAAGTACCATTTCCCCTGGTTTCTGTGTGTCCAGACTCCTCCAAATCCATTTTCTCAGCCTTCACAAAAGAATTCATTTGCCCTGGCTCCTTTCCAAAGACAATAACGTGTGTTCATTCCCTTGTATTATTTGCAAGAATCACACAGGGGAATGCCACACAAACGGACAGATAAAAAAATAAGTTTTGAGTGGAACTGAGCGAAAAAGAAACCAACAATGTGAATGAGAACAAAACAGAGAATAATGTACTTGAAATTTCTCTGAAAAATTACAAGATATTTTTTATTTTTTTGTGAATTTTCAAGGATATTTCCCATTCCCTTCATGCTTATCACAATTCAAATGCCTCCCTTTCCTTCATCTTCCTTCTCTTGTTTCAATAAACCCTTCACCCTCCATATGTTCTCCATCTCCCTCTTCTTTCCTCTCCTTTCCAAAAATACAACTGCCCCTCAACCCCTCTCAACAAACACATCTGCTCCATCAGCCATATGCCCATCCAGCATCCTTTCCTCCGCTTCATCCTCACCCCCCTCCAACAACTGCCTGCCACTCACCATCCTCTCTCGTTTCTTCTGTCTGCTTTCCTCATCCTTTCTGCTCCAAAACACACAGCATCCGTCACAACCATCAACATTCCCAACAACCTTGCTGAGCGTGGAATCATCACACCCACAAGCACTCCTCACCCCATTTCATTTGCCCAGCCACACCATCCTCTCCTCACCTTTCGTCTTCTTCACCCAACTTTCCTTTCCATCCCAATCCCCTGCCCCTCTGCTTTTCTTCTTTCCAACTCCCTTCCAAAGACCCCTCCAAGCAGACTGCCAACTTCCCCTTCCATCACCTTCCTCATCCTCATCCTTTTTGCAAAACAGACACATCTCAATCACTCCCAACAACATCCATTCCCCCTCCTTTTGCTCATTCACAGGCACATTTCCCCCAAAAACACAAATGGTTAGAGGAATGCCAAAGGAAATACAACCTTCTCCACACACATTTTCCAAAGTGATCGTTGATGTGCAGCCACACCACAAGACTGGCAATAACTCATATAAAAAAAAGGATTTATTAAGCAATTTACCCTTCTTTCTCTTCCCCTCACAAACTGAGTTTCATCTGCCATTCCTCCTTGCTCTTTCACCTTCATTTCCCTCTGCTCCCTTCTCCCGACTCGTTCTGGATAGGACATATCTTCCTCCATCACCCTCAAAAATCACTAACTGCTCCATTCTCCACAAATGCATCCTTCCCATTTTCCCAGATGTCTGATTGCAAAAGAAAATAAACTGCATGAATCAGCTCCACCATTTCTATCAGAAAAAGTGTTTCACCATATCCTCAAATATATTCAAAACAATCTCTCATTCCAAATGGAACATAATTGCATTAAGACTTATGAGAAGGCTAAAGAATGTGTATCCTGCTCAAAATCCACTCAGGCACACCAACTGTCAATTCGATCCTTGTTCAGTTCAAAGAACTTCTTTGACAATCCCTCTCAAAAAAAATCCATCTTGCTGTCTTTCCTTCTGCTTCATGCAAGGCTTCATTCACAAACAGATTCTTAATAATTCCTCTTCTCATTTCTCGCCTTTTGCATTCTCTCTTCTTTCCATACCTTTCCATGGACTCACAACCCTGATGATCGCCAAAGTGCTCACGTGATTGGCCTTGATGACTCCAATTCAAAAACCAAGAGCTTTGTGATATTTCCTTTCATTAACAAAAAGGAATGATAAAAAACAATCCTGCTCATTCTCATTGATATATTTTCTTGGGATCAGATGGGCTCTTCCCAACAATGTTGATGAAGATAACAAATAGAAACAGAAGAAGAAGATGATGATAGAATGGCAGAAAAAGAGAGATATCAGGTGAAGACAAATGCCTTTCAAACACAAGAGAATCATCTTGTTTTGTCTCTTTGGGATGTTGAGGGATGTTGATCCAATTTCCCAGATCGAGTATTGGCGAATACGAAGAAGAAGAAAAAAACGTTTGAAAACATGGAAAGCGAAGATGATGCACAAGTGAAAGAGATAATTTTGATAAACGAAAATTATCCATTTGTATCTGTGTTGGATTTCACAATAAAATTGAAAGATGACACCAGATGTTGCTCAACAGGTGAAGAATAAAACACATGTTCAAAAGTGCAACAATGTTGTGACATGACCGAAACAAGATTTAACATTGCTTTTCCTTTTCCTTCACTTTTCAAAGAAATTCCATTTATTCAAGGGGATTGGCAGGATATGTTGCAATCCAGGTGCTGAATGATGAATCAATGCATTGTCGATAATTTCTCCCTCTTATTATCTCATGCTCATCATGAGCACCAGACAGCGGCCATAAAGTTAGAAATCAATTTCTTTTCTGCTCATTTGGCACACAAATAACAAGAATTGGCAAGGTTGTTGAGCTGCCCCACAAACAATCCCCTGTCCCCATTTCTCTTCCAGCCTCTGCCCTTTCAACCAAAAAACATCAAATTGAATCCTCTTTCATTCATCAAACTCTCTAATCTGTTATGGCAAATGATCAAAGTTTAATGATAAAAAAGCCGTTCAACAGAGTGAGAAATCAAGACGTCAAACATTCCAGCTGGGATGGGTGAATTATTTCCAGAGATATGGCAGATGAGACAGCAACAATTTTATTTTGAGGGAAGCTGGAATTATTCATTTTGATTGATGGAATGGTGTGAGGATGCAACATTTTCAATGTGAATGTGAAATTTTTAATGTATGTATTTTTTATTTTTCTGTTGATTGTGAAGATATTATCATCCGTATCCTCTCCAAAGTCGTGATTCAGACGATTTATAAAAAATGGACGATTTATTCCATGCAGAGGAGAACAGCAATGAAGCGAGACAAATGCTATCTTACAAATATATTATAAGAGCCTGAATATATTTTATCATAAATGTATGTGACTTATTTTGGACTCAACATGCGCGATGGATAGAAATACGATGAAAAATGAGTTTTGATGGAGCAGAAATCAACGGGATTGGAAAATGCCAAAGCTAAAAAGGAAGAATAACCAAATTCAATGAAAAGGGAGCGTTTTTTAAAAAGAGGAAGAAGACATTTTCATTTTTAAGTTTGTTGGAAAGATTGGGACAAGTGACTGAAACAGGACATTGGAGGCAATTGGAGCAGAACAAGGTGCCTTTCTTTGGAGAAGAAGGGGAAGACATTGCTTTTATGGACCGAGGAGAGGGGTAGAATGGCACTTGATTGTTTTGCTTGTTTGTCGAAAATTCGAGAAAAACAGACAGTTTGGCGTAAAACAAGCAGCTTGTGGTGGATAACAGACAAAATAGATTTAAGTCATTTTGCCTTTGCCTTCAGTCTTATATCATAGAAGGATTTGCAGCTGGAGCAGAGAACGAGATTGCTATTTTGAGGATGTCTTCTTACAGAAGAAAATATCATTCATATGAAAACTCAGCGGCATCTTCTTTATCGTCTTTTGCATCTCCTTCATCGTATTCTTCATCTTCACAGACTTTTTCATTTATTGTTATTCTTATTTTTCAGCCTCACAGTTTTCATCATCTTCTTTGCCTTCTTTGCCTTCTTCGCATCATCATCATCATCATCACCAGCTCCTCCGAATAAAATAATTTCATTTTCTTCTTCAATTTATTCGTCTATGTCTCCTTCTTCGTTTTTCTCGTCTTCGTCTTCTTTTTTCTTTTTTTCACTTGCCATCTTATGAAAATAAAAATGGTTGGAGTTGTTGGAATTTGTGGAATAGAACCGAAAGTGAGGATTGGACATGGGCAATTTTGAGGGAACAGAAGAGAAGTGGTTTCATTTGCCGTGAGACTGAGAGCAGAGACAGAGAAGGCTGATGTTATGAGCAGAACAGAGAAATACACACAGAAGAAGAAGAAGAAGAAGAAGAAGAAATGTTGTATACGAAGATTGGTCATATCAATTGGCATAGGTTTGTTCATTATTATTAAAAAATATGTTTTCGTATTTTATTTTTTATGATGTTTGTATTTTTACAAGAATGCTCGATGGCAATGAATGAACATGGAACATGGAAAGAGGAGATTAAAAATGCATAAAAGAAGTCTGGATGAAATAAATGAAGGGGCGCATAGAGGAGTGAGCTGGAGGAGAAATGCGAAATGAAATGAAAGAAAGATAATTTTGAAGGTTTTGGAAGGAGTGCTGGACAAATCTGGTTGAACGCGAAAAAAGAGAATGGGAAAATGATGAAAAGACAGAAGATATGCACAAGTAATTGAGAAGAAGAAAAGAAACTGTGCCTTACAAAGAAGAAAGATGAAAGGAGAAAGGGGTTTTGGTGAAAAACAGAGGAGATTAGCTTTTGTGAGAAAGAACACAGATAATTTGGAGAAAATTCTAAAAAGAAGATGGGGATAGATTCCAGAATATTTATCTTTATGGATGGAGATTGCAGTATGTTTTGTTTTTGTTGGAGATGATGGAAGGGATGAGGAGGCAAGGAATGGGATGATTCTTTGAGAAAAGTGGGCGAGAGAAAAGGAAAACAAGGGTATGACATTTTTATTAATTATATTATTTGACTATTTTTTATATGATTTATTGTTTTTTCTTTTTATTTTGTTTGAACAAAATTGTTTTTGCTGGCGTTTTCGTAAAATTTCAAGGGAGTGAAATTACATCAAAATACAGAAAGTGAAGGTCAATCAGCAGAATCAGTTTGGGAAAGAGCTTTATGGGATCATTAATTATAAAAAGGCATTGACAGCGAAGGTCTGTTATAATTTTTTATGAGATTCATAACATATGCTGCAGAAAGAGGAAGGAAAAGGGTTGTAGAATAATTTGAGATTTTGATGAAAATTGTATTGAGAGGGATGGTGCAGCCGAGAAGTGGGAGAGAGGAGGAGGAAGAAGAGGTGGAGAAGGAAGAGAAGAAGGAAGAGAAGAAGAAAGCGAAGGAGGAGGGAGTGTATTGGTGAGTGAGTCGAATTTCTCATCTTTTTGTGTGTCTTCAGCCCCGTTTCTGGCACCTCCCCTGACACGCCTTGTATCTCTCACCCAGCTGACCTTCTTCAACATCTCCACAAATCCACCAAAAATATCACATCTGGCTGAAGGGCTGAGCCAAACATCATTTCTGATGAGTGGGTGTGAGTTTGTATCGGTGTGGGATGTTTATGATGGGGGCATTGTTCCCTCACTGAACAGCCCCTCATCATCCTTGGCTGCCTCGAACACCTCATTTGTCAGGTGCTATCGGTCTCAGAATGTTGCAGTCAGCGGGAGTGAAGGGAATCCATCGAAACCAGTGAGACAGCAAATTTCTACAGATTTAACGAATTCGTTCACTTGGTGTGTATGGAATGGCTCAAAAACAACTGGGACAAATTATGATTATTCTTATGGAGATTCAAATGGCGGAGCGATTTACATGTATAACAAGGCATCTGGAACACTTTCTGTGAAATTTTGTTCGTTCAATGATTGTTATGCGCATTATGATGGCGGAGGAATTTTGTGTGTTTCAATCAATTCTATCAAAATAGAGAACAACTCATTCAATGCTTGTACAGCAAAAAATTGGGCTGGAGGAGGATTGTATGCTTATAATATAACTTCTTGTGTCAGGATCAGCGGCTGCGAATTCAAGAGTTGCAAAGCGAAAATTTATGGAGGAGGTTTATGTCTCGATTCTTTTAATGTTTCTGGATCTGGCTGCATTGGAACAGAAAATGGCAAAGGGGAGAGCGCTTGTGTGTTTGAGTGTTTCTTCACTTCGTGCTCCATTACAAATTCGAATGGCGGAGGGATGTGCTGTTACAATGTTCCAGCTGCATTCAAAATGAGGAGCCTCCAGTTTATTTCGTGTTCGGCATATTCACATGGCGGAGGAATGAGATTTGATCCAAACCAACAAACAGCTCCAAGCAACAACATTTATTGCTATTTCTTCTTCTTCCACGATTGCAGTTGCACTGATACCACTCCATATGGTCATGATTTGTTTTTCCAAGATCTATACAATCTCTTCTCATCGAATAATCCGTTTTATGAATCGTACACAACGAATAGCAATGATACGAGAGTGTGCCGTTATTATTTATCAGGCAGTTGGACGTATCAGCACACAGAAAAGATGTGGTGGCTGAGCGTCGGGATGAAGGATCGGTATGTTGGAGTGAGTGGAGATGACACAAATAATCTGTGTGGGATGAGTGAGGCAGCACCTTGCAAGACAGTGGGGCATGCAGTGGGTTCGAGCATGGCGCAGCTGAGCTCGACAATCACGTTGCTGGGTGGGAGGGATATGAGCGAAGAGAAGACAATCAGTGTTGAGGAAAAGAAGATAATAATAGCAGGGAAAGGGAAGAAATTGAAAACGATTGGGATGAATTAGCTTTTGGTGAGAGAAAATCACAGCTGCCAGAAGCAATGGGAGGTGTTTTGCGGAATGCGACAGTTCCGAATGCCAGAAAAAGATGATAAAAGATGAAGGAAAAATGCATTTGAAGATGATAAATATTTGAAGAACTTTTGAAGAAGGGATGGATTCAAAGGAGAAAAAGAAGGTGGAGAAGCAAATGAATGGAAAATATTTTCTTGCATTATTTTTTTGGGAAATTTGCTGAGAAGAGAATAAAGAACAAATCAGTCAACTTTTTTCCTCAACCCAAAGAAAATGAAAAATATGTGAGGAAAAACATGGATTTTCAAGAATTTTATGCATAGTACATTAAAGCCTCCTTTCTCGAATAACCTAACAGTTGCTTCAAAAAATTAATAAAAAAATAGATTTTCATATCTTAAATACATTTTAAGAGAATTTTTATTTACAAAAAAATTCTTTCATAGAGTAAATTTTTTTCAGTGAAAACACCATTAGCGGGTATATTTTGCCCCATGTGTTATCCTACAGAAGCATCTTTCATGAACATTATTGCAAATGCATAAACATCGACGATGCTTTGAATTAGAATTAGAATTTTTATTTATTTATTTTTTTTATTTATTGGCTTGTTTGTTTGTCTTCAGCAATTCAATTAATGTGGAAAAATTTATTGTGCAAAAATTATTAGTTGAATAAATAAATCGGTACAACAAATTTTTTTAAAAAAAAACATCTGATATTGTTATTTTCACTTTTTCGTCTTATCGCTCAGTGTTTCTTGAAAATTTTCAAATCGAAATTTTTTGAGAGAAAACATATGATATCAAAAAGCAGTCAAGTGCTGATTGAAAAATATGAATTATTTTTAGTTTTGTAACTGTTCTTTTTTTCGAGGCATATTTCCCACATAATCATGCTATGCTTTGTTCAAGATTAGATTACCCAGGGTCGACTTTTTAATGGGACTTTTTTATTTATTGGTACTTTTTTGTTAATATGTCTCAATCAACCATGAGCTCCCTGTGACTTTCAACACCTCAACACTCCTTTTAAACAGTTTTCGCACTGTTATTAACCAGTTTATTTTTCCATTTTTGTTTATTGCTCACAGAGATATTTTGTTTTTTCGTTTATTTTAAAAGAAAAAATTTTCAGCCAACAAGTCTTTTCAAAAATATTTGAAGTTCATTTTTGAATAATGTTAACTTTTGTCAATTTGTCTAAATTTTTTTGAAAAGTTCCTTTTGTTTATTTTCCAAATAAAGAAAAAATTTCATATTTCGATCATATTTCGATCATATTTATGTTCCCACTCATAAACATTCGCTGTTATGAAAAAATAAATCTTTCTGATGTTATTATTTCCATTTGAGTGAAGTTTCGTGAGTGGGAACATAAATATGATCGAAATATGATCGAAATATGAAATTTTTTCTTTATTTGGAAAATAAACAAAAGGAACTTTTCAAAAAAATTTAGACATTTGTCATTTCAATTTCAAGTTAAAGAATTATGTTTTTCATGATATTTTCACATTTCAAATTTTTTGCAACATGAAAACAAATATTTGAGTTTTTCTTTGTGAACATGATGAAGTGAAATTAATCAAAATATTGAGAATAATACTGACTTCCATACTTTTTTCCCACGAAACGTTGAAAAATTGTTTCACTCATAACAATATTTAACTTTCTCAGATTTCAAAATAAATTTTAATTTCACATCTGTAAATGGACTTCAATGATATTATGACACTTTGTTTTGAAGCCATGTTTAAATTCGAAAAAATAAATTCATTTTATTCAAAGTTTTTCTTCAGAAAAGTTGATCAATAGTTCATTTTTTCACAAAAAATAAATCATTGGAAATTAATAGTTTGCACTATTTATTCAGGGCATGCGCAAAACGTTTTTGAACAAATATTTGTGCACATGACTGTTAAAGGATTTGTTTCATATATCAAATGGGACAAAATACTGTTCATCAGACATTTTCAATGATAATAATTGGGTGATTTTTTTTGATATCATAAAAAAAGATCAAAAATCGAAAAAATAAAATCAATTGTGGTAATTTTTGATCGAAGAGTTTTTTAAATATATTTCTAGTATTTAGCTTTTATTTCTGTTATGTATATTTGTTTTATTGTTTTATTCAAAAAAAAAACATACCTTTTTAATGTTTTTCGTGAAAAAGGATTTTTTGATCAAGTTTTAGAAAAATTAACAAAAAACAAATAAATGAAACTTCTAAAGGAAAATAGAAATATCATAATTGGAAAATCAAAACATTGTTAAGAGAAAGTTTATGAAGAAGAACTGAAAAGAAGATAAGAAAACAAAATTATCGAAATTAATTGATAAAAATCAGATAATTTTCTTTTTTTGTTCTTTCCTTTGAATAGACAACAAATCTCCATTTTTTTTATTTGATTCAGAAGCTTCATCAATTTTTGAACGAAACCGTGAACCATTGGATAAAGCGAAGTTTAACAGCTGTCTCCCCCTCATCGCCCAGAACAAAATTGTTGCCAGCAATGGAACTGATGCAGATGCCTATGGCAGACCCCAACAGACCCCATGTGTCACCATCGAGTATGCCCTCACTGGCTTCATTTCCCTCCTCCAAGACGCCTCTCTCACCCTCCTTTCCTCAATATTTACTCCGACTCAAACACTCACTTTCAGCGCGGTTGACACTAAAATCAATGGAAATGATGAACTTTTTCTGATTTCATCATAATTTCTTCAATTTTTTCTTCTTCTAATTTTGAACAATTTTTATATTATTGTAAAATTCATGAGTTTTCGTCGTCTTTTCACAAGAAGCTTATTTTTTCAAAAATCCTTTACGTCAGCTCAAAATAAAAATATTTCTTCGAAATTTCTTCAACCGTTGTCACTTCTTCCGTAAAGCAACAAATGGAATTTGCATTTGGTGAATCATCTATTACTTCTCTTCAATATGCATCTCTTCTATCATATCAGAAAGTTCTTCAAAAGCAATATTTCTTCAACATTCAGATTTCAACTTGCTTGAAACCGATTAGCGCAACTACCTCTTTGAAATTTCTCTTCAAATATGCCTTTTCCCCAAAAATTGCTTTTCCTCTTCATTTCACTTCCAACAAGTCGCTGTGGTTTTGATGTTGTGAAATTAATCGAAGGCTATTTTTGAACCAATTCACCCCAAATATCCTATCCTGCCCTGCTCCTTCTGTTTTCTGTGAATTCTTTCAATCTTAAAACGAAAAGGTCAGAATAGATTTTCTTTCCGATTGCATTCCTGATAATCGGCTTATCTTGGTTAAATATTGCACAATTTCCTTTGAAAAATAACATCAGCTGTTATTCTGTGATGGAATGAATATTTGTTTTGTGCTTCTGAATTGAAATGAAAGTGATAAACGATGTCGAATTCGAGGGGAGTTGAATGCAAGAGAAGGAGACGAAGAGAGAGCAGGAAGAAAGAGTGGAGAAAGTGAGCCAGGAGAAGCAGAATTAGTAGAAGATGGATGAACAGCTTGAGACAAGAAGGAAGGAAACAAAGATGTTTTGAAAGAAGGAGAAGATTGAAGTTGGTCGTTCATAAACAAGGACAAATTGACAAGCGAAGTGATGCAACGAAAAAGAGGATGAAGAGCAATATTTGTATTTGCAGAAAAATCAGCAGCCGAACCAAAAGGCGCAACCAAATAGAGAGCAGGGTATTTCTGCATCAGATCCATTGCCATTGAAGTGTGCAACGTGAACAAATAAGCTGACTTTGAAAACGACAGCAAAGAAAACAGCTTCGATAGTGCATTTCTCCTCCCAGGCACACTGCTCTGACTGAATGTTCTCATCATTTTCTCCTTCTGAAACAGCAGAGGCGATCCTTTCCCTGCTCCTTTCTATCCCTTTCTGTGTGTTTCTTCTGTTTCCTCTTCGCAGTTCCGCACAGGTTTGCTTTAGAACGCTCTTCAGCGCACTCATCAGATCCGACCGCTTTATTGTCTGCCTCGAAAAGATTCATGCATACGCAGGAACTTTCCTCATCTTCCACACAAATTTCCAGTTTTCCTCGCTTTTGATACGCACATAACGACAGGGCACATCCTGTTCATCGCTCAAATCTTCCAGGTCAGAATAAGCGAGGTCATTCAGCGTGCAGTCCAATTTCCGCTCTATTGTCAGAAATGGCGTTTGGCTTTCTTTCGCCTCTTGCTGCACCTCGCATGCCATTTTGTTTTCTTTCTGGCTGATCTGTGTGCCTGTTCCAAGATGTGGCTGTAGTATTCCTTGGATGCTGTTTCACAGATTCTTGTCTTTTTCCTCTATCTTCTTCGTCATTTTCTCCATTTTCCTGCGCTCTTTCTCTTCTTTCTCCTTCTTCTTCTGTGTCTCCTGCAATTTCGTCAGCCGAAGCTGTTTTTCTCTCTGATCATCTGATTCCAATGAATTGAACGTGATCTTCGCCTCTTCATCGTCCACTTTCCATTTCTCATTCTGAAACTCATCTTGCATCGCCCTTGTCACTTCTTTGTTCAAATCCTTCATCCTCATCACACCCAACGTCACCCCTTCTTATCCTCCTCCAATTCCTATTCCTATTCCTCCTCCTCCAACAGCAGGTGATAGCGGAGTTGTCGGTGCACCAACAGCCCCTCTCCCCATTTCCATCTCTTGGCAGTACACAATCAATGCACAACCTCCAACTCCTCTCCATCCACCGTCCATTCGCTTTCCTAGTGTTAAGTGCATCTTTCTAAAGGCGCATCGTTCTGAAAAGCACTGTTTAGATTGTGGAGAAGGTGAATGTGGGGGAGAGGGAGTTGTTTTTGCTGCTTTTGCGATGAAAGAGGCTCTGATTTTGGCTCATTGGAATGTATTTCGTATTTTCTGCCGTTTTTTATTCATTCTTTGGCGTTTGCACTCTTTTTTACTTCCGTTTGATTATATTTGCTTTTGAAACAACTTCTTTGGGGTTGTTCATTAAATCCTCCAAAATCACTTCTTTTCCTTATCTTTTCCATCATCTTCATCTCATTCAACTTCTTCCTTGTTTCCATTTTCATTCAAAGAATGATTCCCTTCTTTCTCTTCTTTCCCGTCTTCGAAACCATCCCCCTCATTTTCGAAGCATTCACACTCATTCCTGATCTTTTTGTCGACTCGTCAATCGGTGCTGGAGAAAGCAGAAGGTTTGGTCTGACCATCAAAAGCACCTCTTTCACAACAGAATCTCGTTGAAGCTCAAGCACATGGTAATATCTTCGCACCAGTCACTGTCTTCATCTTTGTTTGCTTCATATCTCTGCTCTCGTCTTCATCACTTACGATGGAGATGTCGGAAAGGCATTCAGTTTCTTCCTTTTTCTTCAGTTCCTTCAAAGAATCTCTTCTGATCAATGATAAACTCTCGTTTTCTTCTGATTTTGTTTTATTTTCTTTTTCATCATCACAGCTATCTTCGTCATTTTTATGCTTTAATTCCTTCCTCAACTTAATATGTTCCCTTTTACTTCATCTGCATTGCCTTTAACTTCTTCCTTTTCTTCAGATTCTTCGCATACCGCTCCACCATCCGAAACTCTGCAAACAGCGGCAGTGCCTCAAACACATCCAGTGGGAGAACAAAATATTGTCTTTTCCTTCTTCTTCCGAACAACTGTCTCATCCTCCTCATCTGCTGCTCTTCTCCTGTCAGAAATCTGTTTCAAGAAGAGCGAAGCAACGAGGAAGAGAGGAAGAAGAAGAAGAAGAAGAAGAAGAAGAAGAAGAAGAAGAAGAAGAAGAAGAAGAAGAAGAAGAAGAAGAAGAAGAAGAAGAATGTGAAGCACCAGAAGCAGCAGCCACTTGCGCACAGCGTTTGAGATAGCATCGGCGGAGGAGAGGGAGCATTGCTCTTACGCTGAGCGCATTTTAATCTCAGAGCGATAGGGTGATCAAGAGTGGAGAGAGAGAAAGATCGGTCATTGCTGGAGAAGATGTGGATGAAGAGGAGGAAGAGGAAGGTAAATGAGAAGGTAATAGCCGACGAAGTGAAAGCAAGGAATCATTGGTCAAAGTCGGAGATGCGCCTGTACACATTCCAGCAAATGAATGAGTCAAAGATGTTTGTGAAGAATTTTGATTATTTTTTCTTTTGCCTTTGTCTTCAAGGGACATAAAATGAATTTTGAAGAGTTGCTTCTTGTGGTGGGTTCACAGGAAGAGGCAGAAGCTGCGCATGTTTTCTTTTGAAGTCTTCGATGATTTCGTCCATTTTTGCTTTTTCGGCTCTTTCTTGTGATGAATTCACTTCTAACTGTTCGTAAAAAGAGGAAGATGAAGATGATCAGTTTTCTATTTTTTCTTTCTCGAAGAATTTGACAATTGCTGTTTTTGATGATGACGTTGAAGAAGAAGAAGAAGAAGAAGTCAAAGAATTTGGAGAAGGTGAGGAAGAAGGAAATGATGAAGAAGAAAATGAAGAAAGTGAAGAAGATGAAAGGACGATGAAAATGAATATTTTTGGTGATTGATAAATCCATAAAAAATTCAAAAAAATTCCAAGGAAGAAGTGGGGAGGTTCCATGTGATGTTGTTTACTGAATGAAACATCTCATTTAACAAGTTAA
Source organism: Monocercomonoides exilis (assembly GCF_001643675.1). Classification (NCBI taxonomy): domain Eukaryota; phylum Preaxostyla; order Oxymonadida; family Polymastigidae; genus Monocercomonoides; species Monocercomonoides exilis. Next base: position 1,936,727 of record NW_027150553.1, on the reverse strand, counting down.
CTTCGCAACGAGACAAAAACCCAAATTGCAAATATTTTGGAAAATATTCTGTTATTAATCAATTAAGCTGCATTTCTTCAAAGTCATTTGCCTTCTTTTTTTAATTTCCTCTCCTTTTTCTTCAAAAACAAAAAATGTTAATAACTCTCAATTTCCTTTCTTTTCCATTTCCATCTTCAAAAAATCTTCTCTCCTTTTTTTCTCTTCTCAAAAAATATCCCTCTTTCATCTTAACATTTCAGAATATCCATCTTCTGTCCCGCTTTTGCCCTCTTTTCCTTCTCTTCCAAATTCCATTTCTCCAATTTATCTCAAATATCTTCCTCGCCCTCCTCAGCCACTTCTCTACATATTTACTACATTTTCCTCTACAAATTTCCATCTGCTCTTCTCCACCTTTTTGTCTCAGAATTTCTTTCATTCAAAAACCCCTCTCGAAATATTAACATTCAAAGATATACTCAACTCCCACCCCCTGCCACAAATAATCCTCTTCCATCTCCTCTCTGCCCCATATATCTCCTGCACCAGACGTTGATGAGATAAACATCAAATACTGCTTTGGGTGGTTGAGAATATTATTAAAGGAGATGATCATGACAAAAACAGAAAAAACCCCTTTGAACAGGCATCACAATGTGTACGGGCTGAGAAGACCCTCCAGCGAGATATATGAAATATTTTGTGGAGATGCATTCCATGTTGCAATTTGACCATTCTGAGACTGAAATGATGAGATTTATTTTTTGAATGATGATGGCTGTGGAAATGAAGCTGTTTGGCAAAAAATAGTCGAAGGGCAGTTTGGCCTTTATTTGTTTTTCTGTATATGAATATTAACCTGTTGATGATTTTTGTGTTGCTTTCAAGGCAGGAGGCGGAAAAGAGTGAAAATGAATGAAAGCAGGATATCTCGTTATGAAAGGTGAGTGTCGAGTTGGGAGAGCGAATTCATACGAAAAGTGCTCAGGATGAAGGGGTTGGGAAGGGAATTGAAGATGATATTTTTGGAATAAGAAGTTTTTTAATGATGAGTGTGGAAATGAGAAAAATTCAAATTTTTACATTATTCAGAAGAGAAAGATAACGAAACAGTTGAAAGAGAAGCGAACGTAGGTGAATCAACTATGAAAATTATTAATTGTCAAAAATTTATTGATTTTTTCTATTATTTGTTGATTTCAACCAATCAATTCTTTTTTCATTTTCAATAACATTTTTCTGCAAATTTTTCTAATGAAATTTATTGAATACTTTATCTGAATTGTTGCATTCATATTTTATTTGCATTTAATTTGAAGTTTAATTCTATTTATAAAAGTTTTGTAATTTTTTGATAAGTTTAAGGAATTTTCTTCAAAGTTTGAAGCAAAAACAATTAGAAACAAATTTAAATTAATTTATAAACAACAACAACCATATATAAAGCAATATATTTGAATAATTTCCTCATTTATTTTTCTTTTTAAAAGCAACCCTTAATGAAATTAATTTTTGATCAAACGTCGGAATTTTTTATGATATCAAAAAAAATCACCCAATTGGACATTTGATAAACTTTTTATGTGAAAAAGTTTGAATAAAATGAATTTATTTTTTCGAATTTAAACATGGCTTCAAAACAAAGTGTCATAATATCATTGAAGTCCATTTACAGATGTGAAATTAAAATTTATTTTGAAATCTGAGAAAGTTAAATATTGTTATGAGTGAAACAATTTTTCAACGTTTCGTGGGAAAAAAGTATGGAAGTCAGTATTATTCTCAATATTTTGATTAATTTCACTTCATCATGTTCACAAAGAAAAACTCAAATATTTGTTTTCATGTTGCAAAAAATTTGAAATGTGAAAATATCATGAAAAACATAATTCTTTAACTTGAAATTGAAATGACAAATGTCTAAATTTTTTTGAAAAGTTCCTTTTGTTTATTTTCCAAATAAAGAAAAAATTTCATATTTCGATCATATTTCGATCATATTTATGTTCCCACTCACGAAACTTCACTCAAATGGAAATAATAACATCAGAAAGATTTATTTTTTCATAACAGCGAATGTTTATGAGTGGGAACATAATTTGGAAAATAAACAAAAGGAACTTTTCAAAAAATTTAGACAAATTGACAAAGTTAACATTATTCAAAAATGAACTTCAAATATTTTTGAAAAGACTTGTTGGCTGAAAATTTTTTCTTTTAAAATAAACGAAAAAACAAAATATCTCTGTGAGCAATAAACAAAAATGGAAAAATAAACTGGTTAATAACAGTGCGAAAACTGTTTAAAAGGAGTGTTGAGGTGTTGAAAGTCACAGGGAGCTCATGGTTGATTGAGACATATTAACAAAAAAGTACCAATAAATAAAAAAGTCCCATTAAAAAGTCGACCCTGGGTAATCTAATCTTGAACAAAGCATAGCATGATTATGTGGGAAATATGCCTCGAAAAAAAGAACAGTTACAAAACTAAAAATAATTCATATTTTTCAATCAGCACTTGACTGCTTTTTGATATCATATGTTTTCTCTCAAAAAATTTCGATTTGAAAATTTTCAAGAAACACTGAGCGATAAGACGAAAAAGTGAAAATAACAATATCAGATGTTTTTTTTTAAAAAAATTTGTTGTACCGATTTATTTATTCAACTAATAATTTTTGCACAATAAATTTTTCCACATTAATTGAATTGCTGAAGACAAACAAACAAGCCAATAAATAAAAAAATAAATAAATAAAAATTCTAATTCTAATTCAAAGCATCGTCGATGTTTATGCATTTGCAATAATGTTCATGAAAGATGCTTCTGTAGGATAACACATGGGGCAAAATATACCCGCTAATGGTGTTTTCACTGAAAAAAAAATTTACTCTATGAAAGAATTTTTTTTGTAAATAAAAAATTCTCTTAAAATGTATTTAAGATATGAAAATCTATTTTTTTATTAATTTTTTGAAGCAACTGTTAGGTTATTCGAGAAAGGAGGCTTTAATGTACTATGCATAAAATTCTTGAAAATCCATGTTTTTCCTCACATATTTTTCATTTTCTTTGGGTTGAGGAAAAAAGTTGACTGATTTGTTCTTTATTCTCTTCTCAGCAAATTTCCCAAAAAAATAATGCAAGAAAATATTTTCCATTCATTTGCTTCTCCACCTTCTTTTTCTCCTTTGAATCCATCCCTTCTTCAAAAGTTCTTCAAATATTTATCATCTTCAAATGCATTTTTCCTTCATCTTTTATCATCTTTTTCTGGCATTCGGAACTGTCGCATTCCGCAAAACACCTCCCATTGCTTCTGGCAGCTGTGATTTTCTCTCACCAAAAGCTAATTCATCCCAATCGTTTTCAATTTCTTCCCTTTCCCTGCTATTATTATCTTCTTTTCCTCAACACTGATTGTCTTCTCTTCGCTCATATCCCTCCCACCCAGCAACGTGATTGTCGAGCTCAGCTGCGCCATGCTCGAACCCACTGCATGCCCCACTGTCTTGCAAGGTGCTGCCTCACTCATCCCACACAGATTATTTGTGTCATCTCCACTCACTCCAACATACCGATCCTTCATCCCGACGCTCAGCCACCACATCTTTTCTGTGTGCTGATACGTCCAACTGCCTGATAAATAATAACGGCACACTCTCGTATCATTGCTATTCGTTGTGTACGATTCATAAAACGGATTATTCGATGAGAAGAGATTGTATAGATCTTGGAAAAACAAATCATGACCATATGGAGTGGTATCAGTGCAACTGCAATCGTGGAAGAAGAAGAAATAGCAATAAATGTTGTTGCTTGGAGCTGTTTGTTGGTTTGGATCAAATCTCATTCCTCCGCCATGTGAATATGCCGAACACGAAATAAACTGGAGGCTCCTCATTTTGAATGCAGCTGGAACATTGTAACAGCACATCCCTCCGCCATTCGAATTTGTAATGGAGCACGAAGTGAAGAAACACTCAAACACACAAGCGCTCTCCCCTTTGCCATTTTCTGTTCCAATGCAGCCAGATCCAGAAACATTAAAAGAATCGAGACATAAACCTCCTCCATAAATTTTCGCTTTGCAACTCTTGAATTCGCAGCCGCTGATCCTGACACAAGAAGTTATATTATAAGCATACAATCCTCCTCCAGCCCAATTTTTTGCTGTACAAGCATTGAATGAGTTGTTCTCTATTTTGATAGAATTAACAGAAACACACAAAATTCCTCCGCCATCATAATGCGCATAACAATCATTGAACGAACAAAATTTCACAGAAAGTGTTCCAGATGCCTTGTTATACATGTAAATCGCTCCGCCATTTGAATCTCCATAAGAATAATCATAATTTGTCCCAGTTGTTTTTGAGCCATTCCATACACACCAAGTGAACGAATTCGTTAAATCTGTAGAAATTTGCTGTCTCACTGGTTTCGATGGATTCCCTTCACTCCCGCTGACTGCAACATTCTGAGACCGATAGCACCTGACAAATGAGGTGTTCGAGGCAGCCAAGGATGATGAGGGGCTGTTCAGTGAGGGAACAATGCCCCCATCATAAACATCCCACACCGATACAAACTCACACCCACTCATCAGAAATGATGTTTGGCTCAGCCCTTCAGCCAGATGTGATATTTTTGGTGGATTTGTGGAGATGTTGAAGAAGGTCAGCTGGGTGAGAGATACAAGGCGTGTCAGGGGAGGTGCCAGAAACGGGGCTGAAGACACACAAAAAGATGAGAAATTCGACTCACTCACCAATACACTCCCTCCTCCTTCGCTTTCTTCTTCTCTTCCTTCTTCTCTTCCTTCTCCACCTCTTCTTCCTCCTCCTCTCTCCCACTTCTCGGCTGCACCATCCCTCTCAATACAATTTTCATCAAAATCTCAAATTATTCTACAACCCTTTTCCTTCCTCTTTCTGCAGCATATGTTATGAATCTCATAAAAAATTATAACAGACCTTCGCTGTCAATGCCTTTTTATAATTAATGATCCCATAAAGCTCTTTCCCAAACTGATTCTGCTGATTGACCTTCACTTTCTGTATTTTGATGTAATTTCACTCCCTTGAAATTTTACGAAAACGCCAGCAAAAACAATTTTGTTCAAACAAAATAAAAAGAAAAAACAATAAATCATATAAAAAATAGTCAAATAATATAATTAATAAAAATGTCATACCCTTGTTTTCCTTTTCTCTCGCCCACTTTTCTCAAAGAATCATCCCATTCCTTGCCTCCTCATCCCTTCCATCATCTCCAACAAAAACAAAACATACTGCAATCTTCATCCATAAAGATGTTCTTTTTGATAGTGTTCTTGAGGATATTCCCTTCTCCTTTTTTGAATAATTCTTTGTTGAACTGACTTTCCTCTATTTTCCTCCAAAATCTCTTTTCTCTTTTTTCTTCTTCGTGTCCTCCCTCAATTCATATTACCATCTCGTTTCCTTCTTTCTGCTCTTCTTCCAATGCTCCAAAAAAAAAATTCATTCTTCCAATTCCTCTTGTTTTCCTTCTTCATCTCATTTTCTTTTCCCTATCTTCTGCTCCAACTTCCGCTTCTTTTTCTTCTTCTCGACTTTTTCTCAAATTTCTTCTTCTGTCATGTCATCAATTTTCCGCCATTCCTTTTTGATTTAAACAAGATTCATCGTAAATGCCTTCCAAAACCTTCAAATAAAAATATCTTCTTCTCTTTTCCTTTCATTTATATTTTGCGCCTGCTCACTCCACCAAGCGCCACTTCAATTATTATTTTCTGACTTCTTTAATGCATTTTATATCCTCTTTTTCCGCATTCCATGTTCATTCATTGGAATAAAATATACCTGCAAAACAATCCAATTTCATAAAAAAATAATATATGAAAAATCGTAATTAAAAAAGGCAAACCTATATCTTTTATAATGATCATTCTTCACTGATTTTCTTCTCCTCCTCCAAATATCGTTCCTTTCTACCAACAAAACCCATCTGCCCCATCTTCGTTTCCTTTCTGCCCCCAAAAATCGTTTATTTACAATCCTCTGTTCTTCTTCCACTCAAACAACTCCACAAACTCCTTTCTATAAAAAATTAGAAGAGATATAAGCATTCCATTTGAAGAACCCCCATTCCATCGCTTTTCGCAAATAGTATTCTTCTTCTTTCCATTTTCCCAAAAACATCAATGCTCCTCCACCGCACATCCTCCATCTCTTCCACTTCATTCCTCAACATCCTTTTCCCAATCAAAAAATAAATGCCTCCAATATTTTGCATCTCTTTGGTGCAAAACACCCTCTCATGGTCAGCCCCTCACCTCGATCCATCCTTGTCGCACCTCTGTCTCCACACCTCCAATGCAAAGTGCCAGCGCTGATGTTCCTTCTTCCTGTCCTCTTCCGCATCCACCTCCATTCCCTTCCCTCCAAATGCGAGTCACATCCAAACAATCATCAAAAGATTATATTAAAATATGAAAAAAAAACTTCTCCTCTTCTTCTCCTCTGCTTCTCCAATTATTGCTCCGTTCTTCCCACAAAGCCCATTCGTCCTGTCTTCGCTTCCCTTCTGCTTCTCCCAAGAATAATAATCGCCAAAGTCCAATCTCTTGTCCTGCTTCCACAGAAATAACTTCGCAAACTCCATTCTGAAAAATAAAAGTGAACGAATAAGACGGAGACGAAGACGAAGACGAAGACGAAGATTAATAATCATGTGCAGTCGAATAAGAGGAAGAAATCAAACTTGAAGGCGATGAAGGCAAAAAAGATTATGGCCAAGAAGGTCAAAAAATAATTTTGCGTGTTTCAGCTGTGAAAACGAAAACATGATGATGGCGAGTCCGAAGAAAACAATCTGAAAGAAGAAGAAGAAGAAGAAGAAGAAGAAGAAGAAGAAGAAGAAGAAGAAGAAGAAGAAGAAGAAGAAGAAGAAGAAGAAGAAGAAGAAGAAGAAGAAGAAGAAGAAGAAGAAGAAGAAGAAGAAGAAAGAGAAAGAGAAGGAGATGAAGATGAATGAAGATGAGAAGGAGCCGATGGGAACGTGCCCATCAAATGCTGATTCCATTGGAGAATAAGAGGAAGAGGAAGAAGAAGAAGGAAAAGAAGAAGAAGGAAAAGAAGAGGAAGAAGAGGAAGAAGAGGAAGAAGAGGAAGAAGAGGAAGAAGAGGAAGAAGAGGAAGAAGAGGAAGAAGAGGAAGAAGAGGAAGAAGAGGAAGAAGAGGAAGAAGAGGAAGAAGAGGAAGAGGGAGAAGAAGAAGAAGATGATGATTGAGAATGAGTTAGAGAGAAAGAGAAGAAGAAGAAGAAGAAGAAGTTGATGTTTCTGTTGTTGATTCAAAAAGAGGAATTTGGAAGAAGAAGAAGGCGAAAGAGATGGTAATGATGATGATAAAGATGAAGATGATGTTTGCAGAAGAAACATTTTTGGAAGGTCAGAAGATGCATCGAATGAAAGGCAAATGAAAATGACCAACACAGAATCTGAAAGCAATGAAATCACCATCATCACACATTTTGGCTGCTCAATGAAAAAGTCCACTGCTTCCTTTGAGGAATTTGATGCGTGACTCAGAAACAAACATTTGCTGTTCCATTCTCCAAAGCTGAAGTCATAAACATCACAAACACAACTGAAAGGCTCCAATGACTGTGCTGTGCAAGTTCCTTATCTGCCTTCATTTCACCATTCACAAATGCCCAAATGCTCAGTTCTCTTCCTCCTCTTCTCATTTTCCTCTTCCTATTCTTCCTCGATTCAAATAACTTTGCAAACAGATTCGCCAATCATCCCCTTTGCTTGTCTTTCTTCCGCAAAATGCTTCAATCTCAGACTTTTCTGTGAATAATGAGATTAACATTTTCTTTTCACCTCCATTCCATTTTTGATCAATGTCAAAAAATATGGCCAGTTCCAATAAACGCCCAATGCTTTCATTCCTTATCTTCATAAATGGCACTCGCTGTCTGTCCGTAAGATTCAGCTAGAATAATCGCATATTTCTCATTTTATTTATTCTTGTTGATTTCATTCCTCTGAACTGATTGGAATCACAAAAATAAAAAAACACTCAAAAAATGCAAAAATAAAAATGCAAGCAAACATCATACTTTCTGTCTCTTCCTTTTTTCCAGCAGATGCTTTTTCGGGGCAGCTGGCTTTCAAATGCTTTCTTCAAAACAGAAAAAGGACGTCCAGCTGATTTGCTTCGCCTGTCCATTGCCTTTTAAAATAATAATAATACATTTCCCTATAATGGAGGATGCCACACAAATTATCGAAGCAATAAATTTCATTTGGCACGTTCAATTCAACTTTCCATCAGCCGAGGAAATGTCAACAATTGACCACATAGAAATTAGAAAGCAAATGAAATTGCCATTCATCTGCGCTTTTGAACATTTATCATTCGGTATAAAAATCGAAAATGAAAAGATATCAAATCAAACAATTAAAATAAAGAGGAAGAAAATGAACAAGATTTCAAAAATTGAAAGCAAAATAAAATTATTAGAATAATGATTATTTAATAATATATAAAAAGAAAAGTCACACCTCACTCAATCAAATGAAAATACAAAGAATTTAATAATCACAAAAATATATGAGGTTACAAATATGGTTAAAAAAATGAAAATGTTTCATTTATCACATATATCGCTTATATGCATAATACACAAATGAAAGATTATATCGTTTGAATAAAGATCAGAAATTGATAGCAATGAAGGGAATAGGATCCATCAAGATCAACAAGAAAATCAATTCTTTGTTATCTTGTTATTAACAAGGTAATGATTAAAATAATGCATATGGCAATGATTATGAGTGTTTTCGGAATAAGTGTGTGCTTGGATGGAGAGTGGAAGGAGAGTGTGGTATGTGGATGTGTTTGTGCATGTAATTCGTCCGTTGAGTTGAGAGGGATGATATTGACGAGGCATGAGCGTGGGAGTGTGGTTTATGGTATGAGAGGGAGTGTGGTTGTGGTGAGTGGATGTGATGTTGAAGTTAAGAGAGAGACATCCCCATTTTATTTGTGTGGGAGCTGCGGATTGTTCACCAACATTTCCCTCATATCGTCTTCAACTTCGTCTTCAATTCCAACTTTAACCTCGACTGAACAGATATTTCCTCCACTTTTCTCTTCAAAAGCAGCGGAAGGAGAGATTTCAGAGAAATGCCATGTTTCTGTTTGTTCTTCTCATTTCTCATCTTTTTGTGTATCTTCAGCCCCATTCATCTCATCGCACTTTGTTTCTCTTTCCCAATTGGAATTCTTCAACATCTCCACAAATCCACAGAAAACAAGACAACTGGGTGAAGGGCTGAGCGAAAGAGTGTTTCTGATGAGTGGGTGCTCATTTTCATCGGTGTGGGATGTGTATGATGGAGGGATTGTCCCCTCGCTGAACAGCCCTTCATCTTCGTTATCTGCCTCGAACACCTCGTTTGTCAGGTGCTATCGCTCTCAGAATGTTGCAGTCAATGGGAGCGAAGGAAATCCATCGAAGCCAGCGAGACAGAATCAGACAGACAATGGAGCAAATTCATTCACTTGGTGTGTGTGGAATGGATCAAATACAACTGGAACGTCATCTTCTACGACTGATAGAGTTTCGAGTGGAGGGGCGATTAATATGTATAATCTGGGATCGGGAACGCTTTCAGTGAAGTTTTGTTCGTTCAATGATTGTTATGCGCATTATGATGGTGGTGGAATTTTGTGCTATTCGATCAATTCCATCAAAATCGAAAACAACTCGTTCAATGCTTGTACTGCCCAAAATGACGGCGGAGGAGGAATGTATGCTTATTCGATTTCGTCATGTGTCAGGGTCGGTGGTTGCGAATTTCAGAAATGTTCTGCAAAATATGATGGAGGAGGACTTTATCTCGATTATTTTAATATTTCTGGATCTTCCTGCATTGGAACAGAAAGCGGCAATGGAGAGAGTGCTTGTGTGTTTGAGTGCTCATTCACTTCGTGCTCCATTACAAATTCGAATGGCGGAGGGATGTGCTGTTACAATGTTCCAGCAGCATTCAAAATGAGGAGCATCCAGTTCATTTCGTGCTCAGCAGTGTCATATGGCGGAGGATTGGATTTCAGGCCATATCAATCAACAGCTCCAAGCAACAACATTTATTGCTATTTCTTCTTCTTCCACGATTGCAGTTGCAATGCCTCCACTCCATATGGACACGATGTAATGTATTACGATTATTACAATCTCTTCTCATCGAATAACCCATTCTGTGAATCGTATACAACGAATAGCAATGATACGAGAGTGTGCCGTTATTATTTATCAGGCAGTTGGACGCATCAACATACGGAAAAGAAGGATTGGCTGAAGGAAGGGATGAAGGATCGATATGTTGGGGTGAGTGGGGATGACGCAAACAATCTGTGTGGGATGAGTGAGGCAGCACCTTGCAAGACAGTGGGGCATGCAGTGGAGTCGAGCATGGCGCAGCTGAGCTCGACAATCACTTTGCTGAGTGGAAGGCATGTGAGCGAAGAGAAGACAATCAGTGTTGGGGAAAAGAAGATAATAATAACAGGGAGAGGAAAGACAGTGAGTGTGATTGGGATGAGTGCGCTTTCTACCTCTTCAACAACGCTGTTTAGCGTATCTTCTGGCCAACTGGAGGTGGGGCATGTGGGGATCGACCACAACGCGACAAGGAGCTCATCACCAAGCGTGTTTGTGGTGTCTGTGGGGAGCGGGACACTTTCACTGGAGGATGTGGTGATTGACTCTTCGACATCAGGAGGGAGTGGAATCTCGTCATCTGTTTTTGAAGTGATGCTGAGGCAGCTGAAGATGATTGAAGTTGAGATCAAAAATATAAAAATGAGTCAACCACTATTTTTTGAACCATCATCAGCAGGATCGTCATCAGGAAAGAGTTTGCTGGGTAATGTAACAATTCGGAATGTGAATCGGACAACAGGGGATGGAGTGGTGATAGCAAAAAGCGTGAAGGGAGGAGAGACATTTGTGGTGTGGAATACAACAATAGAAGGGTGTGAGTGCGTGAATGGGAATGGAGGAGGGATTAAGATTGAGTTGGCTTCTTCAACAAGCAAAGCACGAATTGGAACATCAACATCGCACAGCGGAGGAACAACGAAATTCAACAAAACGAAGTGCAGTGGATATGGAGGAGGGGTGATGCTGTGGCTGGCAGATAGCTCATTCGATTTTACAATATCATCAGTGAGTTTTATTGGTTGCAGTGCAACATTGGGAGGGAAAGATGTGTTTGTGAATGGGAGCAGGCTGGTGAGTGGGACAATAACAACCACAAAGCTGAATGTTGGACACAATGGATCTATTTATGATGAGTTGATGGGATATGATCGGAATGAGGGAGGGATGGGAATATTCCCATTGAATGTGTTTTTGGAAGCATTTTCAGGAGCAGCACATGTGGGGAAAGCGGTGAATGGGTATGGAGGATATGACTGGTGGTTTTGTGGGTTTGGGTATTTTCCATGCAAAACGATCGCGTTTGCTTCACAGAACAGATTCAGTTCGTCAAAGAAGAACATTGTGTTGGATTCAGGGTTTGAGCTTGGAGAAGTTGTGTCGATGGCAGGGTCATATGAATGGGAGGTGTATTGTGGGATTAACAAGACGAATGTGAATGTGAGAGTGCCTGGTGGAATGACATCTTCATATTTGATAAATGTTCAGAGTGCAAGTTCCATAAAGAACATTGCATTCCAAATTCCATTTTTGTTATCGAGTGCAACATCGCTCATCGTTTTGACAAGCTCATCACTCACACTCACAGACTGCTCAGTTGCTCATATATCAGAGAGCACATCGAGTGTAGCCTTTGGATACAGCATTGTGAATGTGCAAGGTGGGAGTCTGAAAATGGAACGATTTGTGATTGGTGGAGCACTTGTGTTTGGAGCTCATTCAGCGATTGAATTTTGTGAAGGAATGACGAGTGTGATATGTTCAGGATGCAATATCAGTGGAGTCAAAAGGAATGAGGGAGATGGAGGATGGATGAAAGGAACAGTTGGAGGGAGTGGAACGTTGACAGTTGAAGGATGCAATGTGAATGGGTGCAGTTGTGGTGGTGGAAAAGGAGGAGGAATATATGTTGGATTGAAGGGAAATGGGAAAGTGGTTGTGAGTGGAACGGGTGTGATTGATGGGAATAAGGCAGAGAATAATGGAGGGAGAGGAGAGAGAGGAGGAGGGATGTTTGTGTTGATGGAGAGTGGAGGATGCGGATTGACAATTGGGCAGGATGTGAAGTTTTCGAAAGTGAATGAGAATGTGGCAACATATGGGAAGGATGTGTTTGTTGATTGTGGGAGTGGAGCGTTTTTGGAGTCAAAAGTGAATACCAGTTCATTTGCATTTTTCACTCCACTGACAATTCCATCAGATGTGCTTCAGTTGAGTGGGAGCGAAAATGGGGATGAAAATGGAGTGATTCCACTGTTTGTGTATTTGTGCACAATGGGTACAAAAGTGCTTGTTGATGGGAGTGGAGGAAATGGGAAGGATCACAGTCATTGTGGATTTGATGGATTCAGGTGTTTGACAGTTGATTATTGTGCGAACTCAAGAATGAGCAGCACTTTGAATGAAATAGAAGTTGTCTCATCTTCTTCAATTGCCAAGGAAATATCAGGACCGTCATTTGGTGTGATAATTTCAGGCAGAATAGCGTTATCCGATGGAGAGAGGATGGGAGTGAATGTGAGTGATGGAGGATCAGCCACACAAGACTGGCTTGTTGGATGTTCGAGTTCACTGACAATGAGCCGACTTTCATTTGTTGTGAAAGGTCAGTTGAGTTCAAGGAGAAGTGCATTCATTCATTCAACATCAACACTCAATGTGACGAACTGTTCAGTCTCATTTGAAAGTGGGGCATTGACCGATGGAAAAATAGGATACAACATCATTGAGATGGCAGGAGGGAATCTGATTGTTGATGGATTTGTGATGGAAAGTGGAGCGACACTGACAATGAATGGGAAATCGCCAATAATGATGACAAATGGAGTGAAATTGAAGATTTTGAATAGCAGAGTGTGTGGAGTGGAAGTGAATGTGGCAGGTGGAAGTGGAGGTGGGGGATGCTTGAATGTTGGGATGGGCGTTAATGGGAATGCGAAAATTGAAGAAAGCAATATATCCTCGACATGCATAGGTGGAAGTGGAATGAAAGGGGGAGGGATGATGATATCAGTTGGAAGCGGAGGAACATTGAGGGTGAAAGGAGTGAAATTATCAGGATGTGAAGTGCCATCAGAGGATGTTGAGAATGGAGGGAGAGGAATGGGAGGAGGGATGTTTGCTGAACTTGCAAATCAAATGGGAACATTTTCATTGGAGAGCATGGAATATGAGGGATGTGATGGGTGGAAAGGAAAGAATATGTTTGTGTCAGGATGGGATCTGAGAGAGATTGTGAATGAGGAGCATCTGAAATGGGAGATGAATTCAGAGGAGTTGGAGTCGTTGGATGAGTTATGTGGATGGGAGAGGAAGACAACAGGAGAGGAGGGATATGTGATTCCGCTTGTTGTGTATTTGTGGAGGAACTGGAGTGGGGATGGGTTTGTTTCGAAAGAGAAAGGAGGAGACTTCAGCGGGTGTGGGTTTTCTGAAGCACCGTGTTCATCGATTGACCACTTAATTTCTCTGAGATATTCGACACTTGGAAAAGGCGAATCCCAGATCAGCATTGGCGATTCAGGATCGCTGAGCCATTCAATATCATTCTTGTCTTCGTTGCCAACTTTGCCAGATTCAGAAGCACCAGCAGTTGTGATAAAAGGGACAAAGAAAGGGACAGGAGTGACGATCAGTGATGAAGATGAGAATGATTTGGATGATGGTGCAATGATATCATCGAATGTGAGTCTATCATTTGTCAATTTATCATTCACCAAACCTGGATCGACCACCAATCATGCAGTATTCATTGAATCGTCAGGAACAAATACAGTCTTGTCGGTCACAGACTGCTCATTTGGGTCATCGAGTGGGACGGTTGAAAGTTTTGCATATTGTGTGATAAAAGTGAACGGAGGGAGCGCAGCAATTCAGAGCTGCACGTTGAATAAGATCAACGAATTGAAAGGATTCATTGCTTTCAGCCAAAGTGCGAGCCAGGTGACAAACCAGAATGTGAACATTTCATCAGCCACTTTGACAGCAAACAGCCTGATTTCGATGATAGAAGAGGAAAACCAGATGAATGAAAATGAAAACACTCATTTGAATGGCAACAAGCCTGTGTTGAAAGTTGTGTACTGTTCGCTTGAAAACATCATGAACGAAGGAAGTAGAGCAAGTGCGATTGAATTGGGATCGTTTGATTATGCGATGGAATGCACGATAGAAGACTGCACAATGTCCAAGTGCAGGAGCGATTTGAGCACTGAAGGAGGAGGAATGAAAGTGATGCTGAAGGGTGAAGAATCAGTTTTGAAGGTTGATGGGAGCACGTTTTCGATGTGCAAATGCTCGACGGTATCGGGGCGTGGTGGAGGGCTGTTTATCGATGGAGCCGATCCAAATGTTAACATTAATGATGAAAGTCAGATACCACTCCTGAGGATCAAAATTGTGAATATCATGTTTTATATGAATGAGGCTTTTGTTGGGAAAGACATATTCATCAAATGCCATTCAATTGCTCGACAGGTCAACGAAACACTGTTCACTCTTGACTACAACCAGGAATCATTGGGCACAAACAACTCCATCTGTGGGAGCGATTTAGAAGGGAATACTTGAAAAAGAAAATGTGAATCTCACTTCCTTCTCTTCTATTTACGAGAGATCATCACTTAAGGGTCAGTCACCCAACTGATCTGAAATGCAAAATAGTAATAGATTACAACGGTGATGTGAAATAGCTAAAAAGGATAGAAACATTAAAAAACATAACAATGTTATGGCGCTCATTACATATCACGCCTGAAGAAGAAGGAAGATGGGTCATTAACAGAATCTGTTTATAATAAGGGTGGGAGTGTATCGAGGCGGGAAGAAGAGAAGGGAAGTGAGATTCACATTTTCTTTTTCAATCAAAGCGCAAGCACTTTGATTTAAAAGAAAACATTCTCTCACTTCCTTCTCTTCTATTTACGAGAGAGTTCCATAATTGGGAGAATACTCTGCTGTTGTTATTATTTGATTGACCTCTTATTTGTCATCCCTCAGCAATTGTTCGAGTTGCTCACGTTTGGCTTGCGCTCTGGTTTTAATTGTTATCTCAATTGTTTTCTTCTGGACAACTTCTCCAACTAGTCTTTTCTCACGAAAATTCCTTCTTTCATACTCTTTATGACTGTTCTCGTCTGGCTCCTCCACGTAGTCTGGCTTTGATGGTTCTTCTTCGTCGTTGTAGATCGTTTGGCTTTTGTTGTCATATTGCAGATTAGGTTTTTCCAACCTGATCCTGATTCCTTTTTCGCTCTCGATGTTGTCAGACTTTGAGTTCAGACTGTAGTCCTCCTCATCTTGCTCTTCGTCAGTTGACGAAGAGTCCTCAATATCTTCTGAACTTGAATTGTCATCAAAAGTAATTTTTGGTTTGCGAAGGGTTTGCAGACTTAAAGGTGATGACTGGGTCTGGGAGGAAGTTGCATTAATAGCCGCTTGATCTGCAATCACTTTCGCACAGGATGTGGCGATATCTTTTTGAAAATAGTAATTAATAATGGTATCGCTTCGTGGAGACAGCCTTGCGAACTTTGCCACTTGCGCTATTGGTAGTCCAGCCATTGTCAATGCAGATATTGAAGCATGCTTTATCGAGTAAGGACCAAAATAATTCGGTATACCTGTCTCGTGAAGGAGATTTGCAACAAGTTTTCTCAGCACTCTTGCGGAAAGTGGAATCTTTGTGCGATCGTTAATAAACAAGTGGTCAGGGTTGTCTTGAAGTTTGCTTATTCTGGACCACAATTCACACACTGCTGAGGCAGGACATATTGAAGGAGTATCTGTGAGAAACGGTATTATAATGTCTGTTCTTTCGGGTCCTGTTTTCAGCGAAGTATCCAATGCAATTGAATCTTCTCTCACTGCAGAATGTTTTCAGACTGATCCGCTCGAGCTCGGTGAACCGGCAGGCGGAGAATAGCATGCAAAGACAAATTGTTTTCTTCGTGAGAGTAGTGAAGGATAAGTTCGCGTTCTCGCCTAGCCCCGATATATAATCAAGAAGTATTTTGGGGTTCCATATATCAGGCTTATTTTTCTTCTTCCTCCTTTCCAATCTTTTAAATGATCGGAAGAGAAGCTTCATAAGCGGGTAATCTCCCAAACTTCTCTCGAATAATAATTGAGAAATGAGAGAGATGGCAGATCGTATTTTACAAAGGGATTGCTCCTTCAGCCCCTTGTTGAAAAGCTTAAGGAAAACATCGGCACATCTAACGACCCAATTGAACCAATCTCCAACAGAAAGACCATAGCCGCAGTTTGTCCACTGGTCTCCGAAATGAGCATAACTGAGTAAGTACCCATGCCACGTCGAAGGCGAAAGACTGGATTTGCACAGATCACATATATCCATTGGAAATCCTCTTGTTTGCAAAACTCCTTTGAACCAGTGTTCTCCATTGATCGCTAAGGATTCATCAGTACAACTCGAAGCTTCCCTGGTGGCAGGCAAGCATCCATCCTCTTCATCCATGGTCCCGGGGTAAGAAGTTCGCTCTGGCTCTTCCACATCCATTCTATATGGGTCGTTCTTTTCAACAACGGCTCCCATATTTGTCCCTTCCAATCGGGAAGAAGGAGAAGACCTCGAGCTCGTTCGAGAATCATTTTCCTGATTGTCGGAAGAATGAGAGGAATTGGAGGATGAGCAAGAACTGTCTCTCCTCGCCAAGGCTGCTGCAGACCGTCTTCGTTTATCGGGCTTCCTGGCCCGCACCATCTGCTCACTTTCTTGTTTTGTTTTGTGGCGAAAGCGTCCAACGTTATGTTCAATCTCATCTTCGTTACAAGCTCCTTGTAGGATTCTTGCTTTATCTGATAGTCGCCTCCCCTTTCTAGCCTGGAAAGAGAATCGGCCCTTTCGTTTCTTTGACCGGGGATGTGTTGCGCTTTCACTTGAATCTGCATCGTGTGCGTTTGTTTCCAAATCTTCAATAGGAGTCTTCTCAAATTCGCTCCTGCCCGCCACCTGTTCAGGTTGAACACCGATGTTGAGTTGTCCGATCTGATAAGTAGTTTGTGGATGCGATTGGATAACAGAATTGGGGAGAAGTGAGTTAGAGCTGACAAAATTGCGAACATCTCCCGATAGTTTGAACTTTGATTTCGTTGCCAATAGGGGGAGTCTGCGATGAAAATCCAAAATACTGTTTCCGATTCTTAAATAAGCTCCAACAGCTTTTCTGGAAGCATCCGTCGTAAGTGTTGCATCTGGAAGAAAGAGTGGGCATAGTTGTCTTGGCGTGTTGGTTTTCAACCTCGATATCCATTTGGTTAGATTGGGGAGAATGGACTGGTTGATCCTCATCTTCCCTCTCCATCCCACCATCGAAACCATTTTGTTTAAAGTGCGATAAAGATCTGAGAGAAACAGAGAAGCTTCTCGAACCACGAACCTTGTAGCGTTCAGCTTTCCAATGAACGCTGCAAGGTCTCTTACTCTCACTTCTTTCGCTCTGAGGGACCTCCTCCTCCATCTGGTACATTCCTTTATAAGTTCTTTCGTTCTCATCATTTCCAGAGCTACATTGAACTGGTGCGTGTTCCACTCGAAACCCAAATAGGTGAAAGTTTGTGAGGGAATCAAATGACTCTTTTCTGTGTTTACCAGAAGACCAAGGCTTTCGAAAAGAGAAACGACTTTCTGAGTTATCCATTTTAATTTCTTTTGGTCTTGGTGAAGAAGAATAATATCGTCGAGGTACGCGATTGCTCTTACGTTCCATTGCTCCCGGATGAATTGTATCACCTTCCTCATGATTTTTGTAAAGATTCTTGGAGAATCTTTGTATCCAAATGGCATTCCGTTGAAACAGTAGTAATTTTCGTTGAATTCGAACGCAAGAAACGGCTTGAAGTTGTCGTCCACTTTCACTAAATAGTAGGCCTGGCTTAGGTCTAAAGTTGTTGCATAATCTCCTCTTGTTATAATTCGTTCTAGTGACCTGTAATCCTCCAGTTTGAAATGGATTGACTTCGTTGCATTGTTCAACGCTCTGCAATCGATAATTTGTCTCCATCCCCCTTGTTTTTTCTTTATCACAAACACTGGATTTAAATGTTTCACCTTTCTTTTCTGTATTTTTTGTATTATGTTCGTTTCGAGCTGATTCTGGATCAGCTTTGCCATCGCTTTGGTTGCTTCCCCTGATTGATGGGGGCTGTATGTTTCCATTTTTGAGTTTAGTAATTTCTCCCTGGCTATCCTGTTTTTCCAAATTGGAATGACGCCTCTTTTTACCAACTTCTCTCCATCTATCATTCTCCACGCTTCTCGAAAATATTCCGTTCTTCCTCCAACAATTGAAGGTGACTGGCTTAGTTGGTTCCCGTTCCCCTGGATCGCGTTTGAGAAGGACTTCTGCGGTATGTATTTGAGGTTTTTCTCCCTGCCCACGACCGGGGACCCGAACGAAAAAACCGAGGGCGTTGGTAGCTTTCATGTTTTCCATATCTGCTTTTGCCAAAGGATTTGGAATTAAATGAGAACGAAGTCCATCTTTTCGCTGTTGATTGTGAGGTTTTCCTGACCTCTTCCAATAAATCACTTTGCCTTTTCGTTAGGAGCGGTGATGCTGAATCCTCTTTCATTCTCGCTGCTTCGGTAAATCCAAATCTCGCTTGGATGCGAGCGTTTCTGGCTTCTTTCAAGGCTTGTGCAAGCAGTAAACATGCTTGCGCTACGGCACTCTGAGCTTCATCATCTTTTGTTTTCGTATGGGCAAATAAAATAAGTTTCATTGCGGGGTAAAGAAACGTCTCACATCTTTCTCCTGCTTGATCTAAGGCGTCTTTGTACGGACTGGTAGTCCTTACAAAAGGTGGAGGCGCATTAGGGAGGAAAGGGGATAAGTCTTCTGTCTTCAACGAAGCAACCAAGTCATTTATCTCCTGTTCCGGTAATGGAAGATCATATAACGATAATTCCGGTGCTCTACCAAATATTTTAAGAAACGAATTTTCCAGTGTAATTTCTTCTTCTTTTTCTTCGCCAAGGGTGGTAGAAGGTGGGGAGAGTGAGGATGAAATAGAAGAAGGTTGGGAAGCGGAAAAGGGTCCGGGAAATGTCGGAAACCCGCTTGTTGGACCACCAGGCAGCGCAGCTGCGCTCGGTTCGGCCGCAAGTCCTGTTCCCAGAGGATTGTTAGGGATCATCATTTTTAGATCAGTGATCGTGACTGACCCTTAAGTGATGATCTCTCGTAAATAGAAGAGAAGGAAGTGAGAGAATGTTTTCTTTTAAATCAAAGTGCTTGCGCTTTGATGACATGGATGTTATTCCTCGGATCACATTCTTCAAAGGCCTTCAAGTGTTTTTGAATGGGTTGGGGGAGGATGGCAGACGATGCGGAGCTCAGAGCAATCCATGCAGCAGCATCAACGAAGCGATTGAACACATTGAGCAAGGAGTGATGAATGCGATTCTGATTGACGGAGAAGGGACTGTGACAAAGGAATGTGCGATTGGAGATCTGAATGTGAACTCATACAAAAAGTCTC
The DNA here is from genome assembly GCF_001643675.1 of Monocercomonoides exilis. NCBI lineage: Eukaryota > Preaxostyla > Oxymonadida > Polymastigidae > Monocercomonoides > Monocercomonoides exilis. Next base: position 1,917,019 of record NW_027150553.1, on the reverse strand, counting down.
AGGCGATTGTGAAGCTGAAATCGGATATAGCGAAATCAGCAGAGAAGGATTGCATCATGGAGTTTATAAATGAAAGCGCAGTTGAGAGGTGCTCATTCGAGTTTGAAGATACGTTTGAGGCTTCTCACAGCTACATCATGAAAGTGAAGAACGGGTCTATGGAGATCCAAAAATGCGAGTTCTACTCATCAGCAACAACGGTTGATATGAAGCTGAACAGTTCGGTTGTGGGCGTGGAAAGCGGAGAGCTGAGGATATCGGAAACAGCATTCAGTGATTTGCACTCAACAACAGCATTGCTTTCCTTCAATGAAAAATCGAATGTGACACTGCTTGAAACAAGCATTTTGAACATCAAATGTGAAGGAGATGTTGTGAGTGTTGGAGGGAAAGCGAAGGTGGTGATGAAAGTGATGGTCATTGAGAATGTGACTGTAGCATCAAAAAGCTGTGTTGTTGCGGTGGAAGATGCTGAGCAAGAAGCGAGCGCATTGAACTGCTCGTTTGGAAAATGTGCGAATTCGGTGGAGAAGGGAAGCATGATGCAGATAAGACGATCCAAGGAAGTGAAGGTTGAGGCATGTGCGTTTGATGGAGAGAAAGAGGAGAAAGAAGCAGAGACAGTGAACGAAGGAAACAAGGGAAAAGATGAATTATGCAAATGGAATGGGTCATTGGTTGACATTGAAAACAGCAATGTGGTGATGAGGGAAACAACAATCAGAGCCAGCAAGGCAGGAGGATTGTGGGTGAGCGGAGGGAATGTGAATATTGAGAAAGGAGAATTTTTGAATAACAACCCATCAATTGAAGGATATCCATTGTTGAGAAGAAATATCATCTGTTCAGATTCAGGAACATTGAATGTGATGAGTTTGAAAGGAGGAGATGGAGTTTTGCCAAATTCATCACTTTGGATGTTGAATGAAGGGTGCAAGTTTGAAGGGATTGCTTCAGAAAGGGATTCATCATTCTTCATTCCTGTGTTGGAAAGTGTGGAAGCAAAAGAAGAAGCAAACAGAATGAAGCTGACATTCAAAGGAATGCTTCTTGTTCCGTGCAATCTGTCGTTCTCAGTTGTGAAGAGCAAAGGTGAAGAGAAAAAGATTGAACAACATGATTTTGTTTCAAATGGATTCTTATCAGAAAGAAAAGTTGAAGGAAGTATTGCAAAAGATCTCATCAGCAGTTGTGGAAATGATGTTGAGGTGAGTGTGTTTATTTTGTTTGGGAATGCAGAATCTCCTTCATCGACACAGCCATTTATTCTGAAGAACAAAAGTGAGACTGAACCAAAAGGAGATGAAATTATTTCAAAAGGAGAGGAAAAAATGGAATGGAGTTTGTTTGCGTTTATTGGGTGTATTGTAATAGTTGCAATTCTGTTATTTGTGATTGTTGTGGTTGTTGTGCAACAGAGAAAGAAGCGGAACAGAGATGGATGGAGAGTTGAAGATGGAGATATTGAAGAATCAAAGAATATTGGGAGAGGGGAATGGAGAAAAGAAGATGTTGCAGAAAGAGTTGAGGAGGAAGAGGAGGAAGAAGAGATGCGAACATTATTGACAGGAGAAACGGGAAATGTGATGGGAGTGCAATCAGAGAAAGGCGAAGAGCTGGAGGTGTGTGAGAACAAAGAAATGGTTGAAAATTCATTTGATTGCGAGGGAGTGATCGAGGTGGTGCCAGTGAATTATGTTGAAATACAAACAGTTGCTTCGCTTCTTGGTGGTGGAGAGGAAGAAGGAACGGAGACTGGAGCAAGAAGAAAGGAAGATGAGAATGTGCGAAAAAGAGATGGAAAAATGAAAAAGGGGAAGAGAAGGAAGGGGAAGAAACGAAGGCAAGAGGAAGAGACTGATGAATTTGGGGATGAGAGGGAAGGATGTGAGATTGGATTGGAGGAGTTGGGTGGGGTTGCAGCTGCAGATGATGGAAGAACTGGAAAGCCGACAGAATATTATATTGGGATATGTTCAGCACCACACAGCCATTTTTCGATGATTGGAGAGGATTCAGAAGAGCAAGGGATGAAGAGGATGATGGAAGAAGAAAGAGAAGAGGAGGAAAGTGTGATGAAGGAAATTGGAGGAGCTCCAGAAAAAAGAAGGAGGGTTTCTAAAGAAGCTGAAGGAGAAGAAATGATGAAAGAGTGCGAAGGGTTTGAAGAGGAGGGGAAATTGACAGATGTTGATGGATGTTTGAATGGTGAGGAAAGTTCGAAAGGTGAAGAGAAGCAAAAGAGGAGGAAGAAAAAGAAAAAGAGAAATCAGAAAAGAAAAGATAAATCAGAAATTGTTTGGGATATTGTTGAAATGGGGTTGCTCGATGCGGGATAGTGCAGCATTGAATATGGCAGATAATATGGTTGTGGTTGCTTCAGAAAACGAAGGAGGATGTGAGGGAGGGGAGAATGAAACCCTGAAATCAGAAAGAACAATAATATGAAAGAACTTTCGACTGGCAAAAGCACTGATGGAATTGTATTACTCCTTGAAAATCTGTTCAATTGTGAAATGAAAGACCCTCCCAATCAAACTTTTTGCTGCATGTTCTGAAAGAGAAGAGTTGAAATAACTATGCCAATTTGATTCCTCATTTTAATCATTTTCATTTTCATTCTATATATTTTCACTATGTTTTATTGAACACAAGACAGTGGGTGCCAAGCTTTATCCAATGTTTTGAAAAAGCCATCTCTTTCATCACTATGTAGCATTTCATTTTTTTTTTCTTTTTTTTTTTAACTGTAATATATATGTAATGAAATTGCTTTTGAATGAAATACATTATATATGCATTCATTTTATAAGTATTATAAAACAAACTCACTATTTCATCTCATTGCATTTCACTTCATCAACTTTAATTTTTAATTCACCATTTATTATTTCTATCCATATTGTTTGCTTGTTTTATTTTTATTTTTATTTTTATTTTTATTATTATTTTTATTTTTATACTGTAGTTAATGATTGTTGTGATTAGAATATCGACACACAAAAAAGAATTGGGTGAACATGTTTTTATGAAGAAGTTGTTCGAGCAATGCATTCCTCAAAATTGAATCCAGAATTGTTTGTTTATGCTCTGTTTGATGGAGACCTTTCCAATTCTTTGATGTTGAACTTCTGTGGAAGTGGTCTGAGAGGAACTGATGGATGTTCTGGATGAATGTTTCTGTTGAATTATATTATTTTCTTCCGTTTTATTAAAGAATATCATTTCTGCCTTCTTCAATCACATGAAAGAGGCATCTTTGGAATCGAATCGGTCTTTCTTGTGTGAATGAAGATGGTTTCCTTGCATGGCTGTTGGGGAATCTGGCATCTGAGGCATCGGAACAGAAACATCAGTTTGGACAAGAAATGATCAGGTGTTTTATCATCACTCCGTTTTGCTTCTCCTTCTTTGTCATCTCCACCATAATGGATCGGAAAAGGAGAAAAGAAGTCTGGTGGATTGGCAAGGGGAGGAGCGTTGTTCTTCATGGTTGTGTGGAAGAGTGTGTTTTGATAGGACAGATGATGAGAGATGGCTTGTTTTGGGCAGACTCAACAAAGGAGCTCGAAATTGATGAGCAGAGAGGAAAGTGAGAAAAAACAACTCATCTTTTCTTAAAAGATTCTTCTGGTGTTGTGAATGATTGAAATGATTTGGAGTTGGGCTTGCTTATATTTTGTTTTTGATTTTTTGTTTAAGAAAATGGGGTTAATGTTTGTTGGTTCGGTCCAAAAAAAGAAACAGAAATGTGGAAGTTTCTTGCGGTTGTGATTGAATTTCTATCCATTTCCTGATGATTCTGGTGGATGAAATTGTTGTTGGCTTTTGAAGAGCTTGCGATATGATGATGAAGTTTTGTGGATTGAATGAAAAGAGAAGTGACGTACAAAGGAGCTGCTTTGTGGAGTGCATGATAGAATGTGGAGCATGTGGTGTGTTCAACGGCGGTGATGAATGTGCGAGGAAATTCACTCGTGGAGTGTGAATGGGCTTGAAATGTTCGTGGAGAGAAAAGAGATGGAAACAGAAAGAAAGAGATGAAGAAGAAGCAAGCGGAAGTGAAAAAGAACCAATCTCACAAGTTAGAAAATTATGATCGCAGTTTGAATGTGCATCTGAATGGATATGAAATTGGAGTTGTTTGCACGACTGGATGGTTGGACAAGAAAAAGGGGAAATCTGAATAGTCAATTTTGCAACTCAACAACCTTGCCAATTCTTGTTGTTAATATGCCAAATGAGCAGAAAAGAAATTGATTTCTAACTATATGGCCGCTGTCTGGTGCTCGTGATGAGCATGAGATAATTAGAGGGAGAAAACATCGACAATGCATTCGTTCATCATTCAGCACCTGGATTGCTGTATGACTTGTTAATCACTTGAATAAATTATATTTTGTTGAAAAGTGAAAGAAAAAGAATAACAATGCCAAATCTTGTTTTGGTCATGTCACAAAATTGTTGCACTTTTGATCATGTGCTTTATTCTTCTCATATTGGTGTCATCTTTCAATATTATTGTGAAGTTCAAAGCACATACAAATGGATTATTTTCATTTATCAAAATTCGCTTTTTCACTTGTGCATCATCTTCGCTTTCCATGTTTTCAAACGTTTTTTTCTTCTTCTTCGTATTCGCCAATACTCGATCTGGGAAATTGGATCAACATCCCTCAACATCCCAAAGAGACAAAACAAGATGATTCTCTTGTGTTTGAAAGGCATTTGTCTTCACCTGATATCTCTCTTTTTCTGCCATTCTATCATCATCTTCTTCTTCTGTTTCTATTTGTTATCTTCATCAACATTGTTGGGAAGAGCCCATCTGATCCCAAGAAAATATATCAATGAGAATGAGCAGGATTGTTTTTTATCATTCCTTTTTGTTAATGAAAGGAAATATCACAAAGCTCTTGGTTTTTGAATTGGAGTCATCAAGGCCAATCACGTGAGCACTTTGGCGATCATCAGGGTTGTGAGTCCATGGAAAGGTATGGAAAGAAGAGAGAATGCAAAAGGCGAGAAATGAGAAGAGGAATTATTAAGAATCTGTTTGTGAATGAAGCCTTGCATGAAGCAGAAGGAAAGACAGGATGGATTTTTTTTTGAGAGGGATTGTCAAAGAAGTTCTTTGAACTGAACAAGGATCGAATTGACAGTTGGTGTGCCTGAGTGGATTTTGAGCAGGATACACATTCTTTAGCCTTCTCATAAGTCTTAATGCAATTATGTTCCATTTGGAATGAGAGATGGTTTTGAATATATTTGAGGATATGGTGAGACACTTTTCCTGATAGAAATGGTGGAACCAGTTCTTGCAGTTTGTTTTATTCGACAAAAAGACATCTGGCAAAACGGGAAGGATGCATTTGTGGAGAATGGGAAAACAGGAGAGTTTTGAGGGGATGGAGGAATGAGATGTCTCGTCCAGAACGAGTTGGGAGAAGGGAGCAGAGGGAAATGAAGGTGAAAGAGCAAGGAGGAATGGCGGATGAAACTCAGTTTGTGAGGGGAGGAGAAAGAAGGGTCAGTTGATTTATTAATCATTTTTTTATATGAGTTGTTGTTTGTCTTGTGGTGTGGCTGCTCATCATTGATAACCTTGGGAAATGTGTGTGGAGAAGGTTGTGTTGCCTTTGGCATTCCCTTTTGATATTTGTGTTTTTTGGGGAATGTGTGTCTGTGAATGAGCAAAAAGAGGGAATGATGTTGTTGGGAGTGATAGAGATGTGTCTGCTTTGCAATGAGGAAGAGGAAGAGGAAGAGGAAGGTGATGGAAGGGGCAGTTGGCAGTCTGCTTGGAGGGGTCTTTTAAAGGGAGAATGAAAGAAGAAAAGCAGAGAGAGGCAGGGGATTGAGATGGAATGGAAAGGAAAGGAAGGAGGAAGAAGGAAGAAGAAATGTGAAGAGAAAGATGTTGTGGCTGGGCAAATGAAATGGGGTGAGGAGTGTTTGTGGGTGTGATGATTCCACGCTCAGCAAGGTTGTTGGCAATGTTGATGGTTGTGATGGATGCTGTGTGTTTTGGAGCAGAAAAGTTGGGGAAAGCAGACAGAAGAAATGGGAGAGGATGGTGAGTGGCAGGCAGTTGTTGGAGGGGGGTGAGGATGAAGCGGAGGAAAGGATGCTGGATGGGCATATGGCTGATGGAGCAGATGTGTTTGTTGAGAGGGGTTGAGGGGCAGTTGTGTTTTTGGAAGGGAGAGGAAAGAAGAGGGAGATGGAGAACATATGGAGGGTGTGGAGCTTGTTGGAACAAGAGAAGGAAGATGAAGGATAGGATTGCATTTGAATTGTGATAAGCATGAAGGGATTGGAAATATCCTTGAAAATTCACAAAAAAAAATATTGTAATTTTTCAGAGGGATTTCAAACACTTTATTCTCTGTTTTGTTCTCATTCACATCGTTGATTTCTTTTTCGCTCAGTTCCACTCAAAACATATTTTTATCTGTCTGTTTGTGTGGCATTCCCTTGTGTGAAAAAATATAAGGGAATCAACACACATGATTGTCTTTGGAAAGGAGCCAGCGCAAATGAATTCTTTAGAAATGGCTGAGAAATTGGATTTGGAGGAGTCTGGACACACAGAAACCAGGGGGAATGGCATTTTTCTTTTTTATAAATAATAATAAAAATATATTTACAATTACAAAAAAAAAATATTTTTTCTCAAATAGAATAAGGAATTGGTTTATGCAATCAGATCAAATGAAAACAGAAAAAGCGGAAAGCGTGTTGAGAGAAGTTTTGCAACTTGGAGTGGACACGGCGCATGGCACCCTCTGAGGGGTGCAACTCGATCCTTGAGGTGGTACTGGTGATGAGCCTCTGGGCTGACTGGGAAATGGGGCAGCGATTTATCGGCCAGATGGCTGTGCCTGTGCATGGAGCATGTTTGCGATGCCTCTTTCTATGTGCTGTGCTGGAAATGTGTTGTGAGTTGGCGGTATGAGTGGGCTTGTGGGGCAGCTTGGTGTCGGTGGGTGGCGTTGTTTCTTTTCAGAATGTTATCTTTTCAGCCAGGGTGGTGGAGGTGTGCCATTTTGTTTGCCTCTCGAGGGAGCTGTTGATGTGTTGCACCTTTTTTGTGTCTTTTTTTCCGTATTTTATTTCTCAGCAGGGCGCAGCTGGGGATGTTTTGCAACAGAAGAATTTTTCGATGATCGGGGTTCCTGTGTGGGCCAAAACGGCGGGGGATGCGATAGGAGCAATGAAAACTGCGATTGGGAGGGGTGCAGTGTGGTGACGAGGGATGCAGCAAAATTTTGTTTTTTCATCTCAACGGCAGTTCTGGCGGCTGTGGCAGCGCCAGCGCAAATACGGATGATTTTATTGGATGCTCTCCTTCAGATCTGGGATTTGCCGTTATTTCAGCCAGCAAAAATATTTCGACTCCAACTGCCCACTCGACACACTGAACAGCGTCGTTGAAATCGAAGAAAGAGAATTCGTCCCAATCACACTCACTGTCTTCCCTCTCCCAACAACAGAAATCTTCTTTTCCCCAACACTGATCGTCGCCCCTTCGCTCACATGCCTCCCACCCAGCAACGTGATTGTGGAGCTCAGCTGCGCCATGCTCGACCCCACTGCATGCCCCACTGTCTTGCAAGGTGCTGCCTCACTCATCCCACACAGATTGTTTGCGTCATCTCCACTCACTCCAACATAAATCGTTTTGTCCTTCAGCCAATCCTTCTTTTCTGTATGCTGATACACCCAATTGTTTCCGTTATAATATTGGTAGTACACTCTCGTATCATTGCTATTCGTTGTGTACGATTCGTAGAATGGGTTAGCCGATGAAAAAAGATTGTTTCCATCATAAAAATGCACATCATGGCCATATGGAGTGGAATTACTGCAACTGCAATCATGGAAGAAGAAGAAATAGCAATAAATGTTGTTGCTTGGAGCTATTTGTTGGTTTGGATCAAATCTCATTCCTCCGCCATATGATAATGCGCTGCACGAAATAAACTGGAGGCTCCTCATTTTGAATGCAGCTGGAACATTGAAACAGCACATCCCTCCGCCACTAGTGCTTGAAAGTGAGCACGAAGTGAATAAACATTCAAACACACAAGCACTCTCCCCTTTGTCGTTTTCTGTTCCAATACAGGAAGATCCAGAAACATTAAAAGTTTGAAGATAAAGGCCTCCTCCATAACCACTTGCTTTGCATTTCTGAAATTCGCACCCACTGATCCTGACGCATGACGAAATCGAATAAATGTCAATTCCTCCGCCTTCGTAGTTCTGAGCTGTGCAAGCGTTGAACGAAGTATTCTCGACCGTAATGGAACATATTTCATATGCTGTTATTGCTCCTCCGCCATAATACGCGTAGCAGTCGTTGAACGAGCAATGTTTTACAGAAAGTGTTCCCGATGAAAGACCGTATATATTGATTGCCCCTCCATTTGAAGCTCTGTCTTCATATTCATCATTTTCTCCAGTAGTTTTTGAGCCATTCCACACACACCAAGTGAACGAATTCGCCCCATCATCTGATATCTGCTGTCTCGCTGGTTTCGATGGATTCCCCTCACTCCCGCTGACTGCAACATTCTGAGAGCGATAGCATCCGACAAATGAGGTGTTCGAGGCAGCCGAGGAAGATGAAGGGTTGTTAAGCAAAGGCAGAAGATTTTATAAAAGGAAATTGACTGAAGATGAAGAATCTTATTGCTTATCTGAGACGTTAGAAAAGACAAAAAGAGAGCGTGACGCAAGGGATATGACGAGCAATGGAAGAATGGGGCTGAAGAAATGCAAAAAGAAGAGAAATGCGACTTTTCCTTCGAAAGCACTTTCTCCTCCTCTTTTTATTTTTATCATTGCTGTTGAAAGGATTGTCATTTTTGTCAAGATTTTATTGTTGAAAAAAAATAATAAGACAGTTGGTTCAATTGAAAGGCATTGTCAGCACTTGTCAAATAATTTTTTTTTAATTCAAAGAGAAATTGAGAGTTTCAAAAGCTAAATGCCAACGGCCAAAATGCGCATAAACTTTTCTTGAAAGACTCGTTTTGGAATCAAATTTATTGTTTTGCTTTTATTTTATTTATTGAATATGAAAGTGAATGATATGATGATGTTTTCAAATGGGACGAAATTTTTTGCTTTATGAATTTTGTTCCACTCATTTCTTTCAAAGATTTTTCTCCACTTTTTTATATTTCTCATTCAATAGAGCACAGTAATGTCAGTTTTATGATTATACGATTGCAAAAAATTTTGGAACAAATCATTGAATTTTTCATAAATGTAAGAATTCTGTCCCAAATGGTGAAAATTCTATTTTGTTCTTTTCTTTTTTGTTTTTATCCAAATATTTGAAATAAGTATTGATTGAATGTTTGCAGCAAATCGAAATGAATAATTTTCATTGATTCGTTTCATTTTCACTTGATATTTTTTAAAAAATACATTTATTTATAAAAATTTATTATTATTTTATATTCAATATTTCCATAAAAAAAATCATAACTTTGAACAAATTTGTCTTTTGCTTTTATTTATTTTCGAAAAAGATAGTTATTTAAATAGCAACAGAACGTTTGTAACACTTGGCCAGAATATCATTTCTTCAAACAAATCTTTTTTTTTCACAATATTCAAACACTCATAAGTTCGCAGATGAGCCTTTTCACCGTTTATTATTCAGAAGAAATACAAATGAATTATTTTCATTAAAAAATGTTCTTATAACATTCGGTTTGTCGAATGAATGTTTCAAACAAAATAGGATTCGATATTCAATTTCTTTTCTCTTAAAATCAAAGATAATTTGAAATTTGATTTTCTCGTAAATTAGCAGATTCTTTTTTTCAACAAAATTCTCTTGACCCTTCACATGATAAAACTGTTATTGTCCATGTTGATGATATATTTATTCAGAATTGATTTCTCACCTCTTATCTTATCTTGTCTTGTCTTGTCTTGTTTATTTATTCAGTAATTTGATAGTCAAAAATCCAGTCTCATTCAAATAATCATTTATCATTGTTTTCATTATCGTTTGTTGATTTGAGATTTGGGTGATTCCTTTGTGGCATCACACTATTTCTATCATAAGAATTCATTTCGATAAATCAATTTGAAGATCATGAAGATGAAACCAAGCAGAACTATTGATGAGTTTCTATTTGTTTTCAGATTGTTGTCTTTCAGTTATTTTCAATGATTCAATAATTGATGATTTCAATCCACTGAACAATTCATTGCAATCTGTTTGACCCAATGATCGAATGTTGGTTATTATTGGAGAACAGAATTATCATTTTTGATTTCAAAAACACTCACCCATTTTCAAGAGTTAATCTCAAAATCCAATTCATTTTGACATTTGTTTTGAAATTTGAGGTTGTTCACGGACCATTTTTCATTTTTTTTTGTACAATGATTCAACAATTTATTTATCTTTTTGAATGAACTGAAACATCTTTTTCGAAAAAATGAAAAATTCTTTTAAATATTTTCTTGAAGGATCATTTGGAATTATATTAAAATCATCTTAATTGATCACTTGTTTTTTTGGAGTATTTTTTTTTCGAGTTTTTATTGTTTATTATCACTCAAATACAATGAAACACATAGGCCTTTGCGACAGACCGACTTTTTTTTCTCTGCTCGACAAGTCGACCGACAAGACAGTCACAAATATTTCTATTTTATTTTATTCGAAAAAATATATTTTTATATAACTTTTTTTGAATTATATTCTGCTCGTTTTTTTCAAAAATATATTTCTTATTGCATTTGATAATTAACAACATTATTTAATATTTCATTTTTTTTCGAATAATTACAAAAATTGCATTTTTTAATGGGTTATCGACAGATCTTTGTCGAGATCAGTCTGTCGAAAGATCAGTCGGTAGAAAGATCAGTCGGTCGAGATCACTTTGTCGAATGCATCTTCTTTTTTGAAAATGTCACTTCATTTCAGAAACAGACAATGATATCTTTTTAATTTATAATATCATTTAATGATTGGAAAATTTAAAGAATTTTACGTAAATGAAGAGATTGTCTGTTTTGCATATATTATTATTAGTCCAAAATCACATTTCGTTAAACACTTTATCTGCTTTCAGATATATGCGTTGTTGATGTTATTATTTTTGAAAATAGTTTAAGAAAATATTCCATAGGGCTGTAATTTTATCTTGACCTTTTTTCTTTATCTTGACAATTTTCTTTTTTGTTATGCTTTCAGCTATACACAAGCTTGTGATAAATAAAAAATAACCAGAAATGTTTGAAATGTTTTTATTTCCTTATTCTGTATTTTTTTTTTCAATATTTCTTTTTTTTAAATAAGATCGAGGATTATAATAATTTTATGTTCTGATCAATTACTTGCTGCTTTTCCAGCGAATATTTTTTATCGGAAGTTTTAAGTTTTCATATCATAATACATCGTTTATTTTTTATAAGTTGAACTTGTTTTAAACTTTCTCAACTTGTTTTTTTAACACTTTTTCTCATTTCACACATTTTTTCAAAAAACACGATTTAAAGGACAAATATGAATTTGTTTTGTAATTTATTGAAATGATAAATAAACATTATTATAATAAAAAGATTCTTGTTTATTTAAATGATAAATTATTTGTATATGTTTGGTAATTTGAAACACAAAAAAATGATATACACATGCTTTTCAGTTCAAATTCTTGAAAAGTTCCTTTTCATTTCAATGCTTAATGCAAATAAACAATAAATAAGATTTTGAATATTTTTTTCATTTAAATAAAATTTGACACAAACACTTGTTTATTAAAAAAATCGTGTTTTAAGCAAAAACAGTGAAATGAGAAAAAAAGGTCAAAAATTAAATTGAAAAAGTTAAAAACAAGTCAAAATAATAATATAGGAGTGAAGAATTGTGATGCTATTGCTTAAAACGTTCAGTATGAAATATTCGTTTCACAGCCAGCAAGTCTTTGATCTGGGTCCTAAAATAAAAAAAATTTAAAATATTATTTGGTACATAAAAATATCAATTTTTTTTTCTACAGAATTCTGAAAATCATAAATATCAAGAAGTCTATTAATTTTGTTTTTGTTTTAAGCCTTTTCATAAATCAAAAAAGCAAAAATAAGTTTTAAAAAAATAGGGTTGAGATAATAAATTGAGGTCAAGATAAAATATGCACCCTAATAATAAAATATATCAGTTTTGAAAATAAACATTTAAATTTTGAAAACAAAAGGTTGACATGCGTAATAGGTTTGATGAAGTTCATTTTTTTTATAATTAAATACTATTAATAAAGAAAGAAGTTTGACAGAGTTGTTTGTGATACTGAAGGAAATTTGAAATTATTCGTGAAATTGTGTGCACAATAATTGCTATTTCAAGATGAAATATGAAACATTCAAAATGATATCAAAGGAATGAGGGATACTTATGAGAAGAACAGAATTCAATCATAACTAAATAAAAATGAAAAGATAAAAAAAGATACGAAAGATTTTTTGAAGGAAAAAAAGCTTACGTTTTCAAAAAAAAAGAAAGAAAAGAAGAAAATGTTGTATTGAAAATTTATATCATTGAAATCATTTGATAGACAACCAGGAAGTCCACACACTTACGCTTCAAGAGGTTTTCAGGGTAGAGGAAGGTGAACTCAGGCTAATGATAGCGTCATCGCAAAACAAATATCGCTGTTTTGCATTGGCCATTTCACGAGCGCATAGCAAGGGATTCATGCACATAGATGCAAAGCCTAACAATACATTGACTCTGCCTGCGAAAATTTGCCCAACGTTGTCTCATTTAGCTTTGTTTGAACAATGTTCTTCTTCTTTTTCTTTTCATTCATCGATTTACCCCGGATTTATACGAGCAAAGTTTGGAACTGAGATTTTCATAGTCGGTTTTCTACACAATTTCGATCTGATATGTCTGCCACAATGGGAGCAGAGATCCTAGCTCCTCACTCGTCATCTTGGTTCTTTCGATTCGTGGAATCAATGCTGGATTATACGATATTGCAAAATGCATTCTTCTATGCGTAGAAATGAATATCATTTGAGCTGAAAACTGGAAGTGTTTAGAACCGAAGAATTCAAATATAAAGATGCAAAGGCTGATTCAGGAGTCCAAGGGTGTGCTGCCAAACTGGCTGAGAAGCAAAGGCAATGAACAATGGATAAAAAGATGCATTAATGAATATGGAAAGCTCCTGGAGCATTTCTTCGATAAACTCATGCTCGCAAAGTCCATATTGACGATTGCCTATTCGTAGCCTTCGCAGATTATTCACGAGATGCTGTTTGACGCTGCGATTCATTCTCTTCTTTCTGCAGTATCTGAGGCGATTGCAACTTATTCGTTATTGCAGCCAACAAGAGAAAACAAACTGTTGCTGAGTGAAGTGGAGTAATTCATCGATTGTTGACTGACGTTCAACATATAGAAGGATATGGTAACAGAAGTGTCAGAATTCCGCTCGTTTCTGAGTCAAATAACATCTCAACAGAAACTCGAAGGCGGATATAATAAATACTGATTCTGAATCGAAATCTTCATCTTCATCTTCTTCTTTCCTAATTCAAATCAGCTCACATTTTCATGTTAATGTCTATCCAAACGAATAAAATTAATGATACATGTTCATTCTTTAGCCATTTGTACTATTATCGAAATGGAAGAGATACAGCGTTTGAACAAAACATCTGACGAATTTAATGTGAAGTCAACTTCAATCAACACTCTTGAAGTGGTTGTGTTTTATAAAAACATAGCAAGCAAAAAAGATAGAAAAGCTAATGAGTCAAAAGATGGCGATGGAATTATTGATGAGAACAGCAGATTTATCTGTATAAATTATATAAAAACATCTTATTCAAGAAATAGCTGAAGATGGAAAAAAAGATGAATTTATATGGAGAAAGAAAAAGAAAAGAAGAAAGAGAAAGAGAGAAAGAGAAAGAAAGAATGAGTATATAAAAACAGATGGATTTGGAAATTCAAGAATTTTTGTGGATACTGAACGGAGAAGGAGGAGCGGAAGAAAATGAGATATACGAAGAGAAAGAAGTTCCAAAGACTGTGCAAGTGATTCATTTCTCAGCGGGAAAGGCCAAGAACATTCTTCAGTATGAAAAGATCAAAAAAGGCAGAAAAAATAAAATTTCCAACCTGACGAACTCAATTCTCTTTATTTGATAAATGGAATATTTTCGATTTTTGAAACATCCTGGACAGTTGTTGTTTTGTCACTTCTGACAAACAAAATTGAATTTCCAAAACATTCAAAATGATACATGCTTTATTTGCTTCATCTTCTGTACTTTCATCCGCACCATTGAAATGTGGCTCGCTTCCATCTTCTCAGCATTCAAAACAAATAAAGATCAAGTGAATACAAGCACATTCCAATCTGTATTCGAAAGAGAATCAAGATGCTTCGCAACATGCTTTTTTCCGCACTCATTTTTCTCTCAAAACACCATTTTCACGTTCTTAATAAAAGGCCAAAAAAGATTTTGCTTTGCTATCCAGTTACAGATGCTGACAGGCATTGGAACTCGACTGAAGGAAAAAGGAGGATATATTGTTCTGTTCGAGATGCATTTTTTCCCATGCAGCAGAGAAGGTAACCTGGCTAAAGAATTGTCTCAATTGGAAACACGAATTGGAAGGACAAACAGAACATCAGCTTCTCGAAACAGCATTTAGTGTTAATATTCTTTTCTCAATTCAAGTGATACCAATGCTCCGCTTTCTCCTCGCTCTTATGAACGCTCATCTCTCCCATCCTCAGATGAATCATTGAATCTGATACCTTCATTTCCATTCACAGTGCTCCATCTCTCACACAATTTTTTCTTTTGCTGACTATTTGCACAGGAAATGGAAATATAACGTAATATGAAACAATTGAGCCGCTTTGAACAATTCCACTATTCTCAAAAGACCGCAGGAATCCTGTTCTGATTTTCTCCTTGCGAACGGAACCCGTTTCAATTTACATCTTTTGTTCCTTCGTTTTTTTTAAACAAGGACAAATTGTTGAAGCAAGAACTTCCGTTTATTGTTCCAACATTCTTTCTTGCAACTTATAAAAATCCAACGATAATGCATTCCACATGTTCTTCCTATTTTTAAAAACAACAGCTTAACATCAATCCAACAACAGCCGCTCAAAATCAGATTTCCTCTATCGTTCACATATTTAGTTTCATTGTTGGCCTCTTGCTTCAGTCGATTTAAAGTGGAAAAGATAGGTCATTAAATGATGCTGAAGGACAAAAAAAGACTTCATGAAATGAATATTGACAACACAGCTTTATTTTGCTTGTTTTACATATTTTTGAAAATTCCAGCTGAATCTGAAAGTTATTTAAAATCAAATTATTGTTTTTGCATTTGATAATAATATTTGTCTTGTGTTTGAATGTGATTTTTATGAGTTATTGCAATACCTTGCACTGATAATATCTGTATTTTTTAACTGAATTAATAAGTATTTTGAGATTATTTGATTGCATTTCACTGAAAAATGAGTTCTTGAAAAATCAAAACTTAACTTCTTGCGCATGAAATGTGTGTTAAAATAATTTGCAAAAGAAAAATTTTGCAACTTCAAAAGTTAAAAGCGAAAACTGTTAAAAATACATTTCAAATAGCTAATTTCAGAAAAAAAAAAAAAAAAAAAAAAAAAAAACTTTTTTTTCGACCGACACAATTCGCTAAATATTTCCTTGTCGCAAAGGCCTAGAAACACATATTAATGAATTTTGTTTTGCATTGTAAAAAATAAAATGAAAGTGTAATTCGAAAATGATGTTGATCATTATCTCAATTCAGTTTTTCAAGATATCAATACTCAAACAAATGAATGAAAACAGTTCTCGATTTTGATGATTTGAAGATAATTATTAATGATCACACAAGAAAACATTTTGAGAATATTTTATTTTTTGTTTAAAGATGTTTCAATTCATTCATAAAGGAAAAAAAATACTGTTGAAACATGGTGCAAACAAGAATACAAAATAGTTGATGATTCTCATCAAATTTCAAAACAAATGTCAAAATGAAATTGGACTTTGACATTAACATTTGAAATTGGGTGAGTGTTTTTGAAATCAAAAATGATAATTCTGTTCTCCAATAATAACCAACATTCGATCATTGGGTCAAACAGATTGCAATGAATTGTTCAGTGGATTGAAATCATCAATTATTGAATCATTGAAAATAACTGAAAGACAACAATCTGAAAACAAATAGAAACTCATCAATAGTTCTGCTTGGTTTCATCTTCATGATCTTCAAATTGATTTATCGAAATGAATTCTTATGATAGAAATAGTGTGATGCCACAAAGGAATCACCCAAATCTCAAATCAACAAACGATAATGAAAACAATGATAAATGATTATTTGAATGAGACTGGATTTTTGACTATCAAATTACTGAATAAATAAACAAGACAAGACAAGACAAGATAAGATAAGAGGTGAGAAATCAATTCTGAATAAATATATCATCAACATGGACAATAACAGTTTTATCATGTGAAGGGTCAAGAGAATTTTGTTGAAAAAAAGAATCTGCTAATTTACGAGAAAATCAAATTTCAAATTATCTTTGATTTTAAGAGAAAAGAAATTGAATATCGAATCCTATTTTGTTTGAAACATTCATTCGACAAACCGAATGTTATAAGAACATTTTTTAATGAAAATAATTCATTTGTATTTCTTCTGAATAATAAACGGTGAAAAGGCTCATCTGCGAACTTATGAGTGTTTGAATATTGTGAAAAAAAAAGATTTGTTTGAAGAAATGATATTCTGGCCAAGTGTTACAAACGTTCTGTTGCTATTTAAATAACTATCTTTTTCGAAAATAAATAAAAGCAAAAGACAAATTTGTTCAAAGTTATGATTTTTTTATGGAAATATTGAATATAAAATAATAATAAATTTTTATAAATAAATGTATTTTTAAAAAATATCAAGTGAAAATGAAACGAATCAATGAAAATTATTCATTTCGATTTGCTGCAAACATTCAATCAATACTTATTTCAAATATTTGGATAAAAACAAAAAGAAAAGAACAAAATAGAATTTTCACCATTTGGGACAGAATTCTTACATTTATGAAAAATTCAATGATTTGTTCCAAAATTTTTGCAATCGTATAATCATAAAACTGACATTACTGTGCTCTATTGAATGAGAAATATAAAAAGTGGAGAAAAATCTTTGAAAGAAATGAGTGGAACAAAATTCATAAAGCAAAAATTTCGTCCCATTTGAAAACATCATCATATCATTCACTTTCATATTCAATAAATAAAATAAAAGCAAAACAATAAATTTGATTCCAAAACGAGTCTTTCAAGAAAAGTTTATGCGCATTTTGGCCGTTGGCATTTAGCTTTTGAAACTCTCAATTTCTCTTTGAATTAAAAAAATTATTTGACAAGTGCTGACAATGCCTTTCAATTGAACCAACTGTCTTATTATTTTTTTCAACAATAAAATCTTGACAAAAATGACAATCCTTTCAACAGCAATGATAAAAATAAAAGAGGAGGAGAAAGTGCTTTCGAAGGAAAAGTCGCATTTCTCTTCTTTTTGCATTTCTTCAGCCCCATTCTTCCATTGCTCGTCATATCCCTTGCGTCACGCTCTCTTTTTGTCTTTTCTAACGTCTCAGATAAGCAATAAGATTCTTCATCTTCAGTCAATTTCCTTTTATAAAATCTTCTGCCTTTGCTTAACAACCCTTCATCTTCCTCGGCTGCCTCGAACACCTCATTTGTCGGATGCTATCGCTCTCAGAATGTTGCAGTCAGCGGGAGTGAGGGGAATCCATCGAAACCAGCGAGACAGCAGATATCAGATGATGGGGCGAATTCGTTCACTTGGTGTGTGTGGAATGGCTCAAAAACTACTGGAGAAAATGATGAATATGAAGACAGAGCTTCAAATGGAGGAGCAATCAATATATACGGTCTTTCATCGGGAACACTTTCTGTAAAAGCATTGCTCGTTCAACGACTGCTACGCGTATTATGGCGGAGGAGCAATAACAGCATATGAAATATGTTCCATTACGGTCGAGAATACTTCGTTCAACGCTTGCACAGCTCAGAACTACGAAGGCGGAGGAATTGACATTTATTCGATTTCGTCATGCGTCAGGATCAGTGGGTGCGAATTTCAGAAATGCAAAGCAAGTGGTTATGGAGGAGGCCTTTATCTTCAAACTTTTAATGTTTCTGGATCTTCCTGTATTGGAACAGAAAACGACAAAGGGGAGAGTGCTTGTGTGTTTGAATGTTTATTCACTTCGTGCTCACTTTCAAGCACTAGTGGCGGAGGGATGTGCTGTTTCAATGTTCCAGCTGCATTCAAAATGAGGAGCCTCCAGTTTATTTCGTGCAGCGCATTATCATATGGCGGAGGAATGAGATTTGATCCAAACCAACAAATAGCTCCAAGCAACAACATTTATTGCTATTTCTTCTTCTTCCATGATTGCAGTTGCAGTAATTCCACTCCATATGGCCATGATGTGCATTTTTATGATGGAAACAATCTTTTTTCATCGGCTAACCCATTCTACGAATCGTACACAACGAATAGCAATGATACGAGAGTGTACTACCAATATTATAACGGAAACAATTGGGTGTATCAGCATACAGAAAAGAAGGATTGGCTGAAGGACAAAACGATTTATGTTGGAGTGAGTGGAGATGACGCAAACAATCTGTGTGGGATGAGTGAGGCAGCACCTTGCAAGACAGTGGGGCATGCAGTGGGGTCGAGCATGGCGCAGCTGAGCTCCACAATCACGTTGCTGGATGGGAGGCATGTGAGCGAAGGGGCGACGATCAGTGTTGGGGAAAAGAAGATTTCTGTTGTTGGGAGAGGGAAGACAGTGAGTGTGATTGGGACGAATTCTCTTTCTTCAATTTCAACGACGCTGTTCAGTGTGTCGAGTGGGCAGTTGGAGTCGAAATATTTTTGCTGGCTGAAATAACGGCAAATCCCAGATCTGAAGGAGAGCATCCAATAAAATCATCCGTATTTGCGCTGGCGCTGCCACAGCCGCCAGAACTGCCGTTGAGATGAAAAAACAAAATTCTGCTGCATCCCCTCGTCTCCACGCTGCACCCCTCCCAATCGCTGTTTTCATTGCTCCTATCGCATCCCCGCCGTTTTGGCCCACACAGGAACCCCGATCATCGAAAAATTCTTCTGTTGCAAAACATCCCCAGCTGCGCCCTGCTGAGAAATAAAATACGGAAAAAAGACACAAAAAGGTGCAACACATCAACAGCTCCCTCGAGAGGCAAACAAAATGGCACACCTCCACCACCCTGGCTGAAAAGATAACATTCTGAAAAGAAACAACGCCACCCACCGACACCAAGCTGCCCCACAAGCCCACTCATACCGCCAATTCACAACACATTTCCATCACAGCACATAGAAAGAGGCATCGCAAACATGCTCCATGCACAGGCACAGCCATCTGGCCGATAAATCGCTGCCCCATTTCCCAGTCAGCCCAGAGGCTCATCACCAGTACCACCTCAAGGATCGAGTTGCACCCCTCAGAGGGTGCCATGCGCCGTGTCCACTCCAAGTTGCAAAACTTCTCTCAACACGCTTTCCGCATTTTTCTGTTTTCATTTGATCTGATTGCATAAACCAATTCCTTATTCTATTTGAGAAAAATATTTTTTTTGTAATTGTCAAATATATTTTTAATAATATTTATAAAAGAAGAAAAATGCCATTCCCCCTGGTTTCTGTGTGTCCAGACTCCTCCAAATCCATTTTCTCAGCCATTTCTAAAGAATTCATTTGCCCTGGCTCCTTTCCAAAGACAATCATGTGTGTTCATTCCCTTGTATTTTTCACACAAGGGAATGCCACACAAACAGACAGATAAAAAATAAGTTTTGAGTGGAACTGAGCGAAAAAGAAACCAACGATGTGAATGAGAACAAAACAGAGAATAATGTGTTTGAAATCCCTCTGAAAAATTACAAGATATTTTTTTTGTGAATTTTCAAGGATATTTCCCATTCCCTTCATGCTTATCACAATTCAAATGCCTCCTTTCCTTCATCTTCCTTCTCTTGTTTCCAACAAGCCCACACCCTCCATATGTTCTCCATCTCCCTCTTCTTTCCTCTCCCTTCCAAAAACACAACTGCCCCTCAACCCCTCTCAACAAACACATCTGCTCCATCAGCCATATGCCCATCCAGCATCCTTTCCTCCGCTTCATCCTCACCCCCTCCAACAACTGCCTGCCACTCACCATCCTCTCTCGTTTCTTCTGTCTGCTTTCCCCAACTTTTCTGCTCCAAAACACACAGCATCCGTCACAACCATCAACATTCCCAACAACCTTGCTGAGCGTGGAATCATCACACCCACAAGCACTCCTCACCCCATTTCATTTGCCCAGCCACACCATCTTTCTCTCACCTTTCTTCTTCCTTCTTCCTCCTTCCTTTCCTTTCCATCCCAATCCCCTGCCCCTCTCTGCTTTTCTTCTTTCAACTCCCTTTAAAAGACCCCTCCAAGCAGACTGCCAACTGCCCCTTCCATCACCTTCCTCTTCCTCATCCTCATCCTTTTTGCAAAGCAGACACATCTCAATCACTCCCAACAACATCCATTCCCTCCTTTTGCTCATTCACAGGCACATTTCCCCCAAAAACACAAATATCAAAAGGGAATGCCAAAGGAAACACAACCTTCTCCACACACATTTTCCAAAGTTATCAATGATGTGCAGCCACACCACAAGACTAAGCAACAACTCATATAAAAAAGGATTTATTAAATCAACTTACCCTTCTTTCTCTTCCCCTCACAAACTGAGTTTCATCTGCCATTCCTCCTTGCTCTTTCACCTTCATTTCCCTCTGCTCCCTTCTCCCGACTCGTTCTGGATAGAGACATCTCATTCCTCCATCACCCTCAAAAATCTCCTGTTTTCTCCATTCTCCACAAATGCATCCTTCCCGTTTTCCCAGATGTCTTTTTGTCGAAAATAAACTGCATGAACTGGCTCCACCATTTCTATCAGAAAAAGTGTTTCACCATATCCTCAAATATATTCAAAACAATCTCTCATTCCAAATGGAACACATATGAATTGAAACTTATGAGAAGGCTAAAGAATGTGTATCCTGCTCAAAATCCACTCAGGCACACCAACTGTCAATTCGATCCTTGTTCAGTTCAAAGAACTTCTTTGACAATCCCTCTCAAAAAAAAAATCCATCCTGTCTTTCCTTCTGCTTCATGCAAGGCTTCATTCACAAACAGATTCTTAATAATTCCTCTTCTCATTTCTCGCCTTTTGCATTCTCTCTTCTTTCCATACCTTTCCATGGACTCACAACCCTGATGATCGCCAAAGTGCTCACGTGATTGGCCTTGATGACTCCAATTCAAAAACCAAGAGCTTTGTGATATTTCCTTTCATTAACAAAAGGAATGATAAAAAACAATCCTGCTCATTCTCATTGATATATTTTCTTGGGATCAGATGGGCTCTTCCTTAACAATGTTGATGAAGATAACAAATAGAAACAGGGGATGGTGATGATAGAATGACAGAAAAAGAGACACTATCAGGCGAAGACAAATGCCTTTCAAACACAAGAGAATCATCTTGTTTTGTCTCTTTGGGATGTTGAGGGATGTTGATCCAATTTCCCAGATCGAGTATTGGCGAATGCGAAGAAGAAGAAAAAAACGTTTGAAAACATGGAAAGCGAAGATGATGCACAAGTGAAAGAGCGAATTTTGATAAACGAAAATTATCCATTTGTATGTGCTTTGGATTTCACAATAAAATTGAAAGATGACACCAATATGAGAAGAATAAAACACATGTTCAAAAGTGCAACAATGTTGTGACATGACCGAAACAAGATTTGGCATTGTTATTCTTTTTCCTTCACTTTTCAATAAAATTCCATTCATTCAAGGGGATTGGCAGGATATGTTGCAATCCAGGTGCTGAATGATAAATAAAAGCATTGTCGATAATTTCTCCCTCTTATTATCTCATGCTCATCATGAGCACCAGACAGCGGCCATAAAGAACGAAATCAATTTCTTTTCTGCTCATTTGGCAAACACAAATAACAAGAATTGGCAAGGTTGTTGAGCTGCCCCACAAACAATCCCCTGTCCCCATTTCTCTTCCAGCCTCTGCCCTTTCAACCAAAAACATCAAATTGAATCCTCTTTCATTCATCAAACTCTCTAATCTGTTATGGCAAATGATCAAAGTTTAATGATAAAAAAGCCGTTCAACAGAGTGAGAAATCAAGACGTCAAACATTCCAGCTGGGATGGGTGAATTATTTCCAGAGATATGGCAGATGAGACAGCAACAATTTTATTTTGAGGGAAGCTGGAATTATTCATTTTGATTGATGGAATGGTGTGAGGATGCAACATTTTCAATGCGAGTGCGGATATTTGTATGTATGCAATTTATATTGTTCTATTTGATTGTGAAGATGTTATCATCCGTATCCTCTCCAAAGTCGTGATTCAGACGATTTATAAAAAATGGACAATTTATTCCTTGCAGAGCAGAACAGCAATGAAGCGAGACAAATGCTATCTTACAAATATATCATTGGAGCCAGAATGTATTTTATCATAAATGTTTATGTGACTTATTTTGGACTCAACATGCGCGATGGATAGAAATGCGATGAAAAATGAGTTTTGATGGAGCAGAAATCAACGGGATTGGAAGATATCCAAAGCCAAAAAGGAAGAATGTCCAATCCCTATGAAAAGGGAACGTTTTTTAATGAGTGTGGGATATTTTCAAAATTTTTGTTGGAGAGATTGTGGCAAATGACCGAAACAGGAGATTGGCAGCAGTTTGGACAGAGCAAGGCGCCTTTCTTGGGATGAGAAGGGTAAGATATTGATTTTATGGACTGAGGAGAGGGATGGAACTACTTTAGTTGATTGGCTTGTTAGTCGAAAATTCGAGAAAAACGGACAGTTCTGTGTGAAACAAGAAGCTTGTGGTGGATAACAGACAAAATGGACTTTGAATATTTTAATACTCGCCTTAGCCTTATGTCATCGAAGCGTTATCTACAGGAGCAGAGAACGAGATTGCTATTTTGAGGATGTTCTTACAGAAGAAAATATCATTCATATGAAAACTCAGCGGCATCTTCTTTATCGTCTTTTGCATCTCCTTCATCGTATTCTTCATCTCTCACAGACTTTTTCATTTATTGTTATTCTTATTTTTCAGCCTCACAGTTTTCATCATCTTCTTTGCCTTCTTTGCCTTCTTCGCATCATCATCATCATCACCAGCTCCTCCGAATAAAATAATTTCATTTTCTTCTTCAATTTATTGTCTATGTCTCCTTCTTCGTTTTTCTCGTCTTCGTCTTCTTTTTTCTTTTTTTCACTTGCCATCTTATGAAAATAAAAATGGTTGGAGTTGTTGGAATTTGTGGAATAGAACCGAAAGTGAGGATTGGACATGGGCAATTTTGAGGGAACAGAAGAGAAGTGGTTTCATTTGCCGTGAGACTGAGAGCAGAGACAGAGAAGGCTGATGTTATGAGCAGAACAGAGAAATACACACAGAAGAAGAAGAAGAAGAAGAAGAAGAAATGTTGTATACGAAGATTGGTCATATCAATTGGCATAGGTTTGTTCATTATTATTAAAAAATATGTTTTCGTATTTTATTTTTTATGATGTTTGTATTTTTACAAGAATGCTCGATGGCAATGAATGAACATGGAACATGGAAAGAGGAGATTAAAAATGCATAAAAGAAGTCTGGATGAAATAAATGAAGGGGCGCATAGAGGAGTGAGCTGGAGGAGAAATGCGAAATGAAATGAAAGAAAGATAATTTTGAAGGTTTTGGAAGGAGTGCTGGACAAATCTGGTTGAACGCGAAAAAAGAGAATGGGAAAATGATGAAAAGACAGAAGATATGCACAAGTAATTGAGAAGAAGAAAAGAAACTGTGCCTTACAAAGAAGAAAGATGAAAGGAGAAAGGGGTTTTGGTGAAAAACAGAGGAGATTAGCTTTTGTGAGAAAGAACACAGATAATTTGGAGAAAATTCTAAAAAGAAGATGGGGATAGATTCCAGAATATTTATCTTTATGGATGGAGATTGCAGTATGTTTTGTTTTTGTTGGAGATGATGGAAGGGATGAGGAGGCAAGGAATGGGATGATTCTTTGAGAAAAGTGGGCGAGAGAAAAGGAAAACAAGGGTATGACATTTTTATTAATTATATTATTTGACTATTTTTTATATGATTTATTGTTTTTTCTTTTTATTTTGTTTGAACAAAATTGTTTTTGCTGGCGTTTTCGTAAAATTTCAAGGGAGTGAAATTACATCAAAATACAGAAAGTGAAGGTCAATCAGCAGAATCAGTTTGGGAAAGAGCTTTATGGGATCATTAATTATAAAAAGGCATTGACAGCGAAGGTCTGTTATAATTTTTTATGAGATTCATAACATATGCTGCAGAAAGAGGAAGGAAAAGGGTTGTAGAATAATTTGAGATTTTGATGAAAATTGTATTGAGAGGGATGGTGCAGCCGAGAAGTGGGAGAGAGGAGGAGGAAGAAGAGGTGGAGAAGGAAGAGAAGAAGGAAGAGAAGAAGAAAGCGAAGGAGGAGGGAGTGTATTGGTGAGTGAGTCGAATTTCTCATCTTTTTGTGTTTCATCATCCCCGTTTCTGGCGCCTCCCCTGACACCCCTTGTGACACTCACCCGGCTGACCTTCTTCAACGTCTCCACAAATCCATCGAAAACAACACATCTGGGTGAAGGGCTGGGTCAAATGGCGTTTCTGATGAGTGGGTGTGAGTTTGTATCGGTGTGGGATGTTTATGATGGGGGAATTGTCCCCTCACTGAACAGCCCCTCATCTTCATTGGCTGCCTCGAACACCTCATTTGCCAGGTGCTATCGCTCTCAGAATGTTGCAGTCAATGGGACTGAAGGGAATCCATCGAAACCAGCGAGACAGCAGATTATAGACAATGGGACGAATTCATTCACCTGGTGTGTGTGGAATGACTCAAAAACAACTGGGACAAGTAGTTCTTATTCAGATGGGATATCGAGTGGAGGGGCGATTTACATGTATAACAAAACATCGGGAACACTTTCAGTGAGATTTTGTTCGTTCAATGACTGCTATGCATATGCTTATGGTGGAGGAATTATGTGCTATAAAATCAGCTCAATCAATATTGAGAACAACTCGTTCAATGCTTGTACCGCAAAAAATAATTATGGAGGAGGGATGTATGCTTATTCGATTTCGTCATGTGTCAGGGTCGGTGGTTGCGAGTTCCAGAAATGTTCTGCAAAATATGATGGAGGAGGACTTTATCTCGAAAATTTTAATATTTCTGGATCTTCCTGTATTGGAACAGAAAGTGGGAAAGGGGAGAGTGCTTGTGTGTTTGAGTGCTCATTCACTTCGTGTTCTCTGACAAACCAATATGGCGGAGGGATGTATTGTTATGGTGTTCCAGCTGCATTCAAAATGAGAAGTCTCCAGTTTATTTCGTGTTCTGCATTATCATATGGCGGAGGAATGGAGTTGTATCCAAACCAACAAGCACCTCCAAGCAACAACATTTATTGTTATTTCTTCTTCTTCCACGATTGCAGATGCACAACCACTTCCACTCCATATGGCCACGATGTGTATTTTTCTGATGGAAACAATCTTTTTTCATCGAATAATCCGTTCTATGAATCATATACAACGAATACAAATGAGAAGAGAGTGTGCCGTTATTATAATGGTCAATATACAGAAAAGAAGGATTGGCTGAAGGAAGGGATGAAGGATCGGTATGTTGGGGTGGGTGGAAATGACACAAACAATCTGTGTGGGATGAGTGAGTCAGCACCTTGCAAGACCGTGGGGTATGCAGTGGGTTCGAGCATGGCACAGCTGAGCTCGACAATCACGTTGCTGGGTGGAAGGCATGTGAGCGAAGGGGCGACAATCAATGTCGGGGGAAAGAAGATAATAATAGCAGGGAAAGGGAAGACAGTGAGTGTGATTGGGACGAGTGCGCTTTCGAACTCTTCGACAACACTGTTCAGCATATCTTCTGGCCAACTGGAGGTGGGGCATGTGGGGATCGATCACAACGCGACAAGAAGCTCATCGCCGAGTGTGTTTGTGGTGTCTGTGGGGAGCGGGACTCTTTCGCTGGAGGATGTGGTGATTGACTCTTCAACATCAGGAGGGAGTGTTATATCAGCATCTGTGTTTGAAGTGGCGCTGGGGCAGCTGATGATGAATAATGTTAAGATTGGAAAGAAGATTTTGATTTTATTGAACAAATTTCTTTTCTATTTTTTATTTTGAAAAACGTTCAAAGAAGCTTTTTTTTGTATCATGAACGTTGTATCAGAATCATATGTGATTTTTGTTAAAAATTTATTTTTCGCAGCAAGACAATCTTTCTTTGATTTGAAAAGAGTTGAAAGGTTTTATCCATATATTTTCAAAGCCATGTCTATTTTTCGAATGTCGTTGTATTTCATCATTGAACACATTTGATTCGTATTATTTCGTGACAAACAACACAAAAGCATTGGAAAAGCATCATTAACATGAAATGCACCTGAAATAATAGAAAACTGAGGAAATGAAAGAATTTTTCAATTTTTATTCTCTATTTTTTTGAAAAATCTTTTGATGATTTTTATTTTCTTCACTTCACTCTTTTGCAAGCCCAAAAAAAAAAAGGATTTTGTGAAACGAGCTTAAAAAAAATGAGAAAGAATTTTTTCAATTCAAATAGTAATTTTTTGCTTTTTGAACTTTTTTCTGCAAAAATCGTTTTTGTTGGAAAGTTTCTTTTTCCAAGAAATACATTTTCATATAACTTTCACAATCGAATATTCAGGCACATAGTTTCGATTTGTATCATTTGAAGGATGCTTTTCATTTGTGCTTTTTATGAATGCTTAACTGAAGAAATCTTTTTGCAACACTTTTCCTTCAAAAATGATAAAAAGCATTCATTTGGTAGATATTCTCCAATAATAAAAAAATTACAAAAAGAAATATAAAAAGATGAAAATACAAAACAAAAAATTCATTTGTTGTCAAATTTGGTGAAGTTGCTTTTCAAAAAATGAAAAATCAAACTAAAATGGAAAAATGCTTATAAAACTTTTCAAATAAAAAATAACAAGGAAATCCAATCAAATATACTCAACAATGAATACTATTCCAAAAACAGTCTGGTGCGAAGTACATATTAACGGCCAATGCTAAAAGCGTGAAGTTGGATCAATAACAATTCTTGATTTCCAAAACAAAAATTTAAATCTCTCAAAAGCTCTCAAATCAATGCTGTATGCAATCACTACTAGACATGACAAAACTGATATGCGCAATTTCTCAATATGCACACAAAATTCTCAAACGAAAAGAAGTCAAAAAAATAAAATAAAATAAAAACATTTTCCGAGTGGATGAAAATTCGCAATAATGCGAGAAAACTTAAAAAAAGACCAACGAATCAAAAGATAAACCAAATAAACCATTGCTCGTGTGTCTCTTTAGTTTTGTTGCTGATTGACTTTGCGTTGTTGAATCCATCGAACATTCATCATTTTGCATTTTGTCTTTGTAAAAAGGAACAAATTTCTTCTTCTTCCTTCTTTCTTCTTCTTTTTCTTCTTTTTCTTCTTCAAGTTTTATCTTTTCTTCGGCTTTTCCCTCTTTTCCCGCGTTTCTTCTCTGAGCTGCTTTGAGTTGAATCCGATGCAGCGCAAAGACAGAACGCAGCGAGATTAAGCCAAACAAGACGATTTGTCTTCGCTCTCTTCCTTCAAATCTGCCTCAGAAACACATTCCGAATCAGACTGAGCAGAAGAAGCAGAAGCAAATGAAGCAAAAGAAGAAACAGAAGAAGAAGAAGAAAGGCTATCAACAGACTCATCTGACTCATCTGAGTCATCCAATGCATCCACTTCGGCTGAGTCATCTGAATCATCTGAGCCATCTGAAGAGGCAGAAGAGGCAGAAGAGGCAGAAGATGCAATTGACAGGATCGACGCTGAGGTGGAGATGCTCACAATACCCAACTCTCCATTTCCTTCTCTTTTAACTTCTTCTCCCTCTCCCTCTCCTTCTCTTCCTTTCTTCATCAGCTCCTCTGCCTCTGGAAGAATTCCCGCAATCTTTTTCTTCAGCGCGCAGATCGACGGGCGCAGAGCGGGATTTTTCTGCAGCATCTGCTCGACGATGGGCCGCAGGAAGGAATATTCCGCGCCCACTTCGGAAGGTTTGCGGCCGGCAGCGATCGACACGCCCGCCGCGAAGGCGTCTTCGTCCTCAAAGGGCATCTTCCGGCTGAGCATCTCGTGCAGCACCAGCCCCACCGAAAACACAGCGCTCTTCTCGTTCGGCTGCCCAACCGCCCCGCTCAGCTGCTCCGGCGCTGCCCACCGCTGCGCAAAGAAGTTCGTCGGCCGCTCGCTCTTTCTGCACAACACTCCCTTCCCTCTCTCTTTCTCTTTCTCCCTCTCTTTCCCTCTGCTCAGACACGACTCCACCGAGAAGCCCACAAAGTCCTCTCCTTCCTCATCTCCCCATCCTCCCTCTCTTTCTCCCTCTCTCCCTCCTTCTCCTTCGAA
Organism: Monocercomonoides exilis; assembly: GCF_001643675.1. Taxonomy (NCBI): domain Eukaryota; phylum Preaxostyla; order Oxymonadida; family Polymastigidae; genus Monocercomonoides; species Monocercomonoides exilis. Next base: position 1,888,293 of record NW_027150553.1, on the reverse strand, counting down.
TGCCCCGCCCGCTGTCGATGAATACAGCCGCAGCGCAACTGCCCCGCCGTCGGTGAACACAACCGACTGCGACGTAAACTCCCTCAGCTCTTCTTCTCTTCCGCTCTGCAGCAGATGCTCCACCCCATTCAGCACCCAGAATATCACCCGCGCTGCCTCCACCTCTTCCTTCTTCGCTTTCTCCCTTTTCTTCTCCTCTTCTCCTTCCTCTTCTTCTTCTTTCTCTTCTTCCATTCCTCCTCTTCCTTCTCTTCCCATCCCCATGCTCTCCATCTTCTCCATCTTCTTCTTCTTCTTCTCCTCTGCCAAGTGTACCCTCGCAAACACCGTGTCCCTCAGGTCAACCACAACTGACTCGAATGGATGCTCACAGCTCATTCCTTCCACCAGCTGGCTCAGCGACGTCGTCGTCTGCGCATCTGAATACGGCACCATCAGACACGTCTCTGCCCCTTGCTCTGCACTCACCCCATTCACCCCATTCATCCCAATCATTCTATTCAATGAATCCATTCTGTTCAATGAATTATTTGAGTTATTAGAATCATTAGAATTGTATGAGCTGTATGAGTTGTATGAATTGGCTGAATTGGCTGAATGAACTGAATTCAGTCTATTTATTCCCTTCCCTCCGCTCCCTCCATTCATTGCTGCCCCTGCCAAGCCAGGCGACACACACAGCGAACGATTCGACTCCGCCCCGTTCAGCACAGGCGGCGCAAACGGCGACAGCGCATTCGCCACCTCCCTCTGCCCCATCCACTTCTCCCTCTCCCTCTCCTTCGCCTGCCCCTCTTCTCGCTGCTGAGCATCCAGCAGCAGCTCCAGCGTGTTGCACTGCCCGTCTGCTGCCACCAGCCGGCAGTCAAAGCCATCCACCCCACCATCTCCTCCATCTCCATTCAGCCTCCCAAATCTGCCTGAGCCCTCGCACCGCAGCAGCGCCTCCTGCGACGAGCAGATCTCGCTCGTCTGCGCCACCCCGCTCAGACCCATCCCGATCGCTGCTGTCTCCATCCGCTGCATCTCAAAGCCCCCTTCTGCCCCGTCCCCGTAAATGTCATACGCATAGCGCATCCCTTTCGCCTGGTTCTTTTCCTCTATTTGGCGCCGACGCCTCGCCCGCAGCAGCACAGCCACAATCGCCAGCACAAGCACCACAGCCAGCACGATCATCCCAATGAAGGCATACAGCAGCCACGAGGCACTCCCCTTTCCATTCTCTGTCTTTGTCATTTTATTTGGATCGTTTGTTTCAGTATTGTTCTCGTCTGCTGGCAGTGGGTGTGCTTCATTGATCACAAACTCATTCGTTTGCACAATCGAATTGTTGTGCTCATCTCGAAACTGAAGAAGAACAGCAACTTTATATTCATTTTCCAATTTGCCTTTTGCAGAGCTGTCAATCAGACATTCCAACGTGTTTTCGTCAATGCTCTTCGTCTCTTTTATCGCTAAATCTTCAATCGTTGTTATTTCTCCTTCAATCCGATGAACTCTCAAAACAGGCGAGCAAGGCAGCAAAAGCGTGCCAATGAATTTCAATTCGATGTCTTTGTTTTCGTTCTCTGATTTTTCAACAGACTTGATCGAAGGAACAAAGAAAGACAGTGGAACTTCTGTGTCACTCTTGTTCAAAGTGCCATCTTTGTCCAGCACCCAAAAAGAGGAGTTCTCTTTTGCTCCGTCTCCTCCTTTCACACTCTTCACATTCAACGTGCTTCCATTTGAACACAAAATGTTGCGTCGAAGAGAAGGAAAGCCAGAAACAAATGGATTGTTGTTCTGAAACATCCCCAGTTCTATCGTAACAGTCGAGTTAGACAGAGAAATGGCTCCTTGAGAGAAGTTCTCAAATGAAGTATCGTTTATATTCACTGTGCTTTCTACAAAGTTGATTGAAGAGCTGCTCCATTCCCACACAAAACCAGTTTCTTCGCCAGTTTCTTCGTTTTCATTCACTTTTGAATGAATATTCTTTCCATTTTGGCTCATCATTTCTCCAACCCCCCAAAATGAGCTCTTTTCTATTGCAACACTTCCACACGAGGTCAAATCCAAATAGCTTCCTCTTTCGCGCTGGCTGCTGATGTTGCTGAACACACACGAGTCAATCAGAATGCGGCTGTTCCAACTGGCTGCCTTCACAGCTGCTCCTTCCGAATGCTTCAGCTGCACATCCCTCACTTCACACAGAACCAACTCAAACGGCGTGTCGCTGCTTTCATCGGCTGCCTTGTAAAATTCAGAATTAAACTCAAAATTATCCGATTCTTCATCGAAAAGAGAAGAAAGAGGAGGAGAAGGAGAAGGAGGAGGCAGAAGAGCAAACAAACATCCTTCTTCCACAGCCACTTGGCTGATATGAACGTCTCTCAGCACAAAAGACGCTGCCATTTCGGCGGCAAAGGCAGACGAGTGCGAAGAGAGCGAAGAGACATTGCTCCGCTTCACTTCCACTTTGCACCCGCATTCTGCAGAGAGCACACCGCAGCACTCGAAAACATGCTCTATGCAAATGTCTGCCAGCACAGCCACGCTGCCGCCAGACACAGAAATGAGAGAGTTCGCAGATGACTCAAAGGAATTGGGAGAATGAGAAGAAGAAGAAGATGATGATGAAGATGATGATGATGAAGAATCGGAAGGTGTTATGAAAGAAACAGAACAATCTTCTATTCTCAGTCCGCTGGCTGTCAGAGACGACGACTCGCACTTGATGACATGAGCCGACTGCGAGGCATCTCCCGACACGACAAATAAAGATAGCTCTTTGAAGCAGACACCAATCAACTCCACAGCAGCACCTGAGCAGGCCTCAATGAACGAATTCCCTGCTTCTGGCTCTAACAAAGACAAAGCAAAAGAAGACTGAGCAAATTGCTTTGCTCCAAATGCTTCTGCTGATGGCTGCTGCCTCGATGCCTGCAAGCGGATGGCCGAGAACGAAACATTGCTCAAACACAAACAATGACTCTCAACACAAATTACAGTATTTGCCAGCTGCGCCGGCTCTTCTGACGTGATTGTGCAGTCGCCCAGCGTCAGATTTCCGCTCCTCACCCCAAAGACAGAGCGATGCGCTGAAGCGAAGCTGGGGCCGAAGACGATGTCCATCCCCAAAATGCTGCACTCCTCAGACGAAGACACCACACAATCCGCACTTCCATCTGTCTGAGCGATTTCGGAGTTGAACTCGAAAACAGCTGGGCTGCCTCCGACTGTCTGCACTGTCGCTGATGAAATGGCTGTCTCTGCTGAAACAGCTGCCTTCTTCACCACCAGCACGTTCTGGTACGGCTCGTCGTTCAGATGCCGCACAGCCTCGCTCAGCGTCTCACACGGGTCTTCCCTTCGCCCACAGTCCTTCTCGTTCTTCCCTTTCTCTCCCGACACAAATATCCGCTCTGACTTGTAGAACACAATTAATGGCACCAAATCAATTGGCCCCTCGTTTTCTTTGTCCATCCCGAAGATGGCATTATTTCTGTCAAAGGCCAACTCGCTGAAGTCCATCACAAACAGCGCCTCGTTGATCTGCTCAGCAATCGATCGGCAGACAATGTAAAGATCCTTCGCCACACTTGCTCTGTTCAAAGAAAACCGAATCAGCCGAAATTTGATTGGCAGCGCCTTCGCTTTCTCCGCAGACGGAGCATCTGAATCTTCTGGATCGTCCAGGCAGTTCAATGCAATTGCGCCTCCTCTGCCTTCACTTGTTGAGCACGCACATGTCACAAAAGACGACAGATTCGCCAGCACACTTCCTTCATTTGCCCAGCTGTCAGCCAGCCCACCCGCCTTCTCCTTCATCCACACACAAAACGCCCCTCCCAGCTGAGACTCGCTGTTGCAGTCGCTGAATGTCGAGTTGTCCATCGTCAGCTCCACAGACAGCGCGCTCTCATAAGAAATGATCGACGCCTTCGCATTTGTGCTGCGGATGAGATGCCACTGAAGATTCTCCAGTCTGATTTCGCTCGCTTCTTTGCTTGCTTTCGTTTCTTTGCCATTCCCTGATAACACTGATTCCTCATTCCCCTTCTCTTCTGCATCGTCCACAGAAATAAACGATCCATCTGCAAAATTCAGAACATCAACAGAAAACGCGCTTGCAACAAAATGTGCAGCGGGTGCTGAAAGTCGGATGGCCGATATCGCAAAGGAGAGCTCGGCCATTTTGGACTCTTCAATCGAAAGTGTCCCAGACGAAACATGGAAAAGCACAAACGCAATGCCTTCTTCTGTTGTCTGCATCGCAAAGGAGCACTTGTTAAGCGTGGCTGTTCCTGTCTCTGTGAAAAGAAGTTCCTTTTGTGGTGTTTCGAAAGACGAAGGCAGGCAGAAGTTGATGGAGGTGAATGTGAGCACAAGCTTGTTAGTGAGCACAGCCTCAGAAGGCTCAGAAAGAGATTGAATAGCTTTTCCCACATTGATTGTGCATTCATCAGAGGAAGGCTCATCAGAAGAGGAAGAAGAAGAATAGCCAGGAGAAGAAGGAACAGCTGGGCTTATTGAGCTGTTTGAAAGGTCCCACTCGTCTGAAATGGCAGCACTTGTGTTGATTTTGATTTCTCTGAACTGAACTCCTTCTCTGAAATGCCTCATCCCTTCCCAAAATGACAGGCAAGGCTCCGTTTCTGACCCGCACCCATGGATGTCTCTTCCACTCGACGACACAACAACAGAAGTGTCTGTGTGCTCAAACAGCAGCTTGTCCAAAGATATGCCTTCTGTAAAGTTCACTTCATCTGCCCCAAAGAAAGCATTTTTGTTTTTCCATTCAGTCCAATCAAACATCAACCTTTCAATGATAACAGAGGAATTTAAATCGGAGCTCAATATGAACACGTTTCCGCCAACAAATGCTTCATTCTCAGAAAACACCAAATCAGACAAAGAAAATCCATCGATCGAGTTGCAGCAGCTCAGATACAAAAACCCTCCTTTTCCGACAAACGTCGAGCAAGTGCAATGGCTAACAGAACTTAACTGCTCAGAATTTTCTCCCTTCAGACAGAAGCTTCCTTCTGTTCCAAGTTCAATTTTCATTCCTCCGCCTTCCTCACTCAACGCAGATGTCAAATCATCCAAAGAACAGTTCACAATCGACAGATGCGTCTCAAGCTGTACATACCCAAACGAAGGCTGCTCGTCATACTCACTCACATGAAGAGAAGTGAATTCACAGTTCTTGAAGCTTATTTCTGCTGGCTCAGATTCTTGATTGGTCGAAGAGGAATAATCATCTTTCTCTTCTGGTGTTGAAGGAATCAGATCGAAAAGTGAACAAGTCGAAAATGACAAATGCGTAAAGTGAACTCCCTCGAATGAAGCTTGGGCTGTTTGCGAAATCACAAAAGGCGTGACAGAAAATGAGGCAGAATCTGCATGGCATTGAGAAAGCTGCACAACTCCACCCAAAACGCTGATCAAATGCACGCAACTTGAAACATCTTGCGATTCTGAAGAAGTGAGAATGAAAGAGCACGATGAAAATTGGATGTTTCCTGTTTCTGTCGAAGAGGAAAACAACGAAGCACCTTCAGGTGTATCAATAGCAAAAACAGAAGGAATGTGAAAATCGATCGAAGAAAACGAAAGAGCGGCTGTGGATAAAACAACACTCCCAGATGCAAACTGAACATTGGTGCTGATGTTAATACCGCTGTTTTCTTTGCCAAATGACAGAACATTGACTGAATTGAGTGAAATGTCATTTTCGATCGAGCCATTCGATTTCACAGTGATCACCCGATGTGGCACATCTGCACTGCTCTCTGCAAGTCGATTGACAGAATAGTCAAGCGATTGGCACGGAACATATTTGTTCCCACAAAACACCTCGTTCTGCCCTGCTGGCGCCTCAACCAGAACAGATGCACTCACAAAACCTTCCACAAAAATCATCAGATCAACTGCCTCGTTGAAATAGCTCCTATCAAACCCAACCAGCGCATTCGTTTTGTCCTCAAATTGTGTTGCAAATGCAAACAACTCAGAATTCACTCCCTTCCTCAGATCATTCGCCACAATGAACATGTCTCTTCCCTGGTGTGCCTTGTTTCCTCCAACACTTATCTCTGAAAATGAATATCGGTCATTGTTGTCTGTTGCACATGTCAAATAGATTCCTCCCCCGCATCCTTCAGAACTGCTGCAGATGCTGTCCGTCACTCCCACGTTCCTCATCTTCAGCTGTCCATCTACCCCTTTCAGCTCAAAAGACATCGCTCCTCCCTTTTTGCATCCTTCTGAGCCCAGTGTTTGGAACGTGCATCCAACAACTTCGATTTCGTAGCTGTTCTGAAGAGAGAACATCGAAGAACACGGATTCAATGCTCCATTGTTGATGCTGCTGAATGAAGAAGCGTTCAACAGAAGAACAGCTGTTGATGAATCTCCTTCTCCTTCTCCTTCTTTTTCTCCTTCATTTTTTGGTGTTTCCACCTCCAACATTTCCATGAAAGATTTCTGCTCCAAATTGACTGATGCAAAATGGCATTCTTCAAACCACAAAACACCACCTGAACTGAATGCAAATGCAGAGCAGCTGAATGCCATCTCCTCCACCCACACATCACACAGAGACACTTTCCCTTTCATTGCAGCAACCAACTTGTACTTCACAGATTCATCTGTCTGCTTTTGGAATGAGCATTTCGTCAGACTCAGTCCACTCCCTGCCAAATCTGCTGCATCGTTGCATTCACTCGCAAACAGCACATTCTCATTGATCGAAGCAGAACTCCCATCCAAAAAGGACGAAGGAATCGAAATAAGAACATCTTCTATTGTGGCACTGCGAGAATTGACAAGCACACCTTTTTGTGAATTGTTCAAAGTGTTCAGTTTGGAATGAATGGAAAGCGTTGAAGAAGGCAAAGGCGAGTCAGAAAGTGAGTCCAAAGCACTTTGCGACGAGATTGTCAGGCCAGAAATGTCGTGTTCGTCTTCAATGTCTGTTGAGGAGGTTATGATTATTCGCTTGTTGGTGGCTTTTGTGTCAATATGCTTTATGGATGTCCAAAATGAGAAGCATGGAACATGTGCACCACACCCATCTGAATCCAATCCTTCAGAGCCAACGTTGATTGTGCTTCCTAAATAAGCAAATAGAAACACGGTCAGATCCGTATTTCCATATTTTGTGTCGTTGCCGACAAAGGCGTTGATATTGCCAGCAAAATCAGAGAAATCAAAGTTGAACTTCGAAGTCTTGATCGAAGCATTCAATTCTGTGCAAGCGAGGAACATGTTTTCTCCCACTTTTGCTTCGTTTCCAGAAAAAGTCAGCTCTTCGAAGTTGAATTCTGCATCACTTCCGTCCAAGCAGAGGAACAAGAATCCTCCCTTTCCGCTGGCTGTTTCGCATGCACAGCTGCTGATGCTGCTCTTCTTCAGAGTGAACGGCGCCTGAGACGAGGCAGACAGGCGAAGTGCTCCTCCTTCGAGGGATCCTTCAGAGAGACATGTGGAGACAGAGCAGTTCGACAGAACAACACCCGCAGCGTGTTCAGGCGACAGAAGCGACGCTTTTCCAGTCTGAACAGCCGAAGAAGCTGAAGAGACTGAAGAGATCGAGTTGAATGTGCAGTTCAGGAATTTGAATGAATACTCTGAAAAGTCTTCATCAGAAACATCTCCTTCTCCTTCTGTTTGTTCTGTTTGTGCTCTTGAGGAAGCAGACGCAGAAGCAGACGTCGAATGAAGCAGAGAAGCCTCGTTTGAATGCACAACGTTGAAGAGACAATCAGAATGCACACACAAATTCTGAAATGTCGCTGTGTCAAAGGTGAAGTCGACTGAGTCGCTGATTTCCATCACAGCTGCACCAAAATTGACTGCCAAGTTTGAGCCGAAGCAGCACGAGACAACAGACAGCACACCCGAAGACACCCCAACAAGAGGAAACGAGAAGGAAACGGCATCATCAGCATCAGCATCAGCATCATCACCATTTGAATGGGCAAATGAAGAAGATGAATTCAAATAGAAATTGCATGATTCTAACGATGTTGTTCCACTTTGCGACGAAATCAGGAGCGTCATGCCATTTGTGAATGCAGTTGGAACATTGAATGAAACATGAGAGATTTTCATTGTTTTTGTGTTTGTGATGGCAATTCCTGTTGTCTTTGGAATCGACTGAACAAAATCCACTTTGCACTCTGCGTTTTCTTCTGCAGATGTCAAAATCGAGTCAGAAAGATCGATTTCTTCTTTGATGAACGAAGACTCCTTCACTTTTATCGTCTGCATTTTATCTTCTTCTGCTGCTGCTTCTTTTGCTTCTGGTTCTGGTGCTGCCTTTTGCTTCAGACTGAAATCGATCGTTTCACACGGATCATCCGAGGGACCACAGCGGAACCAGTCGATGCCTGTTTGGCTGGCTGGATCAGTTGGGTCAGAATTGATGGCAGAAGAAGAAGAAGAAGAAGTGACAGAAGAAGAAGTGGTAGGAGCTTTGCCAAACACAAACACAACTGTGCTTCTGTATCGCATCGCATCCAGCAGATCAACAGTATTCGACAATGTTGCACTTTCTGCTCCAAAGAACGAGTTGTCTGCGTCGAATGCACTCGAAAACACATCCACATATTTCGACAGATCGGCTGCCTGCGACAACTTCGCGCACTGAATGAACACGTCTCTGCCCAGCTCTGCCCGGTTGCCTGAGAAAGTGCACGACTCAAAAAGGAAGTCGCTCGAAGACCCATTCAGAATCAGATAGACGCCTCCTCCTCTGCCTTTGCTGCTGTCTTCATTGCTGCCTCTGCTGCTTCCAGGGCTCTCTTTGGCAGCACAGCTGCTGATGTTGCAATTGATCATCTTCATCTCTTCTGAGCCACACACATCCCATCGCATCCCTCCTCCTTCAGTCGAACTGGCTCCCACACAATCTGTCAAGTTGCACTGCTCAAACACAACTGAGCCTGTCATCAATGGACTTGTCGAAAAAAGTGCATTTGTGCCTTCGCTTCCTTTGATGTTGGCAAAACTGCACTGAGAAAATGAGGTCTGTGGATTGGCTGCTGAAGACGATGAAGAAGAATCAGAAGAAGAAGAAGAAGAAATAGACTTAAACGCAAAGACAGCTGAGCTTCGACTGCTGGATGTGACATTCTGAATGTGAACAGAAGTCAATTGGGAGCTGATTGAACCCTGCGACAGATCAAAGATGGGAACAGAAATGGCCAAAGGAGCAGAATGGCTGATGGCGCATTGGTTGATAACAAGCTTGGCATCTGATCTTTGCTCAGATGATATCAGAATGAGAGAAGAGGAATAAGAATTAGACAATGATGACTCGTCCCATTGAAACGAGCAGTCACTCAAAGTTAATATTCCATTTTGCAAAGAAACAAGCGATTGAAGCAGATGTTTAACCTCATCGATAACTGATGGAGCAATTGAGAATGCAAGGCTATTCAATGAAGTCTCATCCGAGGAGTGGAAAATATAGCTGCTTTGACCAGTAACAGAAGATGGGATACGAAGATTGGCTTTAACAGATCCAGAAGGTTCAGAAGAATATGATGATGAAAATGAAGATTTTGAAGCAGAATTTTGTTCTGGTGTTATTGAAACTGAATTTAACAGATTTCCACTAGAAGTGACTGTTGAAGCACCTGAAATATAAACAGTTCTTTGTCCATTTGAAGGAGAAGACGACGACGAAGAAGAAGAAGGTCTTGTCAATCTTCCGAGTGCATAGTTCACAGTGGAGCATTTGCGACGGATTTCTCCACAGAAAATTCTGTCGATGCTATCTGAGCCAGATGCTGCATACACAGTCATTGCAAAATAACCCTTCAGGAATATCCTCAAATCAATTGGATCACCTTGGAAATAATTGAAATCATCTCCATAAATTGACATGTGAATTCCTCTTTTCGATTCTGCCGTTGAAACAAAGCCAAACAGCGTTTCATTAACGCTTTCTTCAAAGTTTAAGCACACAAAATACAAATCACCTCCAGAAGTTGCCTGATTTGAACTGAAACTCGTGTTGAACACATAAAAATCTGATTCTGTTGGCTTTGACTGACCGTAATTCGCATAAATAGCACCTCCTTTGCTGTTTGCAGGCTTGGATGCACACAAACTGAAAGAACAGTTGCGAATGCTGAAAGAAGAGGCAATATTCGAAATTGAAGAATCACTTGATGATGTTAATTTCGCATAGAATGCAAGACATCCACCAGTTGCACAATCTCTGGAAGAAATATTGTTGAATGAGCAGTTTTGAAGAGAAAGCGCCAGATTTGATGAGCTGAGCTGAGTAAAAATAGGAGAATAAATTGACATGGAAGAAGAATACCATGAAAAAATATTATCGAACACACAATCTCTGATTGAAGGATTGTCACAAGAAGAGAAGAAAAAGAGAGAAAAGAAAGAAGATGATAGCTTAATATTAACTGCTGTTAGCTTTGACACAGAAAACTGCCCAGACTCAATCGAAAACAGCGCTGCAGACAGCTCTTTGTCTGCCGTTTGATTGATTTTGATTGACTCAAACTGAGAAGTGCTTTGACCAGAATTTGATGAACAGAAAGCGTTGGGTTCGTTTGATGAGTGAGCCGAAGAGGAAAATGAAGAGGCACTTGTCATTCTCAGTATTCTTGTACTGCCAGTTGAAAGCAGAAAACACAAATTCTGAACAACCAATTCGTTTCCGCTAACCATAAAAATCGCATTATTTGCATATGAGTTTCCAATCGTTGTTTTGTCTATTCCTGCTCCTGAAAATGTCAGCGGCTTTTCTGAAATCGTCAGAGTTGGGGGCGTATATGTGCCTTCTTCACAAAGCATTGGCATTATGTACTTTGTTCTCATAGCTGAATACGCATACGCGATTGTTTGACATGGAAGGGTTCCTAATCCGCATCCCCATTCATCAGCCCCAGAGTGTTTAATTTTTCTCTGCTCGTTCATTGTGGCAATATAATTTGAATAATCTCCCTTTTCATTGATAACAAATCGAGAGCCAGTTGTCGTTGAATAAGAATTCGAAAATGCAAAATTTGCGATTTCATAATGTGAATCGGTGTTTGCAACGTAAATGTCTTGCGGATCATTCACAGCTGTGTTTCCAAAGAAATGACAAGCTGAACAAGTATGCTTGTAGATCTTGTATACGAAAATTGCACCACCTTTATCATCTGAATGGCATTTTTCGAAAACGCAGTTGCTGATATTTAGATCCCAATTTACCGTTATGTAATATCCATTAAAATATATTGCGCCTCCCTGTTGACCTTTGCATTCAATCCATTCCTCATTTTCAAATATGCCATGTTGTTTTTCCATTGTAACGCGGTCAGTTCGGGATATGTAAAATTTTGATGATTTTTCAGTTGATTGTGAATGAGTGCATTGAATATAGCGGTCGAAAGATGATCGAAAATCACAAGCCGGCGAGCTGGGCGACAATCCGTGTACAACAGTTCCGTAGAAAACGTCTGCACAACTGAAAAAAGTGTTGTTGTAAAGCACAGAGGAGTTAACAGCGGATAAATGATCGGCCATTTGTAGCTCCTTGATGGGTTCTTCCTTTGCTGTAACATTCGAAAAGGCGCATCCCTCAACGGACTCAAAATCTCCGATGCCTCCGCAGGCAAACGAAGAAGATTTCGAGGGGCAAAAAACCAAAGAATTAAATGATGAAAATAAAACTGATGACCTTCCGGCTCCACCAGAAAGCCACGCCAAACTGCAAATTGAACGATTCCAATTTGCTTCAAAAACAACGGAAAAATTAACGAAAAAGCATTGGCCATTTGATGTACAAGTTGGGTGCAAATTAATAGTTGGTTTTAATGAAGTAATACGGTTCAACGACAATATCGAATTCTTGTCCACTGAGAAAATTGCTGAGCATCCTCTTTCATCGAGCAACAAGTTCGTGCTTTCCAGGGAAGAATTTGTTAAAAGCACCATTGGCAAAAATTGCTGATTTGACTTAATTACAGCTTTTTCTTGGCTCAGCGGAACGAGTTGAGCAGCTACTGCATAACAAAGTGCAAAAACAAAAATGGCTAACCGCATTGTAGCAATATATAACAAATTCTCTCCTGTAAAACCGAAAAAGTCAACAAAACAATTTTGATCTAAACCTAAAAAGAAAAAATCGTGTCAAATGATTTATATTGAGAAATTTTTTTTGGCATTGCATAAGAAAGGAAAATGAACTTCACATAATTAATGATGAATGCTGTTGAAAATTTGAGGATTATTATTATCGTTCATGCATATTAATTTACAATGACAATGAAAAAAACAAATATTCAAAATGAAAATATTAAGAAAAAAAATTATTAGAAAAAGTCTGGATTAAGCCTCTGCGAAACAAAAAAATTTCAGGTTATTTGTCGGTCGAGCTGGGAAGTCTTTGTCGAGAAAAAAGAGGATTTAAATTTTTCTAATTTTCAAATTTGCATTAACTTTTGTGAACAAAAAACATTCTATCAATTTTAATTTCTTGAATTAAATGTTCATTAAAATACCATTGGTGGAAAACCCGGTAGTTAGTGGAAAACCCGGTAGTTAGTGGAAAACCCGGTAGTTGGTTATTCGATATTGTCAATTTTTTCAACGTCAAAGTCATCTCAATTAATTTTTAACATTTTTATTTTTGTTTTGAAAGGTGTTTGTGATAAAATATTTAATGATTGCAGAAAAAACTTTTCGAAATTTGGAGAGAAAATTATTGACTTTTATTTGATCAAAACCATTAAAATATGAAAAGCATGCCAAAAACTCAGCTACAGTGTGTAGTTCATGTATGTCAATAATATTTCATTAAGCAATTAATAACAAATTATATTTCTCTTACTATACATCAATTTTTTTAGTGAACGAGCACACAAGCTACATGTTTTGATTGGAGCGTGCTTTTTGGTTGCAGGCTTTCCAAAAGAAAGGTTACGGTTTGTTATTTTTTTGTACTATGTTTATTTTTTTATATTTTGCGATGTAATTAATTAAATTCTTTAAAAGAAAATGTTTATTGCAATATTGTTCGACGTGAGTATTTTTGAAGTTTATGAGTGTTTAATTTGTGCAACAGTTGATAATACTTTGGTTTTATGTTAGTTATACAAAATTCTAATTGTAATTTAAATTGTGATTTGTTTGAATAAGTATTGATTGTTAATTTTGAAAAATATTATCATTTGTACTTTCTTCAATTCTTTTTATACACAACTATTTTTCTTGTTTTGTTATTAAATTTCTTGAATTCAAACTCAATACATTATTCCAATTGATTTTATATCTCAAAATTCTTTTTTGTCACATAAATATAAGATAAATATATTTGTTTCAAATATTTACAATTTTTTTCTCAGAATACAAGAATCATATGAAATACTTAATTTATTTTGTAATTTCACAATATTTTTTCTATTTTAACATAAATTAAACGTTTATCATAAAAACAGCTTACGCTCTTTAATGATTTATGAAAGAAATCTCATTTTTCTTAAAAATTGAATTAATTTTCAAAAATACTTAATAATGTGTAATTTTTGAATCTGTTTCAAAAGGTTATTTCTCTAATATTTACTCTAATATCCACAATAAATATTTCAGCGATTGATTTCATTTATTCTGAGAAAAAATTGTAAATATTTGAAACAAATATATTTATCTTATATTTATGTGACAAAAAGAATTTTGAGATATAAAATCAATTGGAATAATGTATTGAGTTTGAATTCAAGAAATTTAATAACAAAACAAGAAAAATAGTTGTGTATAAAAAGAATTGAAGAAAGTACAAATGATAATATTTTTCAAAATTAACAATCAATACTTATTCAAACAAATCACAATTTAAATTACAATTAGAATTTTGTATAACTAACATAAAACCAAAGTATTATCAACTGTTGCACAAATTAAACACTCATAAACTTCAAAAATACTCACGTCGAACAATATTGCAATAAACATTTTCTTTTAAAGAATTTAATTAATTACATCGCAAAATATAAAAAAATAAACATAGTACAAAAAAATAACAAACCGTAACCTTTCTTTTGGAAAGCCTGCAACCAAAAAGCACGCTCCAATCAAAACATGTAGCTTGTGTGCTCGTTCACTAAAAAAATTGATGTATAGTAAGAGAAATATAATTTGTTATTAATTGCTTAATGAAATATTATTGACATACATGAACTACACACTGTAGCTGAGTTTTTGGCATGCTTTTCATATTTTAATGGTTTTGATCAAATAAAAGTCAATAATTTTCTCTCCAAATTTCGAAAAGTTTTTTCTGCAATCATTAAATATTTTATCACAAACACCTTTCAAAACAAAAATAAAAATGTTAAAAATTAATTGAGATGACTTTGACGTTGAAAAAATTGACAATATCGAATAACCAACTACCGGGTTTTCCACTAACTACCGGGTTTTCCACTAACTACCGGGTTTTCCACCAATGGTATATGGGACAAAATTCTTGCTTTTATGAAAAAAACAAAGATTTGTTCCAAACTTTTTCTATTTTCATGCCTTAACAAGTCAAACATTTTCATTAAAATTGTTCGGAAAAATTAATAAAATGAGATATTTATTCGTCAATTCTGAATGGAACAAAATTCATAAACTGAAAAATTTCGTCACATATGGTTAATCACAACTTTAATTAACATTCAGAAACTCGTTTTTTTTCGGATTTTTTGTGATAGAATGATTTAACATCAAAAAATAAAACATTCTAGGGGTGAATTTTCCATTTTAAGAACACTTTTTTTTCGATGAAAAAAATCAAATTTTCGAAAATATTATGGTTGTGATCAAACAAATTTCTAATAATTTAAATTTGAAAATTGAACGATTTTTCGAAATTTCATAGTTTGGTACAATTTGATTTGTTTGAAAAAATCATTCCATTCTAATGAAGTGAATTAAAGATGTTTGAAGTTCATATTTGAATGTTTTGAAAGTTTGAAAGGAAAAAAATGTAGTGAAAATGAACTTCTTTGTTTCGTTCTGCTTTAGGGTTTTCCTTTGAATCGAAATATTAGGTTTAAAGGTTTGCGTTTTATTTTTGTACATATTTTTATTAATAGGGTTAGGGTTTTAATCTATAAATCACTTTTTCACACACAAAAAACGTGTGTTTTAATGATTTCACAAGATGAAATGAGAAAAAAATAAATATAAAAATGAATTGAGAACTTATGTCATTTTCTTTTTACATAATAAAAAAAGAAAGCTAAGAATTATATAAAAAATTTTAAATTATTCTTTAAAAAAGTTGATTTTTATTGAAATTATTAGAAATTAGTTTGATCATAACCATAATATTTTCGAAAATTTGATTTTTTTCATCGAAAAAAAAGTGTTCTTAAAATGGAAAATTCACCCCTAGAATGTTTTATTTTTTGATGTTAAATCATTCTATCACAAAAAATCCGAAAAAAAACGAGTTTCTGAATGTTACTTTAATTTGTGACTTGCCGCTTATTTCGTTTGACAGGGAAATAAAATTAATGATTTGTTGAAGTATTTATTGAACAATTTCTAAAGCAATTCCAATAATTTTTATTCAAATATGGTAAACTTAGTAAAAAATAATCGATTTTGTTGCTTTTGAAATGCACATGGGTGATTATTTTTGAAATCATAACTTTTTTCGAGGTGTTGATAATTTTGAAAATTCATTATCATTAACCTAATAACTAACTTTTGAATATAAATGCTTTTAAATCGTATCAAAAGCTAAATGTTGATGAAAAAGAAAGACAGAGATGTTATTTATTAGAATTATCACTTTTCCTTATTCATTAACAAAACTTTTGAAACAAAATTGTATAACCGAAATTTTTGAACGAAAAAATTTGACTTCAAAAATTTTCACCCACATAGACAATTATTGGCAAATATGTGCCTCACAGGTTCATCGGAATTTGCTTTTTTTTATGATAAAAGTGATTATTAATGTTCTATAAAAATTTGAACAAAATATCAATGATCGAAAATTATTCTCTGTTTAAAGGAAATTTTTCAAAATAAATAAATCTGTATAGGATCAGATTTTTATTAGTATCCCGTTTTTTATTAGATCCTAATTTTTTTCTTCTTCAATTGCTTTAAATAGAAGCTTGTATTCAATGAGACTAATTTTAAAACAAATAATATACAGATATTGCATTAAATACTGGACATTGCAAAAAATACCGTGCAATATCGATTTCTCAATAACTGCAAAAGGAGTAATTCTGACAATTTTCCTAAAAATATATCTCATCAATACAAACTCAATTGATAAACAAAACTTTTAAAATATCCTTATTTGTACTCAGGAAAAATTAATGAGTTAAATCTCGGAGATACTCCAAATCCCATTTCTCTAAAGTTTCATCAAAAAATTTCATCTAAGCATAAATTATATTATTTTGAAAGTTTTGTTTATCAATTGAGTTTGTATTGATGAGATATATTTTTAGGAAAATTGTCAGAATTACTCCTTTTGCAGTTATTGAGAAATCGATATTGCACGGTATTTTTTGCAATGTCCAGTATTTAATGCAATATCTGTATATTATTTGTTTTAAAATTAGTCTCATTGAATACAAGCTTCTATTTAAAGCAATTGAAGAAGAAAAAAATTAGGATCTAATAAAAAACGGGATACTAATAAAAATCTGATCCTATACAGATTTATTTATTTTGAAAAATTTCCTTTAAACAGAGAATAATTTTCGATCATTGATATTTTGTTCAAATTTTTATAGAACATTAATAATCACTTTTATCATAAAAAAAAGCAAATTCCGATGAACCTGTGAGGCACATATTTGCCAATAATTGTCTATGTGGGTGAAAATTTTTGAAGTCAAATTTTTTCGTTCAAAAATTTCGGTTATACAATTTTGTTTCAAAAGTTTTGTTAATGAATAAGGAAAAGTGATAATTCTAATAAATAACATCTCTGTCTTTCTTTTTCATCAACATTTAGCTTTTGATACGATTTAAAAGCATTTATATTCAAAAGTTAGTTATTAGGTTAATGATAATGAATTTTCAAAATTATCAACACCTCGAAAAAAGTTATGATTTCAAAAATAATCACCCATGTGCATTTCAAAAGCAACAAAATCGATTATTTTTTACTAAGTTTACCATATTTGAATAAAAATTATTGGAATTGCTTTAGAAATTGTTCAATAAATACTTCAACAAATCATTAATTTTATTTCCCTGTCAAACGAAATAAGCATATTTTCCTAACTGTTGATGGGCTGAGTTTTCATGATAATGGCAAACGCGGTTTTCTTTTTTGCACACATGCAATTGATTAGTGATAATATTCATTTTTTCATAAAACATACGAACCGTTTTGGCTTTATATATAGAAAAACGAAGGTCATTGCTTATGATGATTAACAATATATATTGAAGACAGTTATTTGATGAGACTATTTTTTTTGGGTGATTTGTGAAAAATTAAGGGGCAGAGATGAAAACGGCCGAATGAAAAATTTGTGTTTGCAAAAATGCCATAGATTTGGCTGCGGACAGTTTTGACATCTACAAACATCATCGAAATAGAACATAACCCACAAACTTTGCAAGTGCAAAACGTACATTATAAACATTTTTTTGTTTGCAAATAGCGTCGGATTCAGGTGAGAAATATTTTTGCTGGACATTTTGAATATTATTTAAGACATTATTTGTTTTGTTGCTTTTGACTTTGGATGCGAACGAATGTTGATTAGAAACGATTGTACAGAAGAATGATGTTGGAATTCATAAAATTTGTGTTTGCTCGCGTTGGGGATTTCTTTTATTTATCGGAGAAATTTTTTTTGCTAAGGCTAATTTTTTAATAACTAAAAGCGGGTTCAAATCGAAGGAAAAGGGCGGAAGTGCGAAAAGAGGTGGAAATAAAATTGCTGGACTTGAGGAACATCTTAACAAGGGAAGTTTGCGAAGTTTTTTTCGAAGGAACGCATTGCCTTTTTTTGAATTTTGAATAGGAAGAGAAAAAAGAAGCTTAATTGAGCGAGATCACAGAAAACATCCGAGACTGCCAGGAGCGTCACGATCTTATTTAGCGTGAGCATCGATCGGGCTTGGGCTTTTCAACGGACAGATTAATCGAAAAAAGGAGAGCTGGGAAAGGTGAGGGCGAACGATCAGCGGGTTGCATCAGAAGCGAAAAGAGAATTTGGAGAGCCGAGAAGAAATATGTATTGGAAGGAAAAAGAGATCAGAAAAGAAAAGAGAAGAAAGAAACGAAGATCACATTGAAATGGACAGTTGCAGAAAACTGCTTTATTTTATTTTATTTTATTTTATTTTATTTTATTTTATTTTATTTTTTTTTGAGTGTTTTGCGGTGTGGAATGGAGAAAATGCTGTGAGAGATTTGCAGTGTTTTGAGGGAGGGCAGAGCAGAAGGAGGATATGAAAGAGGATATGAAAGAGGAATATTTGGAAAAGGCATTTTATTCAATTTGAAGGCAGCTGGAGTTGGAGTTGGAGTTGGAAGGCGAAATGACAAGAAAGTGGGTGAAACAATTCGGTTTGGCTATTTCTGAGAGAGAGAAAGGGAGAAAGGGAGAAATAGAGAAAGAAAGAAAGAAAGAAAGAAAGAAAGAAAGAAAGAAAGAAAGAAAGAAAGAGAAAGAGTGAGAATGAGAGAGAGAAAGGAAGGAAGATGTCATTGAGATGATCTGTTTCCTCAGCAGAGCATCTTGTTCTGGATTGTCTTCTTATGCAGCGAACAGCACTGCGAATGTGTTTGGAGAATGAAATGATTTGAATTTCGCCTTTCAAAAATAAGAAATTCAATTTCTTTCTTTCTTTCTTTTTTCATTTCTTTTTTTTGCCATCTCACAACACCAAAAAAAAAAAAAAAAAAAAAAAAAAAAAAAAACAGTTTTCGAAGTTTATTTGAAAGCCTTTTGACTTTTTTTTTCTTTTTCCCCCTTTCATTTTCTTCGAAATGGAGCAAAACAACAACAACAACAACAAAAAAAAACAAGAAATAAAAATAAGAAAATATTCAGAATTTATTCTGCTCTTTTCTCCATGAAAAAGAAAACAAACAGAAAACAAATCAAAAATAACAAATGTTCCACACGTCAATGTTGCTGCTTTCATTCTTTGCAAATGAGGCCATCCGCCTTCACTCAGCGCCTGTCCCTTCAGTCTGCTCCTCTTCTCCTCTTCCCTTCCTTCTTTTAAACATAAAGAGAAAAAGCACTCTTTCTGACCCCTCTTCTTCATCATCATGAACAAACAGAATTTAAAAAAAAAAAGAAAAAAAAGAAAAAAGAAAAAGAGGAATAACACTGCCAACTGGGTGTGGCTGCCTCCTGACCCACTCTAAAATTGCATCGCACTCGTCACTCTATCTATCTATCGATCTATCTTGTCTCTCTCTGCGTCTTGTCTGTCTTGTCTTGTCTTGTCTTGTCTTTTCTGTCTGTCTGTTTTGTCTCTCTTTGTCTGTCTGTTTTGTCTGTCTATGTGCATTGTCTGTCCTGCTACCTCTGCCTCTGTCTCTGCCTCTGTCCCCTCGCCAATGCTGATGTGCTGGACTGATGCCATCCCTCCTGCTCATTTGCTCATTAATCCCTCTCTCTTTCTCCCTCTCTCTTTCTCTTTCTCCCTCTTTCCCTTCCTCCTCCTCCATGTGATATATCATCCCTAACTGCTCTCAACAGCGAAAATGAAGATGATGATGAAGCAGAAAACGTTTTGATGTTGACAGACATGTCTGATTGATGGAATGAGCAGGAAATTGGATAACAAAATGAGGGAAAAAACAATAACAAACAACAAACAACAAATAGAAATCACATTATTCATTCATTTTCCATTCATACAAAAAAAGAAATAAAAAATATTCTTTCTCTTTCTCTCTCTTTTCTTTCTTTCTCTCTTTAAAATTCGATTCACTTGTTCACTCAATCAACACACCAAATGGACATTTCCGCCACCAGCACAGCAGCATCTCATTCGCTTCAACCAACTAACCAATCAAGAAGAAGAAGAGGATGATGATGAAGAAATATTCATTGAGTTTTCTTTCTCCAAAACTGAAATCTAAAATAGACAAATGTTCTGTTCTCTTCCTCTTCCCCTTCCTCTTCTTATTCTTCTTCGTTTTAAATAACTTTGTGAATAGATTCGTCAATAACCCCTTTTGCTTGTCTTTCCTCCTCAGAATGCTTCAATCTCAGACTTTTCTGTGTAAAAAATTAGTATCCTTATTCTCTTTTCACCTCCATTTCATTTTTGATCAATGTCAAAAAATATGGCCAGTTCCAATAAACGCCCAATGCTTTCATTCATTATCTTCACAAATGGCACTCGCTGTCTGTCCGTAAGATTCAGCTCAAATAATCGCATATTTCTCATTTTATTCATTTTTGTTGATTTCATTCCTCTGAGCTGATCGGAATCACAAAAATAATCAACACTCAAAAAATACAAAAACATTAATGTCAGCAAACACCAGACTTTCTGTCTCTTCCGTTTTGCTTGCAGATGCTTTTTCGGTTCAGCTGGCTTTCAAATGCTTTCTTCAAATCAGAAAAAGAACGTCCAGCTGATTTGCTTTGCTCGTCCATTGCCTTTTAAATTGATAATAATATAGTTCCCTATAATGGAGAATGCCACACAAATTATCGAAGCAAATAAATTTCATTTGGTTCGTTCAATTCAATTTTCCATCCGTCAAGGAAATGTCAATAATTGACGAGATAGAAATTAGAAAGCAAATGAATTTGCCATTCATCTGCGCTTTTGAATATTATTCATTCGGAATAAAAAACGAAATTGAAGAGATATTTAATCAAACATTGTCCATCAAAGATAAAGAAAATGAAGATGAATCCGAAAACTGAAAGTTAAATGAAATTATCAGAATAAAGATTATTTAAAAATATATAAATAGTAAAGTCACACTTCTTTCAATCAAACGACAAATACAAGAAATAAAAAAAATCATCAACATTCATGAGGTTGCAAATATGGTTATGATATAAAATAATTTTTTATTCAATCACATAAATTGAATATAAGAATAATATGCAAATAAAAGTTTATGTCGTTTGAATAAAGTTCAGAAAATCTTAACAATGAAGGGAATAGGATCCATCAAGATCAACAAGAAAATCAATTCTTTGTTATCTTGTTAATAACAAGATGATGATCAAAATAATGCATATGGCATTGTTTATGAGTATTTTTGGAATAAGTGTGTGCTTGGATGGAGAGTGGAAGGAGAGTGTGGTATGTGGATGTGTTTGTGCATGTAATTCGTCCGTTGAGTTGAGAGGGATGATATTGACGAGGCATGAGGGAGGGAGGATTGTGTGTGGTATGAGGGGGAGTGTGGCTGTGGTGAAGGGATGTGGTGTTGAAGTTAAGAGAGAGACATTCCCCTTTGATTTTTGTGGCAGCTGCGGATTGTTCACCAACATTTCCCTCAGATCATCTTCAACTCCAACTTCAAATGAACAGATATTTCCTCCACTTTTCTCTTCAAAAGCAGCGGAAGGAGAGATTTCAGAGAAATGCCATGTTTCTGTTTGTTCTTCTCATTTCTCATCTTTTTGTGTATCTTCAGCCCCATTCATCTCATCGCATTTTGTGTGTCTTTCCCAATTGGAATTCTTCAACATCTCCACAAATCCACTGAAAACAACACATCTGGATGAAGGGTTGGGTCAAAGAGCGTTTCTGATGAGTGGATGTGAATTTGTGTCGGTGTGGGATGTTTATGATGGGGGAATTGTCCCTTCACTAAACAGCCCCTCATCTTCCTTGGCTGCCTCAAACACCTCGTTTGTCAGGTGCTATCGATCACAGAATGTTGAAATCAGTGGAAGTGAGGGGAATCCATCGAAACCAGCGAGACAGCAGATATCAGACAATGGGGCGAATTCGTTCACTTGGTGTGTGTGGAATGGGTCAAAAGCAAATGGAACATCGACATCCACCAGTAATGGAACTTCAAATGGTGGAGCTATTTTCATGTATGGCTTGTCATCAGGAACGCTTTTGGTTAAATATTGCTCGTTCAATGACTGCTATGCTTATTGGAATGGAGGAGGAATTTTGTGTGATTCAATAAATTCTATCAAAATTGAAAACAACTCGTTTTATTCTTGCGCCGATAAAAATGATTACGGAGGAGGGATGTATGCCAGGTCTATTTCTTCATGTGTCAGGATCAGTGGCTGTGAATTCCATAAATGTTCCGCGAAGAATTATGGAGGAGGACTTTATCTTAGTAATTTTAATGTTTCAAGAGTTGGATGCGTTGAAGATGAAAATGGCGATGGAGAGAGTGCTTGTGTGTTTGAGTGCTCATTTATTTCGTGCATACTTTCTGGAAAAAGTGGAGGAGGGGTATATTGTACAAATGTTCCAACTGCATTCAAAATGCGGAATGTCCAATTCATTTCGTGCAACTCAACGTCATTTGGAGGAGGAATGTTTTTTTATCCAGACCAAAGCACACCTCCAAGCTACAATAATTATTTCTGTTTTCTTTTTTTTCATAATTGCAAATGCAGTAATTCCACTCCATATGGACATGACGTATATTTTTTAGATTTTCACAATCTTTTTTCATCGAATAATCCGTTCTATGAATCGTATACAACAAACACAAACAATAAGAGAGTTTGCATAAATGTTTATTCAGGTAGTTGGAAATATCAGCATACAGAAAAAAAATGGTGGTTGAATGAAGGGATAAAAAATAGATATGTTGGAGTGAGTGGGAATGACTCAAGCGAGATGTGTGGAATGAGCGAGGTAGATGCTTGCAAAACAGTGAGTCATGCGGTGAGTTCGAGCATGGCGCAGCTGAGCTCGACAATCACAGTGCTGAGTGGGAAGCATGTGAGTGAAGGGGCGACGATCATTGTCGGGGAAAAGAAGATATCAATTGTTGGGAGAGGGAAGGCAGTGAGTGTGATTGGGACGAATTCTCTTTCTTCGTCTTCTACAACACTGTTTAGCATATCTTCTGGTCAACTGGAGGTGGAGCATGTTGGGATCGACCACAACGCAACAAGAAGCCCATCGCCGAGTGTGTTTGTGGTGTCTGTGGGGAGCGGGACACTTTTGCTAGAGGATGTGGTGATCAGTTCTTCAACATCAGGTGGGAGTGGAATGACGAAGTGTGTGTTTGAAGTGGCGCTGAGGCAGCTGAAGACGATTGATGTGGAGATCAAAAATATAAAAATGAGTCAACCTCTGTTTGCAGAACCATCATCAGCGGGATCTTCATCAGGAGAGAGTTTGCTGGGGAATGTGACAATTAGGAATGTGAATCGGACAACAGGGGATGGAGTGGTGATGGCAAAAAGCGTGAAGGGAGGAGAGACATTTGTGGTGTGGAATACAACAATAGAAGGGTGTGAGTGTGTGAATGGGAATGGAGGGGGGATAAAAGTTGAGTTGGCATCTTCAACAAGCAAAGCTCGAATTGGAACATCAACGTCTCATACTGGAGGGACAACGAAATTCAACAAAACAAAGTGCAGTGGATATGGAGGAGGGGTGATGTTATGGCTGGCAGATAGCTCATTCGATTTTACAATAACATCAGTGAGTTTTGTTGGTTGCAGTGCAACATTGGGAGGGAAAGATGTGTTTGTGAATGGGAGCAGGCTGGTGAGTGGAACAATAACAACCACAAAGCTGAATTTCTCGCGAAATGTTTCTATTTATGATGAGCTGATGGGATATGATCGGAATGAGGGAGGGATGGGAATATTCCCATTGAATGTGTTTTTTGATGCATTTTCAGGAGCAGCACATGTGGGGAAGAAAAAAGATGGATACGGAGGATATGACTCGTGGTTTTGTGGGTTTGGGTATTTTCCATGCAAAACGATCGCGTTTGCTTCACAGAACAGATTCAGTTCGTCAAAGAAGGACATTGTGCTGGATTCAGGGTTTGAGCTGGGAGAGGTTGTGTCGATGGCAGGGTCATATGAATGGGAGGTGTATTGCACAACAAACAAGACGGATGTGAATGTGAAGGTATCGAGTGGAATGACATCATCGTATTTGATAAATGTTGAGAGTGCAAGTTCAATTAAGAACATTGGGTTCCAAATTCCATTTCTGTTATCGAGTGCAATATCGCTCATTGTTTTGACAAGCTCATCACTCACACTCACAGACTGTTCAGTTGCTCATATATCAGAGAGCACTTCGAGTGTGTCCTTTGGATATAGCATTGTGAATGTGCAAGGTGGGAGCCTGAAAACGGAACGATTTGTGATTGGTGGAGCACTTGTGTTTGGAGCTCATTCAGCGATTGAATTTTGTGAAGGAATGACGAGTGTGATATGTTCAGGGTGCAATATCAGCGGAATCAAAAGGAATGAGGGAGATGGAGGATGGATGAAAGGAACAGTTGGGTCGAGTGGAACGTTGACAATTGATGGATGCAATGTGAATGGGTGCAGTTGTGGTGGTGGAAAAGGAGGAGGAATATATGTTGGATTGAAGGGAAATGGGAAAGTGGTTGTGAGTGGAGCGAGTGTGATTGATGGGAATAAGGCAGAGAATAATGGAGGGAGAGGAGGGAGAGGAGGAGGGATGTTTGTGTTGATGGAGAGCGAGGGATGTGGATTGACAATTGGGCAGAATGTTCAGTTTTCGAAAGTGAATGGGAATGCTGCAGAATATGGGAAGGATGTGTTTGTTGATTGTGGGAGTGGAGTGTTTTTGGAGTCAAAAGTGAATACAGACACATTTGCCTTTTTTGACACAAACACCATTCCATCAGATGTGTTTCAGCTGAGTGGGAGTGAGAATGGGGATGAAAGTGGAGTGATTCCACTGTTTGTGTATTTGTGCACAATGGGGTCAAAAGTGCTTGTTGATGGGAGTGGAGGAAATGGGATGGATCACAATCATTGTGGATTTGATGAATTCAGGTGTTTGACAGTTGATTATTGTGCAAATTCAAGAATGAGCAGCACTGTGAATGAAATTGAAGTTGTTTCATCTTCGTCAATAACCAAGGAAATAGCAGGATCATCATTTGGTGTGATAATTTCAGGCAGAATAGTATCATCATCATCAGAGGATGGAGAGAGGATTCGAGTGAATGTGAGTGATGGAGGATCAGACACACAAGATTGGCTTGTTGGGTGTTCGAATTCACTGACAATGAGCCGACTTTCATTTGTTGTGAAAGGTCAGTTGAATTCGAGGAGAAGTGCATTCATCCATTCAACATCAACACTCAGTGTGACGAACTGTTCAATCTCATTTGAGGGCGGGGCATTGACCAATGGAAAGATCGGATACAGCATCATTGACATGGCGGGAGGGAATCTGATTGTTGATGGATTTGTGATGGAAAGTGGAGCGACACTGAAGATGAATGGGAAATCACCAATCACAATGACAAGTGGAGTTCAATTGGAATTGAAGAACAGCAGAGTGAGTGGAGTGGAAGTGAATGTGGCAGGTGGAAGTGGAGGTGGGGGATGTTTGAATGTTGGGATGGGCGTTAATGGGAATGTGAAAATTGAAGAAAGCAATTTTTCATCAAGATGCTCAGGTGGAAGTGGAATGAAAGGGGGAGGGATGATGATATCAGTGGGAAATGGAGGAACATTGAGAGTGAGTGGAGTGAATTTGTCAGAATGTGCTGTGCCATCAGAGGATGTTGAGAATGGAGGGAGAGGAATTGGAGGAGGGATGTTTGCTGCACTTGCTGATCAAATAGAAACATTTTCATTGGAGAGCATGTCGTTCAGTGAGTGCAAAGCCTGGAAAGGGAAGAATTTGTTTGTGGAAGCACAGGATTTATCGGCTGTCATCAACAGCACTTCAATTGGATTCAATCCAGAAATTGGAATTAAAGTTGCAGACTTGAATGAACTTTGTGGAAGAGAAAGAAACAATTTGGAGTTGATTGTTCCACTTGTTGTGTTTCTTCGGACATTTTCATCACCAGCATATGTGAGTGGGAGAGAACAAGGAAGTGAATTCAGGCTGTGTGGATATGAAGATTACCCATGCAGAGGAATTGGGAATGTTGGAGAAGTTCAGTTTCAGGGTTCAAAGAGAGTGATCAGACTGACAAGCACATTTTCATTTGATGAAGAAGTGAAGTTGGATGAACAATCATATGAGATTGATTCAAGTGATAAAACTTTTGGAATAAAAATCGAGGCAACAGGAACAAAAACACAAGAAGCGTTGGTGATGAACAGTGTTTCATCAATATTGACAGGGATACTGTTTGAATTGGGAGGATCGATTGGAGAGCGATCATCATTTGTTCATTCTTCAGGAGGCACATTGAGATTTGCTGATTGTGGGATGAAGATGGGGAACGGAGTGGATTCTGCGAATTATAAGTTTGTGAGTGCAAGTGGAGGGACATTATCCATTTCAGGTTTTAGTATGACTCATGTGAAATTTGGATTGAAGGCATTCATTGTTGCTGAAGGGAGCGGAGAGGCTTCGATTGGGGATTCCTTGCTTGAGAATGTGGAAACAACAAATATGAAGGGATTGATTGATTATTCATCATCATCGAGTTCATTGACGATTGTGAATGTGACAGCACAAGAATGTGTGATGGGAGGGAAAGGACTGATATGGGATGAAAATGGAAAGAAGCTGGGGATGAGGAATTGCACGATTATGAAGATGAGCAGTTTGGAGGGAAATGGGAGTGTTGTGAGTGGAGAAGTTGGAAATGGATGTTCTGTTGAGGTGAATGATGTTGTGATTGAAGGATGTGGAACATTGAAGGGATGTGGAGGAGGGATGAGTGTGATATTGAAGGGAACAGGAGAAATGCGTTTGGGGAAGAGTGGAGTGGTTACATCGTTTGAGAAATGTTCAGCTGGTGGTGAGGGATCAGTTGGGGGATATGGAGGAGGAGTGTTGTTGAGATGCGAGGAAGGAGGAAGGGACTTTGTGATGAGTGGATTGACATTTTTAGAAGGAGACAGAGCAAACACTGCGGCACATGGAGGAAACAATGTGTTTGTTGAAGGAGCAGATTTGCCACAGTTGGTGAATAATGTTTCATTTGACTTCTCATTTGAGATTGAAGGCGAAGGATTCAACATAAAAGATCTTATGGGAGCAGAAGATGGGAATGAGTTGAAATTGATTCCAGTTGTGGTGTTCTTTCGAGAGAAGCCGAGTGTTGGGTATGTGAATGGGGGGAATGGAGGGATGGACTATCATAAGTGCGGATATGCTGACTTTCCATGCTCCACATTGACATATGCGGGAACAAGTGTTTTTGGTACATCGCCAGCAGCACTGAAACTTGTCGATGGAAGTTCTATTTTCGATGAAATGACACTCAACACTCAAGAAATGAACATTGATGGAGATATTTCAAAGGCAAAGATTGGAATTGTCGAAGGAGGAGAAAATGAATTTTTGATAAAGAGCGAACGAGCAATATCGTTTTCATCATTGTCATTTTCGATATCAACATTTGCCGAATCAAGAAAGGAGTGTGTATTTTTGTGCAGTTCAAGCACATTGAGATTTGAAGGATGTTCATTTGGAGCAGAATCAGAAAGTATTGGTGTGGGATTGATTTGCGGGAAAGGAGGGAAAGTGGAGTTGACAAATTGTGAATTTGAAAATATCCGAATGACCAAATTAGGGATGGTGACTTTTGATGGAGCAGGGGTTGGAGGATTGATTGATGAGGTGATTGTGAGGAATGTGACAAGAGAAAATGAGGGAAGAAGCTTATTTGAGCTGAGAAATGGAGGAGATGTTGAGATTAAGAACACAACGATGAATGAATCTCGTTTTGATGATGGAAATGAGATTGAGATTGGAGAAGGGATTAATGCAAAAATCTGGAACTGCACATTCAAATCAATTCAGAGAGGCAGTGGGAATGGAGGGGTGTTGAATGGGAGAGCGGGGAATGGGAAGTGTGTGGATATTAACAAATGCGTGTTTGAGGAATGCAAATGCAATTCAGTGAGCGCAATTGGGGGAGGGGTTGTTATGATTGTGGGAGATGGAGGAAAACTGTTGTTTGATGAAAACAAGATGAATGGATGCACAGTTTCAGATAGAAGTGGAAAAGGAGGAGGGTTGCATCTGACATTTGAAACAACGAATATTGAATACTCTATGAAGAATGATGATTTTGCGAACAATGTTGCAGAAAAAGGAGAAGATGTGTATTTGGTGTGCGGATCACCATGGACGATGCTTCTTCCAGCGTTGTGGGAAGGGACAGCCACAAGAGTCACAGCAGAAAATAAGATGTGGGTGCTTGAGTCATCTGAACCAAGAAAAGAAGACTCACTGATCAATTATCTGTTTCCAAGATTGGGAACGGATTTGTTTGTGAGCAATTCTGGAAACGAATTATCAAGTTGTGGAGCGAAAGTCAAACCTTGCTTTTCTGTTGATATTGGGTTTGATCGATTGAACGATGAGATAGAGAGGATTATGCTTGTTGGTGCTGCTTCAGTGAGCAAGACTATCAACAGAGGTGGGAAAGGACTGACAATCGAAGGGAATAAAGAAAAGAAACAGCTGGTTGTTGAAGAGGGAGGGAAATTTGAATTGACAGAAGGAGATGGACAAACACATTTGACTTTGTCACTTCTTCAGATTTTGCTTCCATGTTCCTCCTCTGCAAGTGCAAGTGGTGACGAATCGATTGTGGAAGCGAGGATTGGGGAATGTTTCATTTTAGATTGTTTGTTTTCAGGAGGAGAAGGGAATTCAAATGTGAATGAGTGTGGGAAGTGGATAGTGATTGGGAATGGAGGAGTTATTCGAATAGAGAGAACAGAAATGAATGGGATAAGATTTGAAGAATGTGGAATTGCAAGATTTGGAGGAGGGAATGTGATATTTGAGAACTGTTCATTGAGTGGGATTGAGACCAGTGGAGGAGGAATGGTAGTGGGGAATGGTGGATCGGAAGTGACATTGAGGAACATGACAGCATTGGGGTGTGTTGTGGGAGCAGGATCGCTGATAACGTCGAATGGAGGATCGAGTTTGATGGTTGATGGAGAAAGCAGATTTGAGAATATTGAGACAGAAAGCGTGAGTGGAGGGTGTGTGAAGAGCGAGATGGACCTGAATGATTTGCTTGAAATGGGATCATCATCCATATTGAGATGCTCGGCGAATGGAAATGGAGGAAGAGGAGGAGGAATATATCTGGATTTGAGTGACAATTGTGTGAATAACTTTGCGTTGACAACATTGACATTCGAAGGCAATGTTGCTGCCGAGGGAAGGGATTTGTTCATTTCTTGCAAGAAACTGAATGAAACAGTGACGAAGGAGAGGTTTGGATTTGAATACAAATATGAAAATGGAGAAGGAGAAGGAGAAGGTCAGGCAGTTGATATGAAAGGGATTGACAGAGAGCATTTTGCAGAGAGTGTTGATCTTGGGCTGTTTCTTGTTGAAATGAAGGGAATGGAGGTGTGTGTGTCGAAGGAGGGGTATGACACATTGGGATGTGGGAGCGATGGATATCCATGTGAATCAATGTGGAGTGGAATAAGCCACATTGACAGAAGTGGAGCGGAAGGAGAAAGGAAAGTGAAAGTGAGGGATGAAGGGACAATTGAAGATATTTATTCTTTCACAGATGCACTTGCGATTGATGGGTGTGTGAATGAAGGAGATGAAGTTCAACACAAGCCTGTTCATTTTGAAGGGACAATCAAAGGGAATTCTGCATCATCATCTTCATCTGTTATTACGTCAACTGCCTCACTCAGCTTGTTATCTTTGAAGCTGCAGATTCCAAGTCAATTTGAGCCAAATATGAATTCTCTGATCTCATCGAGTGGGGTTCTTCAACTCGAAAACTGTTTGTTTGACATCCAATCATCAACGACCATTCCATACTCGTTGATAACAACAACCACTGGAAGTTGCACATTGAAGGGATGCAGTTTGACAGATTGCTCATTTTCCAAATCTCCATTGGTGATGGCTTCTTCTGTTTTATTTGAAAACAGCAGCCTTTCAAACATTAGGAACACTGGAAGTGGTGAAGAAGGAGGCGTTGCAAAAGTTACATTAAAAAATGAAGAAGAATTGGTGATGAAATCAACAAATGCATCATCGTGTTCACTTTCATCAGGCAATGGAAAAGGAGGGTTTTTGTATTTGGATTGCCAAAATTGTTTGAATGAGAAGCCATTTGTTTTTGATGCTGACGTAACTTTTAAGAATAACAATGCAGCCATTGGAAAGAATGCATTCATTTTTGCATCTGATCTGAACAAGACCGTGACAAATGAGACATTTGCCTTCGATTATTCATCAATGACAAATGATGGTAATTTGTTTGTGGGAAGTGACAACTTTCATTCAAACAAGGATTTATTCGTGTTTCTGATTCCATACAGCTCATTTGAGATATTTATCTCATCAGAAGGATTTGATGTGGCGCGTTGTGGAAGTGAGGAAGAGCCATGCTTCACAATGTGGAAAGGGATGGAAAACATGAAAAAGGAAAGTGGAATGAAAACAATTCAGATTAAAGGATCAACAATTATTCGAGATTCATTCAATGTTTCCAATTATCAGATCAAAAAGGGTGTGAAGATGGGAGAGGAAGATACAAAAGCAATATTGAATTTTGAAAAGGCAATTGGAAGTCAACTGGAATATATCATGGAAAATGATGAGCATTTTGAATTGATAAATATCCAACTGCAACTTACATCTGGATTTGAGAACTCAGCCAAAACGATTATTTCCAACAAAAATGGAGAATTGGTGATAAGTGAAAGTTCATTCCATTCAGAGGCAGGAGCGAACAATGGATTTGATTGTGTATTTGTGGATGTGATTGCGGGCAGTGTGGAAGTGAATGATTTGTCAATGGAATCATGCTATATTGGAAACAGTATTTTTGTCATTCATGATGTTGGAATTTCTTGCCAGTTGAAGAATGTTCGAGTGGAGTCGTTAAATGAAAGCAGAGGATGCATTTTATCAATCAAGAAATCTGAACAAGGATTAAGGATAAATGGAGAAATTAAAGAAGGAGCAAATATAAAGATTGAGAAATCATCATTTTCAGGAGTGAAGAGAACTGACAATGGAGCAAGCATTTTGGAATCAAAGAGTGAGAAAAAGATTTGTTTGGTTGTGAATGAGAGCAACATCACAGAAGACAAAGCAGAATCAAGTGAAAAAGGAGGGGCAATATTCTTCACATTGGGTGCATCTGGATCGATGAAGATGGTTGATTCAACAATCAGCCGTTGCAGCTGCACCAATGGGAAAGGAGGAGGGGTGTATCTGGCAACAAAGGAAAGAGGAGAATTGAATTTCACATTTGTGGGAATGAAATTCAGTTCAAACACAGCAAAAGTGGGGAATGACATTTATATTGAATGTTTCAACATCACATCGCAGATCAATGAAAGCCAATTTCAGTTTGATCTTCGTGAGAATCATTACTCACGAATTAATGCAATCTATGGAATTGATAGTTGTGAACACAAAGATGATACAAATCTGATTGGATTTATTACGATTCATCAGAGTGACACAATTGTTGTGAGCAGTGTTGATGGTTCGAATGGCAGACAATGTGGAACAAACACATTACCATGTGATTCGATTGATCATGGGCTGGTGCATATGACTTCTGATTTCATTAGTCAGATGTTCGTTGCTAAAGAGAGCGTGATTGAAGGAGAATTAGATTTGAAGGAAATGAGTTTGAGTTCGAAGAGCAGAGAGATGTGCAAAGTTGAAGTGAAATCAGGAATTGAAAAAACAAGAGAGACATTGATCACAACAACAGGAGAAGTTTCATTATTGAAAGTGAACTTTGTGTTTGATTCGAATTTCATCTCTTCTCACGAATCACTGATCTCGCCAGAAGGAGGAATTCTTGAAGTGATGGATTGTTCGTTCACTTCAAAACAACTGAAGGAAGGAGTTAATGCTGATTTTGCAAACATTCCATTTCACATCATTCAGATGACAAAAGGAGAATTACAACTTGATGGATGCACAATATCATATCTCATTCTTCAAAAATCTGCATTATATCTTTCATCTTCTCTTCCATCAGTTATTGATTCATTAACGATTTTCAATTCAACAGTTTCTCATTCGCTTGTTGAAATTAATGAATGTGAACAATTAAAAATGGAAAAGTTTCATTCAGAAAATATCACAGTTGAAGGAAATGAAGAATCATTGATATCTTGCTTGTCAATAAAAAAGACGATGCAATTGGCAAATTGCACAATGGGTGGAGTCAGTTCAAAGACCACAAAAGGGAAATTGATGAAAATGGAGAATTGCACAGATGTGAAAATGGACAGTTGTATTTTTGATGGGAGTTCAAAGGAAAGAAATGAAAAGAATTCAAATACAGAAGAAGAGATGTGCAGATGGGATGGATCTCTTGTTGATGTTGTGAAGAGTTCTGTGGTGATGAAAGTTTCAACAATATCAAATACACCAAAAGGAGGAATAACAATGAGTGGAGGAAATGTGATAATTGAAAAAGGAGAATTTTTGAATAACAATCCATCAATTGAAGGATATCCATCACTGAGAAGGAATATCGTCTGTTCAAATTCAGGAACATTGAATGTGATGAGTTTGAAAGGAGGAGATGGAGTTTTGCCAAATTCATCACTTTGGATGTTGAATGAAGGGTGCAATTTTGAAGGGATTGCTTCAGAGAGAGATTCATCATTCTTCATTCCTGTTCTGGAGAGTGTGGAAGCAAAAGAATCAACAGATAGAATGAAGCTGACGTTCAAAGGAATGCTTCTTATTCCATGCAATCTGTCATTCTCAGTTGTGAAGAGTCTTGGAGAAGAGAAAGAGATTGAAAAACATGATTTTGATTCTAATGGGTTTTTATCAGAAAGAGAAGTCGAAGGGAGAGTTGCGAAAGATATTATCATCAGTTATGAAGATGAAACAGAAGTGAGTGTGCATATTTTATTTGGAAATGCAGAATCTCCTTCATCAACAGATTCATTCATTCTGAAGAACAAAAGTGAAACTGAACCAAAAGGAGATGAAATAATATCAAAAGGAGAGGAACAAATTGAATGGAGTTTGATTGCATTTATTGGGTGCATTGTTATTATTGTGATTCTGTTATTTGTGATTGTTGTGGTTGTTGTGCAACTGAGAAAGAAGCAGAATGGAGGAGGACGGAGAGTTGAAGATGGAGATATTGAAGAATCAAAGAATATTGGGAGAGGGGAATGGAGAAAAGAAGATGTTGCAGAAAGAGTTGAGGAAGAAGAGAGGGAGATGCAAACATTATTGGCAAGAGAAACGGGAAATGTGATGGGAGTGCCAACAGAGAAAGGTGAGGAGCTGAAGGTGTGTGAGAACAAAGAAATGGTGGAGAGTGGATTTGATTGCAAGGGAGTGATCGAGGTGGTGCCATTGAATTATGTTGAAATACAAACAGTTGCTTCGCTTCTTGGCGGTGGAGGGGAAGAAGGAACAGAGACTGATGCAAGAAGAAAGGAAGATGAGAATGTGCGAAAAAGAGATAGAAAAGCGAAAAGGGGGAAGAGAAGGAAGGGGAAGAAATGGAAGAAAGTGGAAGAGGTTGATGAAATTGGGGATGAGAGGGGAGGACCCGAGATTGGATTGGAGGAGTTGGGTGGGGTTGCAGCTGCAGATGATGGAAGAAATGGAAAGCCGACAGAATATTATATTGGGATATGTTCAGCACCAAACAGCCATTTTTCGATGGTTGGAGAGGATTCAGAAGAGCAAGGGATGAAGAGGATGATGGAAGAAGAAAGAGAGAAGGAGGAAAATGCCATAAAAGATATTGGAAGAGCTCCAGAAAAAAGAAGGAGGGTCACTAAAGAAACCGAGGGAGAAGAAATGATGAAAGAGGGTAAAGGGTTTGAAGAGGAGGGGAAATTGACAGATGTTGGTAAATATACGAATGGTGAGGAAAGTTCGAAAGGTGAAGAGAAACAGAAGAGGAGGAAGAAAAAGAAAAAGAGAAATCAGAAAAGAAAAGATAAATCAGAAATTGTTTGGGATATTGTTGAAATGGGATTGCTTGATGCGGGATAGAAGGCTGTTGAGCAGAGCAGATAATATAGTTGTGGTTGCTTCAGAAAACGAAGGAGGATGTGAGGGAGGGGAGAATGAAGCTCAGAAATCAGAAAGAATAATAATATGAAAGAAATTTCAACCAATTGAAGAGCTGATGGAACTGTTTTGCTCCTTGAAAATTCGTTCAATTGTGAAATGAAAGACCCTTCCAGTCAAACTTTTTGCTGCATGTTCTGAAAGAGAAGAGTTGAAATAACTTTGTCAATTTGATAACGTGCATATTGTTGCCGTTGCAATTGTACCATATCCTTTCTCAAAATCTTTTATATTCATTTTTCAATTCAATTCAATTCGATTATTTTATTTATTGTATTTCCCTCAAATAACTTCATTTGCATCTTTTTCCAACCGGAAGAATAGAAGGAATCATTTCACCTGTTACGTTTTTTTTTCAGAAAAAGTTTTATCCAGCTGTAATGTTTTTGTTCAATTTTCTTCTTGACCTTGAATATTTTGACATCTCAACTTTTTTCTTTTCTTTTTTGAATATTTCTGTCACCTCATCACAACTTATTTGCTTGCTTTTCTTCTTTGCTGTATCATTGGGCTGCATGGCGCAATGATATATTTGAAACATTTTCAGTCATTTATTGTCACATTTCGAATTTTTAAACTGCTTTTTATTGCCAGCAAACACTCAACTCAAGAGCTTGATTCTGATTTTATCAATCAGTTTTTGAGGCAAAAGGATGATGAAGCAGAGGATGTGCTGGACGAGATGAAAAATCATTGTTTGTTCAGCATGGCTCAAACGAACAGCCATCTCCCAAGTTTCTCTTTTGAAGGAAAGATAAAAACAATCATCATCGTCATCATCATCTGACAAAAAAGGGTTCAACAAAAAGAAAGAGAACACACCAAACTTGGACATTCACGATTGTCACATCAATGACCAATTCGGGAACTTCTTTCTTATTCATTGATTTCTTTTTATCCAAATGTTGTTTTTGCTGAACCGTCAGTTCTTGTGATATTCCAAAAACACACAACAAAAAATATGACTTCGTTTCAGGACATTTGTCAAATAAACAATCTTTTGCTTTTTGTTGTCATTTTTTTAAAAATGATTGCAAATCTATATAATTATTTTTTATTCGAATTCTTTTGTCTGATAACGCTGCACAAAGAAAAAGATGAAAACCAATTGCCAAAAATAATAAAAAATAAAAGCCATAACAATAAGACAATTCACAAAGTTCCACTTCATCAACTTGCTTTTCACACATCTCAAAACTGCAAATGACACTTTGTCAATCCTTCTTTATTCTTCCTCTTCTTCCTCTTTCTTCTTCTTCTTCCTCCTCTTCTATTTCATCATCATCTTATTTTCTTCTTCTTATTATTATTATGTTTCCTCTCTTCTTTGCTTTCACAGAAAAATTCCGCAATTCTCAAAAGAAGTGCGAAAGAGGAATTTTTTTTTTTATTTTTATTTTTTTTTTTTTAAAATTACACTTCATTTTCTTTAACAAATTTTGTGTTTTTGCAAAGAATTTCTTCTTCTTCTTCTTCTTCCTTAATCCACATAATCTCTTCTGGAATGCTCTTTCACACTCTATTTATGATGTTGTATTTGAAAATCTTCCCCTTTGTTCCTTCTGATATCAAATCAACGGAATTATTCATTGAATTAATTGATAAAGAAAAAGAATTTAAAGAAGAAGAAAAAGGAAAAAAAAGATAATGATGATGATAATGTTGTTGTTGAAAATAGTCGAAGTGCACATTCGTCTTGATGTCACCTGAACCAAATGAGCAGAAAACGAAAAAATCAGTCCATAATGTGAGTGTGCTCCAATCGCCTTTCTCTCCTCTTTTCTCCACTCGAACGCATATTGCGTCTCATCTTTCACTCACCCCATTCACTTCCCCCCAAAAAAGAAATGCCATTCCATTCACCTTCAATTCTCCAAACACTGACCTCAATCGAGCAGCAAATTCCGCTGAAATGTTTCAATAACTGACTCATGCATCTTCGCTGAATGACTCTCTTTCACCACCTTCTCACCATTCGATATTCGCTTTTCGCAATCCAATTTCAAATGCACCTATTTTCCTCTCTTCTCCCTTCTCGGCCACTTTTGTCCACAAGACACCCCAATATCTCTCTTTCCACTCCTTCTCCCACATTATGCAAGCCAGTACTTATCGCAACCCCGCCCACTCGCCTAATGCAATTCAGTAAATGCACTTTGGTTGCTGCATAAACAATACCCCGGGCTATCAGGCTCGTAACTCAACAATTTGGCAAAACAACGATTCGCCAAGCCTTAATGCGCTGAGGATGGGCAAAATAACAGACATTTATGAAAGCACACATCAAAGGCAATTCACGAAATAGTCAAGAACAGCCATTCCAAAAAATGAAAAAAGGCAAGCAAACATTTCGATAAATCTCATCCAATAAACAAACATTACCAGAAAATGTGCGGGCAAAGATGATGGAAAAATGGAATGTATCACTTATGCATCGAGAAAGATGTGCAAGTTAAGGCGCCAACAGATGTCACTTCCAGAACTCACAACTTATGTTTTTATTGGTGGTATTGCAAACTGCATAATGATCGATTTTTAAATAAGTGTCTCATCAAAATTTTGCAAATCATTTAAATATCTTTGAATATGTTAATTTGAAAAACAATTTAAACTTGTTTTCAATTTCTTCAGGAAGCGAAAAAGTGTTCTTTTTAGACATTTTTTGTTTTATGTTGGTTCAATTTGAACTTTGTTTCTTTAAAAATATGTGTGTCTTTCTTTTTGAAAAGTCCCATACAGAACAAAATTTTATTCTTTATGAATTTTGTTCCACACAATATTTTCGTATATTTTACTCAATTTTTTCATTTTGCATATTTTTTGACAGAGAAAAAAAGATTATTTCTTGATGCTCTTTCAGAAAAAGTTTGGAACAAATTTTTATTTTTTTCATAAATGCAAGAATTTTGTCTTAGATGTTAAATTCTTAATATAACAAAAAAATTTCCATATGGGTGATTATTTTTGAAATCATAACTTTTTTCGGTTTGTTAATTTTTCAATTGTTTAAATTGTTTGATCAGAAGCGTTTCACGAAAATGGTTCATCCATTTTGATTGTTTGAAAAAACCGATTTTTTAAATGAAAGTGAGAAATAAATACTACAAATAGTGCGATAATTTATTGGTGTTTTATCACAAATATTCTTCACTTAATTACGAACTGAATTTTTTAAAAAATGAAAGAATATGATTTCAAAAATAATCACCCATATCTTGATCAAATTTCTGTTCCGGCTCGCAACTATTCACAATAATGAATTTCATTAGGCAATCAAGAAATAACTTTCATTTTAGTGCAGTTTCGTGAGCATGAACAAGAATTTGATCAAAACATGGAAATTTTGTTTTCTTTGAAAATTTAACATTTGTGACTTTTTTTAAAAGGATAACATTAACATTCAATAATCTTGATTTATTTAATTTTTTATCCAAGAAATGTGTGATACTCATATGTTTTGAATTTTTCGTGTTGACTTTTTAATTTCCAAAATTGTTGTTTTTTGGAAAAGGATAATAATTTTTCATTATTCGCTGAATAAATGTGAATATTTTTGAAATCACAACTTTTTTTGCGGGGTCCAAATTTTTCAGATGGTTTTGGTCTTTATCAAGAAGTATTCAATTCTAATAAAAAATGAATAATAATTGTTTCAAAAACCTATGCTTGAAATAAATGCACAACAAAACTATTTGAAAATTGTGTTTAAAACTAAAAGCATTCATATGCATATATTCTTAGAGACTTTTTAAACGAAAAGTTCGATTGAAAATCTGTGACTTTGAAAATTATCATCCATATTTTTTTGTTATTGAAAAAAAGTTTTTCATGTGAACGTTTCAGTTGTCACAATTGCTTAAAAAATTCAATGTTCAATATTTGGGGTTAAATATGGGCTTTCAAGCTTTTTCTGCGCAAAGCATGAAAATATAGTTTCACTTATCACATAATTAAACTTTATCTGATTTCATAATAAATTTGATTTTATATCTGAAAACAAACATCATTGAAATAATAACATTTTGTTGTGTGACATCACATGTATTTCAAAAAATAAACACATTTTTTCCATTTGTTTTGATCACAAAATGATCATCTTAGATGTATAATTTTTCAATGAAAATGTCTGATGTCAAATATTTTGTCCCATTTTAGAAACACAAATATATCTGATATTTGAATTATCACTTTTCAGTGTTCATCTTAAAAATAATGAAAAATAAATTTTCAAATCGAATTTTTTGGTTGAAAAATTTGATATGAAAAATAATCACCCAAATGATAATGTTTTCATTTATACCAATGAAAATCATTGACTTTGATTTTTCTTATAATGATTAATTTCACTGTCTTGTATTTTCAAGTTAAGTTGAAGTCAATTGGCTCATCCAGTTGAAATGATGTTCTGATTAAATAAAAATAACGTTTGGGATGATGCAATATGATGAAGTTTTTTTGAAAAAAACCAAATATTTCATGTTTAATAGTAATTTTCATGAAATTGTTGGAAAAAATAATGTAATTTGATTTAAAAATTCACTTTTGTCTAACTTCAATTCTTGATTTGGGGAAAAATATTTGACTTTATGCATTTTCATTGGAAAATAGTGCACATTTTCTTGACTTTTCGTGAACAGAAATAATCAGTAATATGGGTTTATTATTTGAAATACATGTGAGGTCACAAAACATTTTGTAATTATGTTAATGATGTTTGTGAACAAATATGAAAATCGAATTTATTTTGAAATCTGAGAGAGTTTACCAAAGTTATGAGTGAAACCATAATTTTGTCATTTGTGCAAAAAATGCTTGGAAGTTCATTTTTTCCCCCAGATTGTTTCATTATTTTTCATATCTATTTGTTTTCAATGAAAATAATGCATTAATAAAAATTTCTTGAAAGAAATAGAACGATGTGAAAACGAACCACTAAGTTTTATTTTCTTTAAATATTTGAAGATTATTGTGTTTTCCAAAAGAAAGTGACTTGGAAGATAATTGAATCACGATTCAGCCAACAAGGTTGAAAACCCCTGTTTCAAATTATTTAATTCCTGTTGTATTTTTAATCTGAATTGATTGAATCATTTGCTCAAGTTTTCTTTTTTTGTTTTTCTTCTTTTCATCATCTCTTCGAACCATTTTGACAATCCTCAGAAACAATCAAAAAATTAAGGAAATGAAAAAGAAAATCGTCGTTTTAAAAATAATAATAGAGAAAAAAATAAAGTCACTTTTTATGTGTTTCATAACCGTCACATATCAAAACTGACTCTTTTGGATGATTTGAAATTGTTTCTCGAGTTTGATACAAAATTCAATTTCACATTTGACTTGATCCTCTCTGAACAATTGGAATAAAGAATTATTCCAAAACAACTGTTTGTCTGTTTCTCGATATTTTCTGTTCTTGGCTCCATTTTGGGTTCATTGCAATAATTCTTTCTCATTCTTTTTCACAGATACTTTTTCAATGAAAATGTTTGAAATGCTCCATTTCCTTGTCCATATCCAATACCCAATTCATATTATCCCTAAAACATTTTATCTCGTCAATTTTAATTTTTGCACACTTATTTATCATCAGAACTACTCAAGAAAAAGAATAATAAGCACAAAATATCTCAAAAATGGCAATTCATTTGATTTTTGCAAAAATTGAAAAACTAATAAAAGGAAAACTCTTCAAAAATTAATGAACAAATCAAACGCTGCTTCACTCTTATTCTCTCACAACAACACATTTCTCCATCCAATAACAAACAAACCCCAAGGCTCACTTCATTTGTTTATCACCGTTCATGCAAACACCTCAAAGGCACCTTTAACCTGCCATCTTCCGCTTCATATGCTTCCAACCCCTTTTGCCTGTCAATACGTCTCAGCAGCATTAACATGGCAGCCAATTGCTCAGATCTAAGTGGAAAGCACTCTTCTGCCCATCACCATTCAGCACTTCAAGAAACAAAAACGATCATTCATTCTGTGCTTTCCTGGCTCAGGTGCTCAACATCTTCCAAAACACAGAATGCAGATCCACATGGCCATTGCCTTGAAATGTTTTGTTCATAATTTTGCGCTGGAAATTAAAAGTGCTCTAATAATAAACATAATCTCAATGATGTTGCCATTGCGAGTCCGATATTTCCAAAGATGATGAATCCTTTCCTGTTCCAATAACAGAAATCTTCTTTTCCCCAATCGCAATAGTTGTTGTCTCGCTTGTGTGATTCCCTTCCATCAGCGTAACAGACAGACTCACCTGGATCTTGCTCTTATCAACTGCAACACCAATGGTTCGGCATGCACTTGACTCATCCAGTCCACACAGATCATCTTCACCACCACCGCTCACTGCCACAAATCGGTTGAGAATCCCTCTCTTCAGCCAATCCTTTTTTGATGTTTGATCATATGACCAAGCGCTTGCATTTGCATAATTGTATGCAAAGCAGATCCTCTTATCGTTTGTGTTTGTGGTGTAACATTCATAAAATGGATTTCCTGATTCCAAATACAGATTGTACGTATCGACGTACTCAACGTCATGCCCACGTGGATTGGCTGCATCCCTGCAGCTGCATTCATGGAAGAACAAAAAATAACAATAGAACCCATCATTTTGTGTTGTTTCTCGATTTGGCTGCAATAATAATCCTCCGCCCTCTTGCCGTGCTGAGCATGAGATAAATTGAATGCTCCTCATTTTGAATTGATTAGGAACATTGTAACAACGCATACCTCCACCATAATAATTTGTCACAGAACATGAAGTGAAACTGCAGTCAAACACACACGCACTCTCTCCTCCTCCACTTTCTGTTCCAATGCAATCAGCTCCTGAAACCTGAAAATTTTCAAGATAAAGCCCTCCTCCATTATAAGCCGCTTTACAATTCTGGAATTCACATCCACTGATCCGAATACACGATGAAATCGTGACGATGCACATGGCTCCCCCAACATTCACTTGAGCTGAACATGAATTGAAATAGTTGTTTTCAATTTTCACAGATTTTATATTATAGCACATGATAGCTCCTCCATCATAATACGCATAGCAGTCGTTGAAAGTGCAGTGAGAAACGGAAACAGAGGCGGATGACTGACTGAACATGCAAATTGCTCCTCCGCTTGATACTCCATCTGTAACAGACTCACTTTCTCCTGATGTTTTCGATCCATTCCATTCGCACCAAGTGAATGAATTAGCTCCATTGAATGTTTCGTTCTGTCTGTCTGGCTTCAAAGGAACCTCTGCTGTTCCACTGCATTCAACATTTCTTGTCCGATAACATCCAACAAACGAGGTATTTGAGGCAGTTAAAGAGGCATAGGGATTGTTGAGGGAATGAACAATTCCGCCATCATACGTATCACAAACAGACCAAAATGAGCAGCTACTCATCATACAATTTGTTTGGGTTGACATTGTGGTTGAAGGTGAACATAGATCATTTGCTGTTGAAATGTTGAAAAATGATAATTTGGAGAAGGATTCAAGGCGTTTGGAAGGCGATGAGAAAAATTGGAAAAAAAGAGGAAAAGTGTGATTTTCTCTCAGAAAATTCTTCCTATTCATTCTCCCCCTTCCCTACGCCTCTTTGCGCTATGTATTGAGCTTGAATTCACATTTTTCTATCTCTTCTTCCCCTTCTGATTGGAATGCTTTCCCAATAATCTCTTTTTTGGATGGCCATCATCTGTCTCTTAATCTTATTCCATTCCCATCCATTCCTGTTGAATACGTATGAAAGAATCCTTTCATTATTTAAAAAAAAAAAAAAAAAAAAAAAAAAATTCATTCTTCCAATTCCTCTTGTTTTCCTTCTTCATCTCATTTTCTTTTCCCTATCTTCTGCTCCAACTTCCGCTTCTTTTTCTTCTTCTCAAACATTTGCCAAATTTCTTCTTCTGCTGTATCATCAATTCCTTGATCTCATTTTCGGCTTTTAACAAGATTCTCCCGATATGCCTTCCAAAACCTTCAAATAAAAATATATCTTCTCTTTTCCTTTCCTTGATATTTCGTCCAGCTCATTTCACTCTACGTTCTGCAATTGTCATATCCTGACTTCTTTTAATGCATCCAATATCCCCTCTTGACATATTCCTTGTTCATTCACTGTCGTTGAACATTCTTGCAAAAATCCTAATTTCATAAATAATAATATGTGAAAAAAAATTAAAATAATTTTAAAAAAAATGCAAACCTATATCTTTCACAACGATCGCCTTTCGCAGATTTCTTTCTTCTTTTCTAAATATTTCTCCGTTCTGCCAACAAAGCCCATCTGCCCCATCAACGCTTCCCTTCTGCTTCCTCAAAAAAATTAGCTTAAACCCAAATCCTCAGTTCTGCTTCCACTCAAAAAACCTCCACAAACTCCGTTCTATAAAAAACTGGTAATGAAAAAGATTCCATCTGAATAACCCCTTCCCATCCCTTTTCGCAAAACGTCTTCTTCTTCTCTCCATTTCCCCCCAAAACAACAACAATACCACCACGCCAAATATCACAGTCCCTGTCTCCCCATCTCCCATTCCCCTTCTTCCAACCAAAAAAATATAAATATCTCCATCCTTTTTCCGTCTCCTTCCATTGCAAAACACCTCCCATAGTCAGCTCCTCATCTTCCTCTGCCTCCACACCTCCAATGCAAAGTGCCAGCGCTGATGTTCCTTCTTCCCGTCTTCCTCCGCCTCAGCCTCCAACACTTGTCCTGCAAATGAGAGGCGCGGCCAAACGGTCCTTTCAATAAAAAATTAAAAAAGATTAAAAAAATATCTCTCACTTTTTTTTCCCCTTCAACCCCACTTCTCTTTCTTATCAAACATACATCCACAAAAACTCTCCCTCTTGTCATACCTCATGTGCCTCCTCCTCTCGATACATAAAAAAATAATATTCCTTTTCCATTTCTTCTCCATTTCCTTTCCATCTCTAATCTTCCCCTCCAATAAGCTTATTCCATTAACCCCACTCATCTTCCCCCCCTCTATTCCCTCCTCGCCCCACCTTCAACACAACAAATTCCATTTCTCCACAATAAACACAACTTCCACTCCTTCCAACTCACAAAAATCGTAAAAACAACCCCGCAAAAGTCCATTCCAATCCATCTCCCACGCATCCATTTTGCCTCTGAAATATCACAAAAATGCCTCTTTCCACAAAAAAATATCCTTTAATCGTTCCATTCCCTCTCAAAACCCTGCTTCCTCCAAAAACTCAACTTCATCACCCCACACCACAAATCCATCCTTTTGTTATCGCATTGTCTTCATATGCCCGTTCAGCAACGACACATCGAGTTGTGCTCCTTTTCTTTTGTGGCTCTTATTCGTTATGGAAAATGATCAAGTTTTGCCAAATGCTCAGAAACTGCCAACGGGGTCAGATTCCGAAGCTAAAACAAGAACAGGTTGACTAAATGATATATTTCCAGTGAAAAGGAGGATATTACAAAAACGATATCTGTTTGATGGAAGATGAAATTGTTCATTTTGATTGCTGGATGGCCGTGAAGCAACAATATTTTCGATGGAAATGAAGAATTTTCAATGTATGTATTTTATATTGTTCTATTTGTTGTGAAGATGTTATCATCTGTATCCTTTCCAAAGTCGTGATTCAGACGATTTATATAAAATGGACAATTTATTCTTTGCAGAGCAGAACAGCAATGAAGCGAGACAAATGCTATCTTTCAAATATATTGGAGCCTGAATGTATTTTGTTACAAATATTTATGTGACTTATTATGAGCTCAACATGCGTGATGGATAGAAATACGATGAAAAATGAATTTTGATGGAGCAGAAGTCAACGGGGTTGGAAGATGTCCAAGACCAAAAAGGAAGAATGTCCAATCCCTATGAAAAGGGAACACCCTTTGAAGATGGCGGGGATATTTACAAAAAAATTTGTTGGGGTGATTGTGGCAAATGACTGAAGCAGGACATTGGAGGCAGTTGGGACAGAGCAAGGTGCCTTTCTTGGGGTGGGAATGAAAAGACATTGCTTTTATGGA
Source organism: Monocercomonoides exilis (assembly GCF_001643675.1). Classification (NCBI taxonomy): domain Eukaryota; phylum Preaxostyla; order Oxymonadida; family Polymastigidae; genus Monocercomonoides; species Monocercomonoides exilis. Next base: position 1,844,092 of record NW_027150553.1, on the reverse strand, counting down.
CTGAGGAGAGAGATGGAACTGGAATTCACTGATTGGTTTGAGAGGCGAAAATACGAGAAATACAGACAATTTGGCGCAATACAAGCAACTGAGGAAAATGATAGGCAAAATGGACTTTTATCGTTTGACCTTTGTCTTCAGCCTTCTATCGTTGACGCGTTATCCACAAGAGTAGAGAACAAGGTATTTTTGAAGCCATCTTCGACCAGAAAATATCCGTTATTTGAGTTCTCGATAGCATCGTCTTCATTTTCTTCATCGTCTTCATTTTCTTCATCGTCTTCTTCATTGTCTTCATTGTCTTCTTCGACTTTTTCGTCTATTCTCCCCCTTCTTCTTCACCCTCATTGTTTTCGTCAGCCTTATCTGTCTCATCTCCATCATGTTTTCGTAAACACCTACAAATGATATGAAAATGTGTATTTTTCTCCTCATTTTTGATTATCACCTTCATCACCTTCATCACCTTCATCACCTTCACTTTCTTTATCTGCTTTTCTCTCTTCGACTTTTTCGGCTTAGCCTTCTTCTTCTTCTTCTTCTTCATTTTTGTCATGTTTTTCTTTCCACGACCTAAGCACATAAATAATTTTATTTCCTTCTTTATCATTATCTTCATCTTCCTTTTCTTCCTTTTCTTCTCTGCCTTCATCACCTTCTGCAAGTATTTCTTCTTCATCGAATGCAACTAATTTTTATTTTTCTTCTTCTTCTTCTTTGTCTTCATCTTCTTTTCCCCGCGCCATGAATTCATCCTCCTCCATTTTCTGCTTCCTCTTCAGTCGAAACGCCAAATGCATTTGAGCCGCATTGTCCTGCTGCTGAGTCTCTCCTTCTCGAAACAATTGTCAAACGAAGAATATTTCTGGCTGGCTGTCATCTGTGTGAAACAGCCTGTTTGCTGCTTTTGGCTTTGTGTCAGAGCATGCCAAGAGAGAAACGACGAATTTCGTTTTGAAATGATTCTCTGAAGATAAAAATTCAATTGATGCTGCAATTCCTTCTTCTTCTTCTTCTTCTTCTTCCCCCTCATTGCATTCTTCATTATGTTTGCTGTAATTGTTGTCATTTGCGCTGCTCCAACAAATGAAGTTACACACACATATTTTCTTCTTGGCTGTTATCGTATTCTCCTTCTTTATCTTCTTCTTCTTTTTCATTTTCTTCCTTTTCTTCCTTTTCTTCCTTTTGTTCCTTTTGTTCCTTTTCTTCCTTTTCTTCCTTTTCTTCCTTTTCTTCCTTTTCTTCCTTTTCTTCCTTTTCTTTTTCTACCTTTTGTTCCTTTTGTTCCTTTTCGTTTTCTTCCTCATCATCTTCATCTGCTTCATCCTCTTCATCATCTTCATTTCCTTCATCGAATTCTTCTCCTTCATTGTTTTCATATGCACTGTCGCAGCAATCAAAATTAATACATACATATGCATATACATATTCCTTCTTGTTCATTATCATTTTCGCCTTCTTCTTCTTCTTCTTTTTCTTCATTTACTTCCACTTCTTTATTTTCCTCCAAGCCTTCTTCTTCTCCTCCTCCTCCTCCTCTTTCTCCTCCTCCTCTTTCTCCTCCTCCTTTTCCTCCTTCTCTTTCTCCGCCTTTTTTCTCCTTCTTCGTCTTTTTCTTCGTCTATTTTAAAGAATTTGGCTTTTATAGTTATTTTTAACAAAGCCAGAACTGAAGTCTGGGCTTTGATAAATGATATTATTTTCCTCCTTTTTTTTGCGATCTGAAGGGAAGCGAAGACGAGAGGGATAAGCGCATTCGGAGAAATGAACGATATTTGGAGAAGAAAGAGAAAGTGTGTGAAGAGAAGAAATAGCAAGAGGCATTGGTTTGTATTTTCATGCTTTAAAAATATGTTTTAAAATATATTTTTTATTTATTTTTTTATTTTATTATATTTTATAATATTTTATTTTATTAAATAGCATTAGTATCTTTTTGGAAGAGTATTTCTACCCGATTTGTACATATGGAATGAGGAAAGATGGGTTTGAGGTGTGCCTGGAAATGATAGGAAGGTGGAACAGCTGAAATGCGTATAGAGGAATGAGCCAGAGAGAAATGAATGAAACGAATGAAAAATATGGGATTTGAAGAATTTTAGGGCATTTTGGAAAGAAGGAGGGGAAGGGACAGAAAAGAGAGCATGAAATTAATGAAATTGTTGAAGAAAACGACAGAGAAGAATATGAGAAAGAGAAAAGAAATTTTGATGAGAAGAAGAAGAAGAAGAAGATTGATTAAAGAAAGTGGTATGGCATTTCAAATTTTGTATTTTTTATATTTTTAAAAATTTTCATTTATGCTCAATTTCATATTTTTATGTTTTATTTTTCTTATTTATTATATATATATATATATATTCTGTTTTTTCGGAGATATTAGGGCCCTTGCATGTTCAAGAGAAATACGAGAAAATTGAATTTGGAAAGAAGACAGGAAATGGCAAGAGAAGAAAAAAAGACTTTGGGAAAACATGCAAATCAGAAGTGACGGGAAAAAAATAGGAAAAGAGAGTTGGACTTTTCCGAGGATATTTCAACGTTGTGCAAAGAGGCAAAACAGGTATATGGTCAAAAAATTAAAAGAGAAGGGAGTGCGTGGGCGAGTGAATCATGATTCTCTTCTTTTTGTGTCTCATCAGCCCTATTTATTTCATCTCCCTCAATCCCTCTTGCTTCTCTCTCCAAACTCACATTTTTCAACATTTCAACAGCATCTTCAGATTATTCACCTTCAACAATTATGTCAACCCAAGTATCAAGTTTTATAAATAGTTGCTCATTTTGGTCTGTTTTCGATGCGTATGATGGCGGGATTGTCCCCTCTCTGAACAACCCCTTTGCCTCTCTGACTGCCTCAAACACATCATTCATCGGGTGCTACCGGACAAGAAACGTGAAATGTGAAGGAACTTCAGACAATATTATAAAGCCAGATAGACAGAATGAAACAGAAAATGGAGCGAATACATTTTCTTGGTGTGAATGGAATGGATCGAAAACAACAGGAACAAACAATGATCACACTGATGATTCTTCTAATGGCGGGGCAATTCGCATGTTCAGCCTGGAAAATGGAGAACTTTATGTTTCGCATTGCTCATTCAATGGATGCACAGCATATGCGTATGGAGGTGGAGTCATGTGCCATACAATTAAATCAGTCATTTCGGTAAATAACTTTTTCAATTCGTGCACCGCTCGGTACAGTTATGGAGGAGGATTATACTCTTATTCGATCTCGGCATGTGCTCGGATCAGTGGATGCGAATTCCAGAATTGCAAAGCAAACAGTCAAGGCGGAGGTTTGAAACTTGAAAGTTTTCAGGTTTCAGGAACAGGATGCATTGGGACAGAAAATGAAGGAGATGAGAATGCGTGTGTGTTTGACTGCAGTTTCACTTCATGCTCAATCACAAATACACTTGGCGGAGGCATGTTTTGTAAAAATGTTCCTGCGACGGAATTTAAAATGAGAAGCATTCAATTTATTTCATGTTCGGCAGCGTCTCATGGTGGAGGATTGTGTTTTGCTCCATGGAAAGATGCATTACCAAGTGATAAACTGTATTGCTTTTTCATTTTCTTTCACAATTGCAGTTGTTCAAGAGATCAGCCATATGGAGCTGACCTATACTATGAAGATTATTACAGTAAATATTTGAACTCAGATAGTCCGTTCAAAGAATGCTATACCACAAACACAGAGGAGAAGAGAGTGTGCTATGCCTACAATTATACTGGGAACAGCTGGTCATATCAGTACACCGAAAAGAAAGATTGGCTGACGGACAAGACGATTTATGTGTCAGTGAATGGGAATGACAATTTAGAGTCATGTGGAGCAAATGAATCAAATCCGTGCCTGACAGTGAAGAAGGCGTTTGAGATGTGTGAAATACAGATAAGCTTGTCAGTCACACTGATGGAAGGAAATCATCAAAGCGAGGCAACAACAATTGAGATTGGAGAAAAGAAGATTTCAGTTATTGGGAAAGGCAAAGATAAAAGTTTGATTGGAACAGGGGCACTTTCATCGGTAGGAATTCTATTCAGTGTTTCGACAGGACACCTTGGTTTATTGCACATGAAGGTTGATTGCAACTCAACAGCAGATTTTTCTTCGCCGAGTGTGGTTGTGGTGTCTGATGGGGGTGGGTCACTCTCATTGGAGGATGTTGTGATCACAACGAGTAAAACTGGAGGCTATGTGATGTCTTCGTCAGTGTTTGTGGTGGTGCTGTCACAACTGTCGATGGTTGGTGTGGAGATCAAAGACACGAATATTACACGGCTGCAGTTTTGTGAAACAGAATTGTGAGGATTGTGGGGAAGAGAAAGTGTTCCGTGGGGTGAGAGAGGGAATGAAAAGAAAAGATAAAGCGAACAATGAAAGCTGAGTCACACGAAATGGAGAGTGTTTTGAGATGAATATTCTGGGGAGAGATTTATTGAAGTGGCTGAAAAGGTTCTTTGAGATGACGAAATATATTTTGCTATTTTTAATTTTCGAGAGGAGAGTGGAAGTTGCTTTGAGATTTTGTATCAGAAGATTTTTGGTTTTGTCAATTCTTTACAAATGGTCAGGAAAACAAAAAAAATTTTTTTATCAAAAGGATTTTTGATTTTTCATTGAATCAAAAAGCATTTGGAAAAGATCCACAATAATCATTGTTTTGGGGCTTTAAGTGCGTTTTAATGATTTTTCGATTTTTCATTCATTAATTTTTTAATTTTTAATAAAATGAGTGAGCTGTGAGATTTGCCTTTTTGGAATGCAATCAATAAACAGTAATTATCAGAAAACGTGCAAATTGATGAAAGCGATGGAGAAAAGAGAAAAATTGTCAAAACTCAAGAAACGCGAAAAAAACGAGTTTTGTCATTCAAAGAAATAAATCGTTGTCAAAAACACTTCGGTTCTTAAAAAAAGACAATTATTATTAATACACTGATTTAGCAATTCTCTGTGAAATAATTATTAAGTGGATGTATTTCTTTTTTTTTAATCATTTCTTTTCTCTGAGCGTGGATCACATCTTTTATCTTTTCTTTCTGAGTGTGACAATAATATATGACAAATGAAAGATAATATAAATGTGTGTGCGTTATCCTTTTTGAAAAGTCGCAAATGTTTAATATCAGGGTTATATAAAATTTTGACCTTTTTGATAATTTTTGGTGATAAATCCATCAGACTTTATCACTTTGCAAATTAGAATAAAACAATCGATATGAAGCGAGAATATGTGAATTGTGGAAAATCTTGATTGATTTTTTTGCAAAAATTGATCAAACAAGGAACATTCTCATTTGTCCTGGATATTTAACATATGCAATTTTTCAAAAAGAATAACTCATATATATATATATATATATGGGTGATTATTATTGAAATCATATTATTTCATACAAAAATTTCGAATCGAAAATAAAACTTCAATATCAACAAAAGAACGCTGAAGAGTGAAAAGGCCTATAAAAAACAACAACATCTTTATTTGAACAAAAAGATTTATTTATTAAACAATTGTGAAAAATTCACAAATTGCAGACAAAATCTCTTCCCAGTGACAAACAACCTTTAAAAAATGAACACCCCGAAAAAGTTATAATTTCAAAAATAATATCCCATATAATCACATTTGGTTTTGATATGTGTTCAATTTTCAAAGAAAAATCGATTTTTTGATCCAAAATTTTTAAAAATTCGAATTTTCAGAAATGCGATAAAAAAATAAGTCTGAATAACATAATAAAAAAATTATTTTTAATGCAATAAAACGAGTTATTGTGAAGAATTTCCTTAAATGAAAAAATAAACCCAATTTTTTTTTAATTAATAATATATTTACTATTTTTTTCTGTGTTAAGTCACATCGCAAATAATCACAATTGGAAAGTCACAAAAAGTTGAGCAAAAGCCGACGTGATAATATCTGATTTTGACCGTCAAATATTTTCATCGCTTTCTGACACTCATCCAAAAGCAATTTTTCACAAAAAATTTTTTGTTCAAAAATACTCAAATGATAATTTTCGAATAATAAGTTTTTCAATTTTGAATAATAAATGATGAAACCAGTTTTGAGTGTTTTTGAATAAATGAAAATTATAGAAACATAGTCAGAACATGCGCATGATTCTTTTAGATGATGATGTGTGTAAACATGATGAATCATTGAAAACAAAAAGTCGTTAAAATGATTTTCCTGATTTTCATTCAATAAAACATATTTGGCTTTTCAAAATTCATTCCAACAATTTTTTTGTTCTGTTGATAAAACATGAGTTTTCCATCAAATATCTTTTTTTTTTAAAGAAAGACTCTTATTCTTTCCACTTGATTTATTTTTATTATAATTTTTATTTATTATTATTTTTTTGAGAGAATCTTTTTGGAAGAGATTTTATGGATGAGGCGGCGGTTAGTGTAGCGATTGAGGTGGAGAAAGATGGAGAGGGCGAGTGAAGGAAGAGACAGAGAGATGGCGGACGTGAGAGATGGAAAGAGAAGGAGAAAGAAGAAGTAGATAGAAGAGTTTGAGGGAAACAAGAACCCAACTGCGAGATATGATCAGCAAGAGATAGAGAAACGAATGAGAAGAGAATTCCGATTGGACAAATGTTTTGTGTGACATTGTGGTGAAAATGGTGATGGATTTCAGCAAAGGTTATATCATTGAAATTGCTTCCTTCTTCTTCCTTCTTCTTCCCTCTTCATTTTTTCTATTGAATAATTTGCTTCACAAAATAAGCACAAAAAATTCTCTTTCACAGCCGTCTTCTGCTGCTTCACTGAACATTCCGTCTTTCTTCATGAATAACTAATACCATCGTCGTCGTCGTCGTCGTCGTCATCATCATCATCATCATCATTATCATCATCATCATCATCATCATCTTCTTCTTCTTCTTCTTCTTCTTCTTCTTCAGCTTATATTGCGTACTTGGCATATCTCAATGCCCCCCAGCTGCAAATTTATCAAGCAATGCGAAGGGAAAAAATGATGATAATTCTGCGGTTCCTTATTAGGAACAGGAAAACATAGAAATGAAGTTTTTGTTTGTTTAATCCCCACCGGAAAATCACGTTCATGCCTTCACAACTACTGTTGACATTCAAGCAAATTAATTCTTCTTCTTCTTCCTCTTCTTCTTCTTTTACAGCAAGCACAAAATGTTTCATTATCCAAAGGAATTCAATGAGCTAAATTTCAAAGCAAAGGAAATGAAAGAGTATTTTTGTTTGATAATGCTTTGTGAGGAGAAGGCGGGAAAAATGAGGCACATTGATGATTTTCGATGGGCTGAGGAAGAGATTGCAGGATTTTGAATTTGGAGAAGGGAAACAGAAATGGAACAAAGATGAAGATTGGAGGGAGAGCAATGAGAAGAAGGGATAAGAGAAAGGGGGAATAATGAGGAAGTGGGAAAGGAAGAAAGAGAAGGGAAATTAATGAGAAAGATTCAAAAATATTGGAAAGTTCAAAGAAGACTGTGGCGATACGCTTTGAGGTTGCAATCAAAAGGATGATCTTTGGAGAAGCGAATTGGAACAAGGAATTATCTCAGCCTTTTTGATTTTTGTCAGATATGACGAAAGAGATGGAGGCGAGGGATATAAAGATGCCTCGGCAAAAAAAGGCGAGATTGAAGGATAACAAAGGAATAACTATTTTTATTTTTTATTTTTATTTTTTATTTTTATTTTTTATTTTTATTTTTTATTTTTATTTTATTTTATTTTATTTTATTTTATTTTTTGTGTGTGTGTGTATGCATGCGCGTGCGTGCGCAAGTAATTTTTTATTGTTATTTCCTTTTCGGTTGTGCTTAGCAAAAACGTTTTTATGGCTGCCTTCCAAAAATGACGAGGGAACATACACTTTGGAAGATTGACAGAAGATGGAAACTGAATGGCCATCAACAGCACAGCTGGATCGATAACTCTATGGGAGAATTTTTGTTATGCATTTTTGAAGAGAAAAGGAGCTTTTATTCATTTTCTACGAGATTTCTTTTATTAACAGTCGAAAAGGAAGGAAAAGGGATATAGGCTAATTATGATATTTGTAAAATTGCACAAAAAGTCGAGGCAGGCTATTGGGAAGGAAATAGGGAAATAGGGCCAATGAGCAAAGGAAAAAGAATCATTTCTGAAAGTTAATAACACGCATCCTCTTTTTGCGTGTCTTCTGCCCCATTCCTCTCAGGTCCCTAAATTTCCCTTATGTGCCTTCCCAAGCTTCCTTTTTTCCACATTTCTGCAAAATCAACAACATCAACAATTTTAATCAATTTCTTGTGAAACCTCTTATCTGATGAGCAGTTGTTCATTTTCGTCTGTTTGTGATGTGTTTGATGGAGGAATTGTTCCATCCCTCAACAACCCCTTGGCTTCCTTAATTGTTTCAAACACTTCATTCATTGGGTGTTGCAGAACAAGAAATGTTGAATGCACTGGAACTACAGATGGAAAGTTGACTCCAGACAGACAGAACGAAACATTCAATGGAGCTAATTCATTCACTTGGTGTGAATGGAGTGGATCAAATACAACAGGAATAAATAATGATTATGCAGATGTGGCTTCAAATGGAGGGGCCATCTGTATGTATGGTCAATCAAACGCCTCTGTCTCAATTAAATACTGTTCTTTCAACGACTGTTATGCTTTCTTTGATGGAGGGGGAGTCATGTGTGCAAACATAAAATCGGTTGAAATTGAAAGCAACTATTTCAATTCATGTTCAGCTCAAGTGAATGTTGGGGGAGCCATGTGCGTTGTGACAATTTCATCGTGTGTTCGGATTAGCGAGTGTGAATTCCAGAATTGTAAAGCGGCTTATAATGGAGGAGGGCTTTTTCTTAGCAGTTTTAATGTTTCAGGAACAGGCTGCATCGAGGAAGAAAATGGGGAAGGGGAGAGTGCGTGTGTGTATGACTGCAGTTTTTCTTCATGCTCACTTACAAGCACAAGTGGCGGAGGTATGTTTTGTCAATATGTTCCTGCTGCATTTAAAATGAGGAGCATTCAGTTTATATCATGTAATGCATCGGCATATGGAGGAGGATTTTGGTTTCATCCTGCTCAATCAACAGCGCCAAGTGATGGATTTTATTGTTATTTTTTGTTCTTCCATGAATGCAAATGCAGAACAACCTCCACTCCATATGGGCATGATGTGATGTATTATGATCGCTATGAACTTTTTAACTCTTCAGGGAATCCATTTCATGAATGTTACACAACTAATACAGATGGCAGGAGAGTATGTTACGGATATAATAATACGGGAAGTAGCTGGCTATTTAAACACACAGAAAAGAAGGATTGGTTGAAAGATAAAACGTTATATGTTTCTGTGAATGGAAATGATGAATATGAGCTGTGTGGGGCAAATGAAGCATTTCCTTGTCTGACAGTGAAGAAGGCACTTGAGATGTGTGAGGTTCAGATTAGCTTGACAATAACGCTGATGGACGGGAATCATCAAAGTGAGACAACAACTATTGAGATTGGGACAAGATGATTTCGATCATTGGGAAGGGAAGGGAAATAAATGTGATTAGCACAGAAGTTAATATGAAATGTTCATCTTTCTTAATTTTCCTTATCTTTTTTTTATTATTATTAATCTTTTTTTCTATTCCCTCATCTTCTTCCTCTTCTTTCTCATTTTCATCTTTTTGCATATCAAATTCTTTTTATTCTACCATCTCTTCTCCCTCTTCCTCTTCTCCCTCTTCCTCGTTACTATCTTTTTTTGTCTCTCTTTTTAGAATGTGATTGTCAAAATTATTTAATAGGAAACGGAACATGAGATTGAGTATTGCCATATGTTTATTTTGGAGCAGAATGGAAGGGAAGACGGGGAAGATGGGTGCATTGGGAGAACGGGGAAGCATTTGGAGAGAAGAAGTGAAAGAAAAAGTCAGCAAAGAGGAAACATAAAAAACATGCATTAATTTATTGTTTATAAATAATATTCCAATTTTTCATCTTTTATCAATTTTTGTTTCTTTAAGGTTATTGTGTAAGAAATGTTGAATGGCTATGAATGAACATGGAATGTGGAAAGAGAGGTTATTTGATGCATATAAAGATCAGGAGATAATAACTGCAAGGCGCATAGAAGAATGAGCGAGAGGAAATAAATGAAAGGAAAGGAAAAGATAATTTTTTTTTGAAGGCATTGGAAGGCATTTACGACGAATCTTGTTAAAAGCAAAAGATGTAACAGAAGCTGATGATAAAACAGAAGAAAATATTTGGTTAAAAGTTGAGAAGAAGAAGAAGAAGGGATTGGTGAATCAGAAGATTGCGAAAGGAAAATGGTACAGGCTTTTTCATATTTTATGAAATATTTTTTGATAATTTTCTTCAATGTTTTATTTCATGTTTAACATTTTGTTGTTTGATTATTTAATCAAATTATTTCATATTCTCCATTAAGTTTATATCAAAATAGTTCTTAAGCTTATTCTCTATGCGAATGTACTTATGGAATATGGAAAGAAAGCAGAAGATGGAAACAGGAAAAAAAGAGATAATGTGGAAGAGGGATAACGAGGGATGTTGGAATACTGTTTCGATTGGGCGATGTTGAAGAGAAAAGTTTTCTAATTTTCACAAAATATTTATCAGAAGTATCAAAAGAGAAATAGGAAGAGGACTTCAAGCCCATTGAAGTCTTGGCGAATATTTCATTGAAACACATGGCAGATTTATGCAAATGAGTGAAGGAAAAAGGAGTATTTCGGTGAGAGAGTCGCACTTCTCATCTACTTCCTCATTCTTCTCATTACCCTCACACCCCTAATTTTCTTCTCTCACCTGACATTTTTCAACACATCAACAGCAAATGTGGCATGTTCACCTGCAACCACAATGTCAACCCAAGTATCATGTTTTATGGTCAGCTGCTCATTTTCGTCTGTTTGTGATGTGTATGATGGCGGAATTGTCCCTTCTCTGAACAACCCCTATGCCTCTCTGATAGCCTCAAACACCTCATTCATTGGATGCTGCCGGACAAGGAATGTTGTTTGTGAAGGAACTGCAGATAATAAGAAACAACTGGGAAGACAGAATGAAACAGAAAATGGAGCGAATACATTTGTTTGGTGTGAATGGAATGGATCGAGGACAACAGGAGAAAGTGAGTCTGTTACAGATGGAGTATCAAGCGGAGGAGCAATTTGCATGTTCAGTCAGTCATCCGCCTCTGTTTCCGTTTCTCACTGCACTTTCAACGACTGCTATGCGTATTATGATGGAGGAGCTATCATGTGCTATAATATAAAATCTGTGAAAATTGAAAACAACTATTTCAATTCATGTTCAGCTCAAGTGAATGTTGGGGGAGCCATGTGCATCGTCACGATTTCATCGTGTGTTCGGATCAGCGGATGTGAATTTCAGAATTGTAAAGCAAATAGTCAAGGGGGAGGGTTTTATCTTGATCGTTTTCAGGTTTCAGAAACAGGATGTATTGAAGCAGAAAATGGAGAAGGGGAGAGTGCGTGTGTGTTTGACTGCAGTTTTTCTTCATGCTCAGTTGCAAATAATTATGGCGGAGGCATGTATTGCACTAACATTCCTGTTGCATTCAAGATCAAGAATATTAGATTTCTTTTTTGCTATGCTGTTTCATATGGCGGAGGGTTGCGATTATATACAGATAAAGCAACGATGCCTAAAGCTTTGCATTATTGTTATTTCCTTTTCTTCCATGAATGCAAATGTTCAGCCAATCCACCATATGGGCATGACGTTGCATATGCAGATTATAACAGTCTTTATCTGGATTCAGGGAATCCGTTCAAAGAATGCTACACCACAAACACAGAGGAGAAGAGAGTGTGCTATGCCTACAATTATACTGGGAACAGCTGGTCCTTTCAACACACCGAAAAAAAGGATTGGCTGAAAGACAAGACGATTTATGTGTCAGTGAATGGGAATGACAATTTAGAGTCATGTGGAGTAAATGAAGCAAATCCGTGCAAAACGGTGAAGAAGGCGTTTGAGATGTGTGAAATACAGATAAGCTTGTCAGTCACGCTGATGGAAGGAAATCACGTAAGCAAGACAGCAACAATTGAGATTGGAGAAAAGAAGATCTCAGTCATTGGGAAGGGAAGGGAAGCAAGTTCGATTGGAACAGGAACGCTTTCATTTCCATCCGCAGCTAAATCGCTGTTCAGCGTGTCAACAGGTCGTCTGGGAATGCATAAGTTGAAGATTGATTGTAACTCACATACAAGTCCTCTTTCACACATTCTTGAACTCTGTTAATGAGGTGTGCTTTAGAGATGCTTGTGAAAAAGCAGGAAATATCTATAAGTTTTTGCCTAAGCTATCTTTTCACATAGAATTGCTTTCAAAAATGTTGTGAGTACAAAGGCATTTATTGTTCATTAAAAACTATCTTGTAATAGTTTTTTAATGAACAATGGATTTTTTTTCACATTAAAATCAATCTTTACAATTAATAATAGAGCAACATTTTTAAAGACTTTGTACACTATTTTTGAATTACGTACACAAAAATAATTCGGTTTCGAAATAGTGATTAAAAGGGCATAAAGCTACTTTAAGGGTAACTGAAAAATTAAAAACAAGCTTTATGAAAAGGCTAAATGTTTTCGAGTGAACTTTCATCAACACTCTTTGGTGTTGGCTATACGTTTTATTTATCATTTTTCTTTTTTAGGGTTTTCGTTCTCAAAAACAACTGTCCCCTAATTGAAATTTTTAAATAATTTTTTTTTTGATAAATTCATTAAATAACAATAAAAAGACATTTTCAGGTTTTTAAATTTGAATATTATTGCTATTTGCAATTGTTTGGGTTGAAAATAACTCAATTTAAGTATTTTAATGAAGTTTGAAAAAAGCCTCGTAAAACTTGAGATTTGAATAAAAAATCACTCAGTCATTTTTTGCTTTGATCAATTGGTTATTATTTCCCTAATGTATTAATAATATCTTTACATTGTATTTTTTTAGCTATTTATTCATGGATTTAACGAAAAAATCTGGTACCCTTAAAGGAGCATCTTTCCATTAAAAGTCGAATCTAATATTTTTTAAACAAATATTGGGGATTATTTTTGAAATCATATTTTTTTCGGAGTATGGATGATAAAATGTATTTTTTATCACTGACATGGATAATTCATGTTAAAATGTTCTATCAATTGCAATAATCACAAAAATGTGTGTTTTTAATGAATGAAATGAAACGAACTCTTTTAATGGTGCGATTCTTTTATGGGTTAATCTTCCAGTTTTAATAAATAAGTTTTCAAAACAATTTTTGTGACAAAAATTTTTGACTTCAATTATAATCACTCATATCTTAAATATATTTTAAAATAATGCATTTAAATATTATTTAAAAATGATAGAATGAAAGGAATCATGGGCAAAAATCAAATGTTGATGATATTCAAAAAATTGAATTCGAAGGTTGCATCGAGAAGAATATCTGTACCTGTGATGCTTGCAACAGAATTGACGTTTCATCGTTTGAGAATAATTTTTAAATGAAAAATTTTCTCATTTTTCAATTGTGTTTTTCTTTTTGAGAAAATAGCACACATATTCCAACAGTTTGGATCCGTTTTTTCTTTCTCAAGTCAATGCTTTCGATATATCTAATTAACATGTGTAATTCTTTTTGAAAAGTTTAAAATGTTTCACTTTCACTTTAAATGAAATTCATATATTATCCTTATGTTGTTTCTACCTGGATGTTAAAATTTTCTTTCACACGATTTATTTCAACGAATATTTTCAGATATGACATGATTATCATTCCAATCATATTAAACAGGTAGACAGTCAAAATTTCATTAAAAATACTTTATTTCATTTAAAGTGAAAGTGAAACATAATAAACTTTTCAAAAAGAATTACACATGTTAATTAGATATATCGAAAGCATTGACTTGAGAAAGAAAAAACGGATCCAAACTGTTGGAATATGTGTGCTATTTTCTCAAAAAGAAAAACACAATTGAAAAATGAGAAAATTTTTCATTTAAAAATTATTCTCAAACGATGAAACGTCAATTCTGTTGCAAGCATCACAGGTACAGATATTCTTCTCGATGCAACCTTCGAATTCAATTTTTTGAATATCATCAACATTTGATTTTTGCCCATGATTCCTTTCATTCTATCATTTTTAAATAATATTTAAATGCATTATTTTAAAATATATTTAAGATATGAGTGATTATAATTGAAGTCAAAAATTTTTGTCACAAAAATTGTTTTGAAAACTTATTTATTAAAACTGGAAGATTAACCCATAAAAGAATCGCACCATTAAAAGAGTTCGTTTCATTTCATTCATTAAAAACACACATTTTTGTGATTATTGCAATTGATAGAACATTTTAACATGAATTATCCATGTCAGTGATAAAAAATACATTTTATCATCCATACTCCGAAAAAAATATGATTTCAAAAATAATCCCCAATATTTGTTTAAAAAATATTAGATTCGACTTTTAATGGAAAGATGCTCCTTTAAGGGTACCAGATTTTTTCGTTAAATCCATGAATAAATAGCTAAAAAAATACAATGTAAAGATATTATTAATACATTAGGGAAATAATAACCAATTGATCAAAGCAAAAAATGACTGAGTGATTTTTTATTCAAATCTCAAGTTTTACGAGGCTTTTTTCAAACTTCATTAAAATACTTAAATTGAGTTATTTTCAACCCAAACAATTGCAAATAGCAATAATATTCAAATTTAAAAACCTGAAAATGTCTTTTTATTGTTATTTAATGAATTTATCAAAAAAAAAATTATTTAAAAATTTCAATTAGGGGACAGTTGTTTTTGAGAACGAAAACCCTAAAAAAGAAAAATGATAAATAAAACGTATAGCCAACACCAAAGAGTGTTGATGAAAGTTCACTCGAAAACATTTAGCCTTTTCATAAAGCTTGTTTTTAATTTTTCAGTTACCCTTAAAGTAGCTTTATGCCCTTTTAATCACTATTTCGAAACCGAATTATTTTTTGTGTACGTAATTCAAAAATAGTGTACAAAGTCTTTAAAAATGTTGCTCTATTATTAATTGTAAAGATTGATTTTAATGTGAAAAAAAATCCATTGTTCATTAAAAAACTATTACAAGATAGTTTTTAATGAACAATAAATGCCTTTGTACTCACAACATTTTTGAAAGCAATTCTATGTGAAAAGATAGCTTAGGCAAAAACTTATAGATATTTCCTGCTTTTTCACAAGCATCTCTAAAGCACACCTCATTAACAGAGTTCAAGAATGTGTGAAAGAGGACTTGTATGTGAGTTACAATCAATCTTCAACTTATGCATTCCCAGACGACCTGTTGACACGCTGAACAGCGATTTAGCTGCGGATGGAAATGAAAGCGTTCCTGTTCCAATCGAACTTGCTTCCCTTCCCTTCCCAATGACTGAGATCTTCTTTTCTCCAATCTCAATTGTTGCTGTCTTGCTTACGTGATTTCCTTCCATCAGCGTGACTGACAAGCTTATCTGTATTTCACACATCTCAAACGCCTTCTTCACCGTTTTGCACGGATTTGCTTCATTTACTCCACATGACTCTAAATTGTCATTCCCATTCACTGACACATAAATCGTCTTGTCTTTCAGCCAATCCTTTTTTTCGGTGTGTTGAAAGGACCAGCTGTTCCCAGTATAATTGTAGGCATAGCACACTCTCTTCTCCTCTGTGTTTGTGGTGTAGCATTCTTTGAACGGATTCCCTGAATCCAGATAAAGACTGTTATAATCTGCATATGCAACGTCATGCCCATATGGTGGATTGGCTGAACATTTGCATTCATGGAAGAAAAGGAAATAACAATAATGCAAAGCTTTAGGCATCGTTGCTTTATCTGTATATAATCGCAACCCTCCGCCATATGAAACAGCATAGCAAAAAGAAATCTAATATTCTTGATCTTGAATGCAACAGGAATGTTAGTGCAATACATGCCTCCGCCATAATTATTTGCAACTGAGCATGAAGAAAAACTGCAGTCAAACACACACGCACTCTCCCCTTCTCCATTTTCTGCTTCAATACATCCTGTTTCTGAAACCTGAAAACGATCAAGATAAAACCCTCCCCCTTGACTATTTGCTTTACAATTCTGAAATTCACATCCGCTGATCCGAACACACGATGAAATCGTGACGATGCACATGGCTCCCCCAACATTCACTTGAGCTGAACATGAATTGAAATAGTTGTTTTCAATTTTCACAGATTTTATATTATAGCACATGATAGCTCCTCCATCATAATACGCATAGCAGTCGTTGAAAGTGCAGTGAGAAACGGAAACAGAGGCGGATGACTGACTGAACATGCAAATTGCTCCTCCGCTTGATACTCCATCTGTAACAGACTCACTTTCTCCTGTTGTCCTCGATCCATTCCATTCACACCAAACAAATGTATTCGCTCCATTTTCTGTTTCATTCTGTCTTCCCAGTTGTTTCTTATTATCTGCAGTTCCTTCACAAACAACATTCCTTGTCCGGCAGCATCCAATGAATGAGGTGTTTGAGGCTATCAGAGAGGCATAGGGGTTGTTCAGAGAAGGGACAATTCCGCCATCATACACATCACAAACAGACGAAAATGAGCAGCTGACCATAAAACATGATACTTGGGTTGACATTGTGGTTGCAGGTGAACATGCCACATTTGCTGTTGATGTGTTGAAAAATGTCAGGTGAGAGAAGAAAATTAGGGGTGTGAGGGTAATGAGAAGAATGAGGAAGTAGATGAGAAGTGCGACTCTCTCACCGAAATACTCCTTTTTCCTTCACTCATTTGCATAAATCTGCCATGTGTTTCAATGAAATATTCGCCAAGACTTCAATGGGCTTGAAGTCCTCTTCCTATTTCTCTTTTGATACTTCTGATAAATATTTTGTGAAAATTAGAAAACTTTTCTCTTCAACATCGCCCAATCGAAACAGTATTCCAACATCCCTCGTTATCCCTCTTCCACATTATCTCTTTTTTTCCTGTTTCCATCTTCTGCTTTCTTTCCATATTCCATAAGTACATTCGCATAGAGAATAAGCTTAAGAACTATTTTGATATAAACTTAATGGAGAATATGAAATAATTTGATTAAATAATCAAACAACAAAATGTTAAACATGAAATAAAACATTGAAGAAAATTATCAAAAAATATTTCATAAAATATGAAAAAGCCTGTACCATTTTCCTTTCGCAATCTTCTGATTCACCAATCCCTTCTTCTTCTTCTTCTCAACTTTTAACCAAATATTTTCTTCTGTTTTATCATCAGCTTCTGTTACATCTTTTTGCTTTTAACAAGATTCGTCGTAAATGCCTTCCAATGCCTTCAAAAAAAAATTATCTTTTCCTTTCCTTTCATTTATTTCCTCTCGCTCATTCTTCTATGCGCCTTGCAGTTATTATCTCCTGATCTTTATATGCATCAAATAACCTCTCTTTCCACATTCCATGTTCATTCATAGCCATTCAACATTTCTTACACAATAACCTTAAAGAAACAAAAATTGATAAAAGATGAAAAATTGGAATATTATTTATAAACAATAAATTAATGCATGTTTTTTATGTTTCCTCTTTGCTGACTTTTTCTTTCACTTCTTCTCTCCAAATGCTTCCCCGTTCTCCCAATGCACCCATCTTCCCCGTCTTCCCTTCCATTCTGCTCCAAAATAAACATATGGCAATACTCAATCTCATGTTCCGTTTCCTATTAAATAATTTTGACAATCACATTCTAAAAAGAGAGACAAAAAAGATAGTAACGAGGAAGAGGGAGAAGAGGAAGAGGGAGAAGAGATGGTAGAATAAAAAGAATTTGATATGCAAAAAGATGAAAATGAGAAAGAAGAGGAAGAAGATGAGGGAATAGAAAAAAAGATTAATAATAATAAAAAAAAGATAAGGAAAATTAAGAAAGATGAACATTTCATATTAACTTCTGTGCTAATCACATTTATTTCCCTTCCCTTCCCAATGATCGAAATCATCTTGTCCCAATCTCAATAGTTGTTGTCTCACTTTGATGATTCCCGTCCATCAGCGTTATTGTCAAGCTAATCTGAACCTCACACATCTCAAGTGCCTTCTTCACTGTCAGACAAGGAAATGCTTCATTTGCCCCACACAGCTCATATTCATCATTTCCATTCACAGAAACATATAACGTTTTATCTTTCAACCAATCCTTCTTTTCTGTGTGTTTAAATAGCCAGCTACTTCCCGTATTATTATATCCGTAACATACTCTCCTGCCATCTGTATTAGTTGTGTAACATTCATGAAATGGATTCCCTGAAGAGTTAAAAAGTTCATAGCGATCATAATACATCACATCATGCCCATATGGAGTGGAGGTTGTTCTGCATTTGCATTCATGGAAGAACAAAAAATAACAATAAAATCCATCACTTGGCGCTGTTGATTGAGCAGGATGAAACCAAAATCCTCCTCCATATGCCGATGCATTACATGATATAAACTGAATGCTCCTCATTTTAAATGCAGCAGGAACATATTGACAAAACATACCTCCGCCACTTGTGCTTGTAAGTGAGCATGAAGAAAAACTGCAGTCATACACACACGCACTCTCCCCTTCCCCATTTTCTTCCTCGATGCAGCCTGTTCCTGAAACATTAAAACTGCTAAGAAAAAGCCCTCCTCCATTATAAGCCGCTTTACAATTCTGGAATTCACACTCGCTAATCCGAACACACGATGAAATTGTCACAACGCACATGGCTCCCCCAACATTCACTTGAGCTGAACATGAATTGAAATAGTTGCTTTCAATTTCAACCGATTTTATGTTTGCACACATGACTCCTCCTCCATCCCAATAAGCATAACAGTCGTTGAAAGAACAGTATTTAATTGAGACAGAGGCGTTTGATTGACCATACATACAGATGGCCCCTCCATTTGAAGCCACATCTGCATAATCATTATTTATTCCTGTTGTATTTGATCCACTCCATTCACACCAAGTGAATGAATTAGCTCCATTGAATGTTTCGTTCTGTCTGTCTGGAGTCAACTTTCCATCTGTAGTTCCAGTGCATTCAACATTTCTTGTTCTGCAACACCCAATGAATGAAGTGTTTGAAACAATTAAGGAAGCCAAGGGGTTGTTGAGGGATGGAACAATTCCTCCATCAAACACATCACAAACAGACGAAAATGAACAACTGCTCATCAGATAAGAGGTTTCACAAGAAATTGATTAAAATTGTTGATGTTGTTGATTTTGCAGAAATGTGGAAAAAAGGAAGCTTGGGAAGGCACATAAGGGAAATTTAGGGACCTGAGAGGAATGGGGCAGAAGACACGCAAAAAGAGGATGCGTGTTATTAACTTTCAGAAATGATTCTTTTTCCTTTGCTCATTGGCCCTATTTCCCTATTTCCTTCCCAATAGCCTGCCTCGACTTTTTGTGCAATTTTACAAATATCATAATTAGCCTATATCCCTTTTCCTTCCTTTTCGACTGTTAATAAAAGAAATCTCGTAGAAAATGAATAAAAGCTCCTTTTCTCTTCAAAAATGCATAACAAAAATTCTCCCATAGAGTTATCGATCCAGCTGTGCTGTTGATGGCCATTCAGTTTCCATCTTCTGTCAATCTTCCAAAGTGTATGTTCCCTCGTCATTTTTGGAAGGCAGCCATAAAAACGTTTTTGCTAAGCACAACCGAAAAGGAAATAACAATAAAAAATTACTTGCGCACGCACGCGCATGCATACACACACACACAAAAAATAAAATAAAATAAAATAAAATAAAATAAAAATAAAAAATAAAAATAAAAAATAAAAATAAAAAATAAAAATAAAAAATAAAAATAGTTATTCCTTTGTTATCCTTCAATCTCGCCTTTTTTTGCCGAGGCATCTTTATATCCCTCGCCTCCATCTCTTTCGTCATATCTGACAAAAATCAAAAAGGCTGAGATAATTCCTTGTTCCAATTCGCTTCTCCAAAGATCATCCTTTTGATTGCAACCTCAAAGCGTATCGCCACAGTCTTCTTTGAACTTTCCAATATTTTTGAATCTTTCTCATTAATTTCCCTTCTCTTTCTTCCTTTCCCACTTCCTCATTATTCCCCCTTTCTCTTATCCCTTCTTCTCATTGCTCTCCCTCCAATCTTCATCTTTGTTCCATTTCTGTTTCCCTTCTCCAAATTCAAAATCCTGCAATCTCTTCCTCAGCCCATCGAAAATCATCAATGTGCCTCATTTTTCCCGCCTTCTCCTCACAAAGCATTATCAAACAAAAATACTCTTTCATTTCCTTTGCTTTGAAATTTAGCTCATTGAATTCCTTTGGATAATGAAACATTTTGTGCTTGCTGTAAAAGAAGAAGAAGAGGAAGAAGAAGAAGAATTAATTTGCTTGAATGTCAACAGTAGTTGTGAAGGCATGAACGTGATTTTCCGGTGGGGATTAAACAAACAAAAACTTCATTTCTATGTTTTCCTGTTCCTAATAAGGAACCGCAGAATTATCATCATTTTTTCCCTTCGCATTGCTTGATAAATTTGCAGCTGGGGGGCATTGAGATATGCCAAGTACGCAATATAAGCTGAAGAAGAAGAAGAAGAAGAAGAAGAAGAAGAAGAAGAAGAAGAAGATGATGATGATAATGATGATGATGATGATGATGACGACGACGACGACGACGACGATGGTATTAGTTATTCATGAAGAAAGACGGAATGTTCAGTGAAGCAGCAGAAGACGGCTGTGAAAGAGAATTTTTTGTGCTTATTTTGTGAAGCAAATTATTCAATAGAAAAAATGAAGAGGGAAGAAGAAGGAAGAAGAAGGAAGCAATTTCAATGATATAACCTTTGCTGAAATCCATCACCATTTTCACCACAATGTCACACAAAACATTTGTCCAATCGGAATTCTCTTCTCATTCGTTTCTCTATCTCTTGCTGATCATATCTCGCAGTTGGGTTCTTGTTTCCCTCAAACTCTTCTATCTACTTCTTCTTTCTCCTTCTCTTTCCATCTCTCACGTCCGCCATCTCTCTGTCTCTTCCTTCACTCGCCCTCTCCATCTTTCTCCACCTCAATCGCTACACTAACCGCCGCCTCATCCATAAAATCTCTTCCAAAAAGATTCTCTCAAAAAAATAATAATAAATAAAAATTATAATAAAAATAAATCAAGTGGAAAGAATAAGAGTCTTTCTTTAAAAAAAAAAGATATTTGATGGAAAACTCATGTTTTATCAACAGAACAAAAAAATTGTTGGAATGAATTTTGAAAAGCCAAATATGTTTTATTGAATGAAAATCAGGAAAATCATTTTAACGACTTTTTGTTTTCAATGATTCATCATGTTTACACACATCATCATCTAAAAGAATCATGCGCATGTTCTGACTATGTTTCTATAATTTTCATTTATTCAAAAACACTCAAAACTGGTTTCATCATTTATTATTCAAAATTGAAAAACTTATTATTCGAAAATTATCATTTGAGTATTTTTGAACAAAAAATTTTTTGTGAAAAATTGCTTTTGGATGAGTGTCAGAAAGCGATGAAAATATTTGACGGTCAAAATCAGATATTATCACGTCGGCTTTTGCTCAACTTTTTGTGACTTTCCAATTGTGATTATTTGCGATGTGACTTAACACAGAAAAAAATAGTAAATATATTATTAATTAAAAAAAAATTGGGTTTATTTTTTCATTTAAGGAAATTCTTCACAATAACTCGTTTTATTGCATTAAAAATAATTTTTTTATTATGTTATTCAGACTTATTTTTTTATCGCATTTCTGAAAATTCGAATTTTTAAAAATTTTGGATCAAAAAATCGATTTTTCTTTGAAAATTGAACACATATCAAAACCAAATGTGATTATATGGGATATTATTTTTGAAATTATAACTTTTTTCGGGGTGTTCATTTTTTAAAGGTTGTTTGTCACTGGGAAGAGATTTTGTCTGCAATTTGTGAATTTTTCACAATTGTTTAATAAATAAATCTTTTTGTTCAAATAAAGATGTTGTTGTTTTTTATAGGCCTTTTCACTCTTCAGCGTTCTTTTGTTGATATTGAAGTTTTATTTTCGATTCGAAATTTTTGTATGAAATAATATGATTTCAATAATAATCACCCATATATATATATATATATATGAGTTATTCTTTTTGAAAAATTGCATATGTTAAATATCCAGGACAAATGAGAATGTTCCTTGTTTGATCAATTTTTGCAAAAAAATCAATCAAGATTTTCCACAATTCACATATTCTCGCTTCATATCGATTGTTTTATTCTAATTTGCAAAGTGATAAAGTCTGATGGATTTATCACCAAAAATTATCAAAAAGGTCAAAATTTTATATAACCCTGATATTAAACATTTGCGACTTTTCAAAAAGGATAACGCACACACATTTATATTATCTTTCATTTGTCATATATTATTGTCACACTCAGAAAGAAAAGATAAAAGATGTGATCCACGCTCAGAGAAAAGAAATGATTAAAAAAAAAGAAATACATCCACTTAATAATTATTTCACAGAGAATTGCTAAATCAGTGTATTAATAATAATTGTCTTTTTTTAAGAACCGAAGTGTTTTTGACAACGATTTATTTCTTTGAATGACAAAACTCGTTTTTTTCGCGTTTCTTGAGTTTTGACAATTTTTCTCTTTTCTCCATCGCTTTCATCAATTTGCACGTTTTCTGATAATTACTGTTTATTGATTGCATTCCAAAAAGGCAAATCTCACAGCTCACTCATTTTATTAAAAATTAAAAAATTAATGAATGAAAAATCGAAAAATCATTAAAACGCACTTAAAGCCCCAAAACAATGATTATTGTGGATCTTTTCCAAATGCTTTTTGATTCAATGAAAAATCAAAAATCCTTTTGATAAAAAAATTTTTTTTGTTTTCCTGACCATTTGTAAAGAATTGACAAAACCAAAAATCTTCTGATACAAAATCTCAAAGCAACTTCCACTCTCCTCTCGAAAATTAAAAATAGCAAAATATATTTCGTCATCTCAAAGAACCTTTTCAGCCACTTCAATAAATCTCTCCCCAGAATATTCATCTCAAAACACTCTCCATTTCGTGTGACTCAGCTTTCATTGTTCGCTTTATCTTTTCTTTTCATTCCCTCTCTCACCCCACGGAACACTTTCTCTTCCCCACAATCCTCACAATTCTGTTTCACAAAACTGCAGCCGTGTAATATTCGTGTCTTTGATCTCCACACCAACCATCGACAGTTGTGACAGCACCACCACAAACACTGACGAAGACATCACATAGCCTCCAGTTTTACTCGTTGTGATCACAACATCCTCCAATGAGAGTGACCCACCCCCATCAGACACCACAACCACACTCGGCGAAGAAAAATCTGCTGTTGAGTTGCAATCAACCTTCATGTGCAATAAACCAAGGTGTCCTGTCGAAACACTGAATAGAATTCCTACCGATGAAAGTGCCCCTGTTCCAATCAAACTTTTATCTTTGCCTTTCCCAATAACTGAAATCTTCTTTTCTCCAATCTCAATTGTTGTTGCCTCGCTTGTGTGATTCCCGTCCATCAGTGTGATTGTCAAGCTAATCTGTATTTCACACATCTCAAACGCCTTCTTCACTGTTGTACATGCAAATGTTGTATTTGCCCCACACAGCTCATATTCATCATTTCCATTCATTGAAACGTATAACGTTTTATCTTTCAACCAATCCTTTTTTGATGTTTGGTCATATGTCCAGACACCAGCATTCGAGAAGTTAAACACATAGCACACTCTTCTATCATCGCTGTTGGTGGAATAGCTTTCGCAAAACGGATTCCCCTCATTCAAGAAAACATCGTATTTATCAACATAAAATACATCATGACCACTGGGAGGATTGGCTGAGCACTTGCACTCATGAAAAAATAGGAAATAACAATAGCACCCATCAACTGGCCCTGTTGCTCGATTTGGCTCCAATCTCATTCCCCCACCTTGTGACAAAGCTGTACAGGAGATAAACTGAACGCTCCTCATTTTGAATTGATTAGGAACATTGTAGCAATACATACCTCCACCATATGAATTTGTAAGAGAGCATGATGTGAAGCAGCAGTCAAACACACATGCACTCTCTCCTCCTTCATTTTCTGCTTCAATGCATCCTGTTCCTGAAACCTGAAAACTTTCAAGTTTCAAACCTCCGCCTTGACTGTTTGCTTTGCAATTCTGGAATTCGCATCCACTGATCCGAGCACATGCCGAGATCGAATAAGAGTATAATCCTCCTCCATAACTGTACCGAGCGGTGCACGAATTGAAAAAGTTATTTTCCGAAATGACTGATTTGATTGTATGACACATGATTCCTCCTCCACACCAGTGAGCATCGCAATTATTAAACGAGCAATGAGAAACAGAAAGCTCTCCATTTCTCAGATTGTACATACAGATTGCTCCTCCGTTTGAATCCACATCAGTATAATCATTGTTTGTTCCTGTTGTTGTCGATCCGTACCACTCGCACCAAGTGAATGAATTAGCTCCATTGTCAGTAATGTTTTGCCTCCCTGGATTCAACTTTCCATCTGAAGTTCCTTCACAAACAACATTCCTTGTCCGGCAGCATCCAATGAATGAGGTGTTTGAGACAGTCAAAGAGGCCAATGGACTGTTCAAAGAAGGAACAATTCCGCCATCATATACGTCACAAACAGACGAAAATGAGCAACTATTCATAAAACTTGATGTTTGGGATGAGGAAGTGGTAGAAGGTGAATATGCCTCATTTGATGTTGAGATGTTGAAAAATGATAATTTGGAGAGAGAAGCAAATGGCATCGAGGGAGTTGAGAGGAATGGAGTTTGACTCACTCACTGAAATGCTTCCTTTTTTGCCTCCTTCTCTTCCTTTCCCCTCTTAGAAAAATATCGCAAAATAACCCAATATGGCTGTGCACATTTTTCTATCTCTTCTGCCCCTTCTTCATCGTCTGCTTTCCCGGTATTCCTTTTCCTTTTGTTTCCATCTTTTGCTCCTAACCTTATTCCATTCACTTCCATCGCTTTTGAATATTCACGCAAAAGCCCCTGCTATCATTTAAAAAAATTCAATAAAACAAAAAATTAAAAAAAAAATATACAAAAATATAAAATTGTTAAAAAATTTTCAATAATAAATATGAAAAGCCCCGTACCATTTTCTTTTCACCATCTTCCGCTTCTTCTTCTCGACTTTTTGCCAAATTTCTTCTTCTGCTGTATCATCAATTCCTTGATCTCATTTTCGGCTTTTAACAAGATTCTCCCGATATGCCTTCCAAAACCTTCAAATAAAAATATATCTTCTTCTCTTTTCCTTTCATTTATATTTTGCGCCCGCTCACTCCACCAAACGCCCTCCAATTATTATATCCCGATTTCTTTTAATGCATCCAATATCCCCTCAAACCATATTCCTTGTCCATTCCTTGTCGTTGAACATTCTTTCAATAATCCAAATGTTTTCAAAAAAAAAATTGAAATATTATTATAAAAATTAATAAATAAATAAATAAATAAATGACAAACCAATCCATTTCATATCGACCAGCCTTCGCACATTCCTTCTTCTTCTCAAAATATTACTCCCTTCTGCCAATCAAACTCCCCTTCTCTGTCTCCGCTCCCAATCTCACAACTAATGATATATCTTCTCTTCAACCCCACAAATCATTCTTCTTTAGTCCTCCGTTTCGCTTCCATTCGAATAATTCTAACATCTCAAACTACCTCTTTCTTCAAAAAAAGAAAGAAAAGAAAGAAATGGAAAGGAAGATGAACAAAACAAAGTTGCTGAAATAGAAGTTGACAACGATGAAATTATCTTTGATGAAAAAGAAGAAGATGAAGATGATGAAAATATCAGCGAAGCTGACTATTTAGGATTCTGCGAAGGGAAATTATTCGAATAAAAAATAGAAGAAGGAGACAACTGAGGAGAAGAAATCGAAAAGGTTTCGGAGAAATACAGAAAAATACAGAAAAATGTGGAGAAAGTGAAAACTGTTGCTAGGGCTGAGGGATATGAGTGAATGAAGGCAAAGAAGAAGAAAATGATGGTGAAGAAGATGGAGATGAAGAAGATGGAGATGAAGAAGATGGAGATGAAGAAGATGGAGATGAAGAAGATGGAGATGAAGAAGATGGAGATGAAGAAGATGGAGATGAAGAAGATGGAGATGAAGAAGATGGAGATGAAGAAGATGGAGATGAAGAAGATGGAGATGAAGAAGATGGAGATGAAGAAGATGGAGATGAAGAAGATGGAGATGAAGAAGATGGAGATGAAGAAGATGGAGATGAAGAAGATGGAGATGAAGAAGATGGAGATGAAGAAGATGGAGATGAAGAAGATGGAGATGAAGAAGATGGAGATGAAGAAGATGGAGATGAAGAAGATGGAGATGAAGAAGATGGAGATGAAGAAGATGGAGATGAAGAAGATGGAGATGAAGAAGATGGAGATGAAGAAGATGGAGATGAAGAAAAAGACAGGAATGTTCGTGTTTCAGTGTTTTGGAGGGTACGGCACTTCATCCATTGCAACAGATATGTCATTCAAAAATCAAGGAGGTTGCAGAAGACGAAGATGAAAGCAGCTGAAATAAAACCAAAATGATTTTTGCTGTTCTTCAGCAACGTTGTTGAGGAAGAAAGAGGTAAAAAAAGGAGGATAAAAAAAAATAAAAAATGAAAAAGAAGTTGGCACTCATTTGACATGGGTCGTGTGTTCAGATCGCAATGTGAATTGCAACGTGAATTGTAATGCCATCTTCAGCAACTGAGCCACAAAATTCAAAGGACCATGCACAAACATAGAAGCTGAGCGAAACAACAGCTTTGTTGAAAAACAAACGACGAAAACAAAAACCATCATATTCTCTTTCATTGGCTGTGGCTTCGAAGAAAGCAAACTTCGAATGATAATCGCCTTGCTTGCTCAAAATGGCTGCCTCTTCGAAGAATGAAATTCAAATGTGGTTGGACAGAATGTTGTTCGACTGCAAGCTAATATACGATAATTGGATGTCTCGTAGTTGGCGTTTCTCCACTCTTTTGAAGCAAAAGCGGAATCACAAATAGAATTTCGCAGCCTTCCATGTCTGCCTGGCACAGTCCGAGAAACAGGAAAACCTTCTAAATAAAACTGATATTTTGGGGCTCTCCTTTTTTTCGTTGATTTATTGCCTTTTTTTTGTGATTAATATCCTTCCTTTTATTTGCCAGCCACTTTCCTTGCCCCAAAAAGTTTCTCCTTTGCCTTAGGATCAAAATTCTACATAGTTTTGTGCAGATTTTGTCCTTCACAGAATTCCATCCATAAATCTTCATTCAACAAAACATCAGTTGAATTTGTTTTCATCTCTTGCACCAAATAAAAATCATGAAAATCATATATCTTCCGTAACTTCATTTATTTCCCAATGCCTATATAATAATCTGCTCCGTTCTCATCGTATTGCTTTCCAAAGCGGAGATTGGCCATTTCAACAATAATTCGGATTCCTGCACTTTGGAGAGGATACAGATGGAAATATCTTCACAACATATAGAACAATATAAATTACATACATTATGTCTTTTTGTGTGATTGATGAAATTGTTGCATTCCCCTTGTTCATCAAATTGACAAAAATCATCAGGCAGAATTCCAAAAATATTGCATTGCCTCGTTTCTTGTTGCCTCCACAGGAAATAATATTCCTAGCTCTACAGGTCATGCTCCCTCACGGATTTCTCATTCTGTGATGGAATATTCCGTTTTTTCAAATCTGATGATCATTGAATCCATTACAAAAAAGACTCAAGTTACAAACCGTTGTTTTTCTTCCTGGATGCAAGTCAAAAAATACCAACAGTAAATAGGATGGCGCGAGCGCAGCTATTTTTGTGATTGCATAACATTGTATTTATTTGCCTGTTTCTTCTGTTCAGGCGTGGGCTCGTTCAATGCGAAAAGCGAAATGGCAATTCTTTCTGGCTGCAGTGCATTTCCAAAAATGCAGGCTGTGTTTTGCACAAATGGATGTTTATGGTCTGTAGACATTGTTTCAATGGAATTCTTGTCAATTTCATTTCTTTCTTTTTTTCTTTGATTGTTTTTTTGTTGAATAATTGTTTTGTGGGCTTGAAGATTTCGCGGGGGATGGGCAGAAGCAGAAAACCCCTTGGGTGTTATAGAGTGGATGAACGAAGAGGAATTTCAATCCGTTTTCGAGGCAGAGCTGCTCAACAGAATGCAGAAAAAGATGGAGAAAAAGAAAATATTCACCAGAAAATTCAGTCGTGATATTGAAGGTTGGTGGATGTAATAAAATAATGAAGAGGATCCTTAATCGTCGCTTTCATTTTTTCCGAGTTGAACGGAAGAGTTGATAGGAATGCTTGCTGATGAAACTGAGAAGAAAGAAGAGAAAGAGGGAAAAGCAGGTGACTGATCTTTGCGAATGCCATGTTTCTCTGAGTGAAAACTACCCGCCTGGATTGCTTTCGATTTGTGTGTCTTGCCTTGTGAAAGCTTTGTTGAAGAGAGAAGACAACGAGGAGACACAAACAGAAGAGGAAATGGCTTTGCTGAGTTTGAGGTGTGTCAATGATATTCGGGTTTGAAACATTTTTTTGATTGTTATTTTTGTTATTTTTCAGAAAATAGAGAAAATATAGAATAGACGAAAGAAAGAGAAGGATCCCTGAAGGAGCTGGCGGAAATCATGGAGTGTCATCCAGAACACAACAATCTGGCTGGGCTTGTGTGTGTCGGTCAGCACGGGAGTTTTTGATGTGCAGATGAAGATGAGAAAGGATTGGAAGGTGTGATCGCGGACGTGACGGCAGTATATTGAAGTTGAATCTTTTTGTTAAAAATGAAGATGTGTTGATTGAAAACAATATAATTTCTGTGCTTGAATGTTTTATTAATAGTGAATTGCTTGTAAAAAATGAATAATTAGTTTTATTATATTATATTTTATTTCTTTTTCTTTTCTTTTTCTTATTCTTATTCTTATTCTTTTTCTTTTTCTTTTATTTGATTCAACAAAATGAATTTATTTTTTGGTCATTACAAAATTGAAAACAAAATTAATTAGTCTTCACTCCAATTTGACAAATTTTCCCCATCATCAACCTCATCACTTGAAGTTTCATCTTCTTTTGAAATTTTGATTTCATTGATATCATCAATTTTAAAAGGGTCATTTTTTATTTATTCTTATTCTTCCTGATCCTTTTCTATTTTTTCCAAATATCTGAATCTCCTTTTTCCTGTTGTTCATCTTGAATTATCTTCTTTTCCATTCATGCTCATCAAATTCTACACTTTTTCTACAGCTTTGTTATACAAAAGGATTATGGTTGATTGAATCCATGCATTTCATGTGTTTAACCCTTTTCCAACATCCAACCTTTTTTTTCAAATGAACATCAAAAAGTGCATATTTGAGATTGTGTTAACTCTTTCCATAATATCAAAATGTTCGAGAAAATTTCTTTGTCAGTTTATTGTTTGCTCATCTTGTGCTTATGAAAATTATCCAGTTATTGTTGCACCTGCTGCATATTCAATATCTGTAAGTTTCATTTTTCTAACAACTAAGCAAAACTCAAATGGTGAATTTGACATTCTGGATGTTTGTCTTGATAAATGTATTGAAAAAAATTAATCCCCAGGCTTTAATTGCATTCATGAATTTTCCCAAAATATCGAAATAATAATCCTTTTTCTCTTCAAAAACGTCCTTTTAATGAAATTTGATTTGATCAAGCTCACAAAAAGTTGTGAGTTTCACACAATATATTCAAGAAAAATTTAAAAGAGGTCTTTTTTTTCTATTTTCAATTTCAAAAAGTTCGTTGTAATGATCGAATATATGGTGATTATTTTTGAAATTATAACTTTTTTCGGGGTGTTCATTTTTCTAAGCTTGTTTGTCATTGGGAAGAGATTTTGTATTCGAATTGAAAAATTATCACAACTGTTTTGGAAACAAATGTTTTCACTCAAATAAAGATGAAGATGTCTTCTATGAGCTTTTTCAATTCTCAGTGTTCTTTTGTTGATATTCAAGGAAAATTTTCGAACCGAAATTTTTGAAAGAAAAAAATTTATTGAAAAAAAATAATAACTCATATATATATATTGGAAAAATAAAGTTTCAAGCACTTCAAAATTATGCAATTGTTCCACCAAATTTGACAAAGTTTGCAGGAAAAAGCATGAAGAATTAAATGGCGAGTCATGCATGTTGGATGAAAGGAATTACTGATAGAATGATCAATTGCGACAAAATGAATGAATATCGGAGCTTTCAATTTTGCACCAAAAAAATAGGAAAAGTCATTAACGTTTCATATTGATACAATTCATAAATTTATAGTTATCGGAAGGTCTTTTGAAGAAGTTTATAAATTTTGATGAAGTTATTAATGTTTGAATAAAAAGTTTATGATCAAAAGTGTTTAATGGCAAAATCTGTGGAGGAAAAGAATAGCAAACAATATTTCAATTGAGAGCGTTCTTCTTTGATAAAAAAGAAACTTGAAATTGGTTTTTTTCAACGTTTTCAAGAGTATGCTGCAAAGGGTTGCCCTATATGCAGAAATAAAAGGAAAGAAAAAGAAGAAACAGAAGGATACAAACACATTTGCCGTCAAACATATTGAAAAAAAACCTCAATATTTCAAAATTCCATTTTTTCCAAAATGAAACTTCCAATTTATATTGTTCTACTAATTCTTTTATATTATTGGATTGGAATTGGATTGAAACAGATTCATTTGCTGACAGATGTTTCTTGTCCAACAATAGGTTTATGGATAAGCATTGTTCGAGTTGTTTGCACACAAATATGGAATGAAATGATATCAAAATTATGAGGATCTTGAAAATTCTTCGAAATTAATGAGGATGTTTGGAGGTGAAGGAAATATGGAAGAGGAAGAAAGAAGGACATGCTGTGGATTTTTGGAGGAGTTGAGAGCAAGGAAGGAGGAGGAGCTGGAACATATCCCGTTATCATCGTTCCAAGCGGAACAAAAGAAACATTGATCCCGATAATTCAAGATAGAATTTTTCAAGGAACGACAATAATTCGTGAAGAATGGAAAAGCTGCAATTGATTGAAAGATTAAGGATATGTTAATATCATCGTTTGCCACAAAAGGAACAACAAAGACCCAGAAACAGGTGCTTGCACCAATGCAGTTGAAGAGTTATAGAGTCATTGAAGAGCATTTTTTCCCTTTGCAAGGTATTAGAAAAACATTCAAAACAAATTGCTTGTGCATGTGGCTTCTAAAACGAATTTCAAACTCAAATTTTGTTGATATTTAACAAAAAAATGCAATATTTTGTTCCAAAAGAAAGACCTATTACTGCGGATGATGAATTGGTTCTGACAGAAAATGATGAAATCTCTGATACGGATGACATTCAACATGAGTTGCACGATGCTGAAATTGAAGAAGATTCGTATGGTATTGATGACGTAGAAGTTGCTTCTAATTATTCTGATGAATAAACAGAAATCTTCAGTTGATCAGTTTAAATGAATATCAATTGATTTGCTTTTTCAAAAACATTTTCTGTCAACTTTTTTTCACATTTCAATCCTTTATTAATACAAAAGAAATCATAAGAGACTTAAATAATCTCAATTTGAAAGTTCAGATATTATTTAAATTTGTCTCAATTGCTTTCATTGCTACATATTCAACATGGAAAAACTCAATAACACACTGCCGAGGTGGATTTATTTGTCATTTGTTTCAAAGAAGTTTTTTATTATTTTGGTCCATTGTCATAATCAAAGAAATGACAATCTTACAAATAATCTTTTGAATTGAACTTTTTTGTGTGCTTTATCATTTCCATATTTTTTGATGAATGATTAATTTTCAATTGCTTTCAAGTGGATAATTCATTTCAATACTTATTTCAATTCAGGTGATTCTTCTTTGCCAATCTTCAATGATGAATGATGTCTTCCCATAATTTGAATTATGATTCAAGAACATATATCCTTCACGAGATTGTAATTAAACAATGGAAATTGCTTATTATCGCATTGTCTTATTTAATATTGTTTATTGGAATAGACTCCT
This sequence comes from Monocercomonoides exilis, assembly GCF_001643675.1. Taxonomy (NCBI): domain Eukaryota; phylum Preaxostyla; order Oxymonadida; family Polymastigidae; genus Monocercomonoides; species Monocercomonoides exilis. The sequence goes on along the minus strand of NW_027150553.1, from coordinate 1,811,837 downwards.
ATGATTGAATAAGATGAAGCACAACACAAGAAAAGGATGAAATGAAATTATAAATCGAATCATTTTGAAGAACAATATTTCATTTTTTCCAACTTTTTATAAATTAAAAGGATCTTCCACAGAATAATTAATCTAACTGTCGTTCTTTCTTGAAAAGACATTCATTCTGCATATGAGAAATTCTTTTTGACATCATATTATTTTCTATTTAAAATTCCGATTTGATGTTTTGTTTCAAAAATGAGCAAACACATGGGAAAAAATTATTTTTGATTTCCAGTTTGATGTCTTTTTTTTCTTTTTGAAATATTCGTTTTTCTTGATTTCAAATTAGGGAACGTTTGTATATTTATTTATTAAAATTTACTAATACTCAAAAAAAAAAAAAAAAATAAAAAAATAAAAATAAAAAAATAAAAATAAAATAAAAATAAAAATAAAAATTGTTCATCAGAATTCAGAAAATAAGCTGGAAACACGTTTCCTTTTTTGAAAAGAATTATTCAAAAATAATTGGACTGCTTTCAATACATCAAACTGATGAACAAACATTTTGCATGCAAATACAATAAAAAACAAAAGAATTTCAAATTTGTGCTTATCGCAACTTTTTGTGCACAGCAATGACAACAATATGAAATCAGGGCAATTTCATTTCCTAACTGTTTTTGGTGCAGCATACATAACTAGCTTCCGCAAGCTGAAATGCAAACCAATTTGTCTTTCAGCCAATCCATTTTCGTTGTTTGGCCAAAAACCCAAGAACCTGAACTCGAATAATAATACACATAGCACACCCTCTGATTATCAGTGTTTGTCGTGTAACATTCATTGAACGGATTTCCAGAAGACAAAAAAACATTGAATTGATCATAATATATCGCATCGTGACCATATGGCGTATTTGCAGAGCACTTGCATTCATGAAAGAACAGAAAATAACAATAAAAATAATTGGTTGGAACTGCTGTGTTTCTGGATTCAAAATACAATCCCCCTCCATTTGCTGTTGCTGAACATGAAATTAACTGAATGCTCCTCACTTTGAATGCAGCAGGAACAGTGTTGCAATACAGCCCTCCGCCCCATGTGCTTATTGTTGAGCACGAAGTGAAATTACACTCAAACACACACGAGCTCCCTCCTTCTCCATCTTCTTCCCCGATGCACCCTGATCCAGGCACACTGAAATTGAACAACCTCAACCCTCCCCCATCGTGGTGAGCCTTGCACATCTGGAAGTCGCACCCACTGACAAGGGCACATGAACTTATTTGGTAAGCATACACCCCTCCCCCGCCAAAGTTATGCGCTGTGCACGAATTGAACACGTTGCTCACAATCTTGATCGTCTTGATTGCGTGGCACATGATTGCTCCCCCATGGTAGAATGCAGTGCAATCATTGAATGAGCAATGAGATACAGATAGTTCTCCAGAATTGAGATTGTACATTCGAATTGCTCCACCATTTGAAGCATCATCAGTATAATCATCTTTGTTTCCAGTCGTTTTCGACCCGTTCCACTCGCACCAAATAAACGAATTGGTCCCATTTTCTGTTTCATTTTGTCTCCCCGGAGTCAACTTTCTGTCTGATGTTCCTTCGCAAACAACATTTCTTGTTCTGCAACATCCAACAAACGAGGTATTTGAGGCAATCAAAGAGGCAAAGGGGTTGTTGAGGGAAGGAACAATTCCGCCATCATACACATCACAAACTGATGAGAATGAGCAACTATTCATCAAACATGTAGCTTGGGCTGACGTAGTGGTTGGAGGTGAACATGCCTCATTTGCTATTGAGATGTTGAAAAAAGTGAGTTTGGAGAGGGACATTAGGGGAATAGAAGGGGATGATAGGAACGGGGCTGATGAGACGCAAAAAGAAGAGAATCGTGATTCACTCACTGAAATACTCCCTTTGATGCCTTCTCCTTCTCCATCTCCTTCTCTTCCTCTTCCTCTTCCTATTTCTCCTCCTTCTCCTCCTTTTTCTTCACCTCCACCCTTCTCCCTTCCATATCCCTTCCCTCCAAATAGCCTGCCTGAATAGATCTCTCCCCCTCTTCTCCACCCTTTCAATGTGACGTTTGTCAACACCCCAATGCTTCCACTCACATCAAATGCCCCTGCCTCAACATCCTTCCCCATTCCCACAACAAACTTTTCATTCTCTTCCCCTTTTCTCACTCTTCTTCAAATGCTCCTCAAAACATTCGATCTTCAAATTCCTTTTTCCTCCATTTCCTCGCCTTTCATCATTTTCAATCAGCGTTCTTATAAAAATCATCTTCTTCTCAAATTCTTGTAAGACTCCTTCTTTGGTCATATCATCAATTTCTCTTCTCTCTATCTTTTATCGCTTCCCTTCCCCCTTTTCAAAATACCTTTTCCATTTCGCAAATCCCTTCTTTTCCACCCATTTCATATGTTTCCCTTTGCTCACTCATCCATTCCCATTCCATTTCCCGCCTTCTGCCATCTTCACGGGATCGCCTCAAAATCCATCTTTCCTCATCCCTCGCGCTTTTAACCAACGAAGATATTCTTCCAAAAAGATCCTAATTTCAAATAAAAATATATATTAGAAAATTTTGATAAAATGTTATTTCTTTTATTAAAAATAAAAAAATATGAATTCAAACCTTGTATAATCTCCATTCTTCATTGCTTCTGTTCTTCTTTTTTCTGTCTTTCTTCTTTCTCCTTCTCCAGATTATTTTTCCTTTCTGCAAAAGCACCCATTTCCCCTCATCTCATTCTTCCATCATTCAATCAACAGCTTTGTATCTCTTCTGCTCCTCCAAAAATAAACATTCCATTTCCATTCTCCTGTTCTGCTTCCATTCGAATTGCTCCTTCAACTTGTGCTTTCATAAAATAGGCGAGGACCACTGAGAAGAGGAAGAAGTGGAAGATGATAATAATTGTTAAGAAGAACAAATAGAATGAAAAAATGAAATCGACAATTAAGAGGAGTAAATGATGGCGAAGAAGGCGAAGAATACGAATTCACTTCTGTTCCAATCGTACTTTTCTCAATGCCTGTCCCAACAACAGAAATTTTCTTTGTTCCAATATCAATCGTTGTTGTCTCGCTTGTGTGATCCCCTCCCATCAGTGTAACCGACAGGCTCACCTGGATCACGCTCTTTTCAACTGCAACACCAATGGTTCTGCATGCACTTGACTCATCCAATCCACACAACTCTTCTGCGTTTCCTCCACTCACAGCCACAAATCGATTGAGAATCCCTCTCTTCAACCAATCCTTTTTTGATATTTGATCATACACCCAAGAATCTGAAGGATAATGTGCATAGCACACTCTCTTGTCATCTGTGTTTGTGGTGTAACATTCATAGAAAGGATTGTCTGAATTCAAAAAGATTTTGTAATAATCTAAGTATATCATATCGTGACCATATGGAACATTGGCCAAGCATTTGCATTCATGGAAGAAGAGGAAATAGCAATAAATTGTTTCATTTGGCGCTGTTTGTTTTGCTGGCTCCAAATGAAATCCGCCTCCCCTTGTCATTGCAGAACATGAAATAAACTGCATGCTCCTCATTTTGAATTGATTAGGAACACCATAACAGTACATACCTCCTCCCCATGAGCCAGAAACTGAACATGATGTGAAACTGCAGTCAAACACACACGCACTCTCCCCTTCTCCACTTTCTGTTGAAATGCATCTTGTCCCTGAAATATTAAAATTATCTAATTTTAACCCTCCTCCATAATCAATCGCTTGACAGTTTTTGAACTCGCATCCACTCACCCGAGCACAAGTAGAAATGCCATACAAATAAACACCTCCTCCATATCGATTTGTGGAGACACAACAATTGAAAGTGCTGCTTTCAATACCCACTGATTTGATCGTGTGGCACATTATCCCTCCTCCACCATAATATGACAAGCAGTCGTTGAATGAACAATTCGAAACTGTAAGTGAACCAGACGTCAAGCCATACATAAATATTGCTCCTCCATTCGAGGCTTGTTTTGAATAATCTTCGCTCATTTCAGCAGCCTTCGATCCGTTCCACTCGCACCAAATAAATGAATTTGCTCCATTGAATGTTTCGTTCTGCCTCCCAGGAGTCAACTTTCTATCTGCAGTTCCAATGCATTCAACGTTTCTTGCCCTGCAACATCCAACGAATGAGGTGTTTGAAACAGACAAAGAGGCATAGGGATTGTTGAGGGAAGGGACAATCCCGCCATCATACACATCACAGACCGATGAGAAAAAGCAACTATTCATCAAACATGTGATTTGTGTTGACGTAGTGGTTGAAGACGAACATGCGTCATTTGCTGTTGAAATATTGAAAAAAAAATATGTTGGAAGAGAAAAATACAGAAAAAAGAGAAATGCAGTTCGCTCACTGAAGCACTTCTTTCTTTGCCTCCTTCTCTTCTCAATGCTTCTTGGTGAAATTTCACAAAATACCTCAACATGGTCGCATCCCTTTTTCCATCTTTTCTGCCCCTTCTTCATCGTCTGCTTTCCCCGTATCCCTTTTTCTTCTGTTGCAATCTTCTGCTTGTTTTCAAAAATCCATTTTCTTTCATCGCTTTAATTGGCATTCGTAAAAAAATTCCAAGTACACAACAATACAAATATACAAGAAAAATGAACGAAATAAAATCATTTATGAAATATATGAAAATCAGAAAAATAAGCATCAAGGCATAACCTTTGTGCAAGAAAAAAATAAAACAAAATAAAACAAAACATACAATAAACCTTTTTATTCAATTTTTTTTTCGCTTACTCTTTCCAATTCGTCGTTTCTTCTTCTTCTTTTCCTCCTCCTCCTCCTCCTCTAAATATTGCTCCTTTTTGCTAACACACCCGCCTGCTCCATCTCTGCCGGCGATCCCGATGCCAATAGCATTTTCCCCATTTTGCTCAAAAGGAAAGAAAAGAAAATAGTCAAAGTCCAGTCCTCAGATTCCCTGATTCAAAAAACTTCAACAACTTGATTCCAATAAATAGATCAGAATGGCGAAGAAGGCAAAGAAGTAATTATTGAAGAAGTATTGAACGACAAATAGAAGGAGATGATAAAACTGATGAATCAGGAGAAGTGGATGATGATGATGTTGTTGTTGATGATGATGACCAAGAAGAAGTTATTTTAAAAATTATTTACAAAAAAGTTAGTGATTATAAATGAGCATTTGACAGCACCTTCACAGTTAGCAGCTCCAAGTGCTCCACCTCTATCTTTCTACTCCTCCTTCTTCGTTGTCTCAAAATCTTGCCAGGCAAAAATAATAAGAGAAGGGAAATTGAAAATAAGACGCTTGCAGATTTAAAGTTGAAGTGAAATGAATTGAAATAGCCAAGGAACAATTTTTAGAAGAAAAATTGCATGAAGAAAATAAAATGAGCAGAAGAAGATGAGAAGGATTAACGGCTAAAATTCGCTCCTGTTCTAATTGAACTCTTCTCTTTGCCTGTCCCAATGATTGAAATCTTCTTTTCCCCAATCTCAACTGTTGTTGCCTCACTCACATGATTCCCTTCCAGCAGCGTGACTGTCAAGCTAATCTGCACCTCACACATCTCAAACGCTTTCTTCACTGTCAGACACGGATATGTTGTATTTGCCCCACAAAGTGGAGTAGTATCATTCCCATTCACAGAAACATATATCGTCTTGTCCTTCAGCCAATCCTTCTTTTCCGTGTGCTGATAAGACCAAACACTTGCATTTGCATAATTGTATGCATAGCACACTCTCTTGTCATCTGTGTTTGTGGTGTAACATTCATAGAAAGGATTGTCTGAATTCAAAAAGATTTTGTAATAATCTAAGTATATCATATCGTGACCATATGGAACATTGGCCAAGCATTTGCATTCATGGAAGAAGAGGAAATAGCAATAAATTGTTTCATTTGGCGCTGTTTGTTTTGCTGGCTCCAAATGAAATCCGCCTCCCCTTGTCATTGCAGAACATGAAATAAACTGCATGCTCCTCATTTTGAATTGATTAGGAACACCATAACAGTACATACCTCCTCCCCATGAGCCAGAAACTGAACATGATGTGAAACTGCAGTCAAACACACACGCACTCTCCCCTTCTCCACTTTCTGTTGAAATGCATCTTGTCCCTGAAATATTAAAATTATCTAATTTTAACCCTCCTCCATAATCAATCGCTTGACAGTTTTTGAACTCGCATCCACTCACCCGAGCACAAGTAGAAATGCCATACAAATAAACACCTCCTCCATATCGATTTGTGGAGACACAACAATTGAAAGTGCTGCTTTCAATACCCACTGATTTGATCGTGTGGCACATTATCCCTCCTCCACCATAATATGACAAGCAGTCGTTGAATGAACAATTCGAAACTGTAAGTGAACCAGACGTCAAGCCATACATAAATATTGCTCCTCCATTCGAGGCTTGTTTTGAATAATCTTCGCTCATTTCAGCAGCCTTCGATCCGTTCCACTCGCACCAAATAAATGAATTTGCTCCATTGAATGTTTCGTTCTGCCTCCCAGGAGTCAACTTTCTATCTGCAGTTCCAATGCATTCAACGTTTCTTGCCCTGCAACATCCAACGAATGAGGTGTTTGAAACAGACAAAGAGGCATAGGGATTGTTGAGGGAAGGGACAATCCCGCCATCATACACATCACAGACCGATGAGAAAAAGCAACTATTCATCAAACATGTGATTTGTGTTGACGTAGTGGTTGAAGACGAACATGCGTCATTTGCTGTTGAAATATTGAAAAAAAATATGTTGGAAGAGAAAAATACAGAAAAAAGAGAAATGCAGTTCGCTCACTGAAGCACTTCTTTCTTTGCCTCCTTCTCTTCTCAATGCTTCTTGGTGAAATTTCACAAAATACCTCAACATGGTCGCATCCCTTTTTCCATCTTTTCTGCCCCTTCTTCATCGTCTGCTTTCCCCGTATCCCTTTTTCTTCTGTTGCAATCTTCTGCTTGTTTTCAAAAATCCATTTTCTTTCATCGCTTTAATTGGCATTCGTAAAAAAATTCCAAGTACACAACAATACAAATATACAAGAAAAATGAACGAAATAAAATCATTTATGAAATATATGAAAATCAGAAAAATAAGCATCAAGGCATAACCTTTGTGCAAGAAAAAAATAAAACAAAATAAAACAAAACATACAATAAACCTTTTTATTCAATTTTTTTTCGCTTACTCTTTCCAATTCGTCGTTTCTTCTTCTTCTTTTCCTCCTCCTCCTCCTCCTCTAAATATTGCTCCTTTTTGCTAACACACCCGCCTGCTCCATCTCTGCCGGCGATCCCGATGCCAATAGCATTTTCCCCATTTTGCTCAAAAGGAAAGAAAAGAAAATAGTCAAAGTCCAGTCCTCAGATTCCCTGATTCAAAAACTTCAACAACTTGATTCCAATAAATAGATCAGAATGGCGAAGAAGGCAAAGAAGTAATTATTGAAGAAGTATTGAACGACAAATAGAAGGAGATGATAAAACTGATGAATCAGGAGAAGTGGATGATGATGATGTTGTTGTTGATGATGATGACCAAGAAGAAGTTATTTTAAAAATTATTTACAAAAAGTTAGTGATTATAAATGAGCATTTGACAGCACCTTCACAGTTAGCAGCTCCAAGTGCTCCACCTCTATCTTTCTACTCCTCCTTCTTCGTTGTCTCAAAATCTTGCCAGGCAAAAATAATAAGAGAAGGGAAATTGAAAATAAGACGCTTGCAGATTTAAAGTTGAAGTGAAATGAATTGAAATAGCCAAGGAACAATTTTTAGAAGAAAAATTGCATGAAGAAAATAAAATGAGCAGAAGAAGATGAGAAGGATTAACGGCTAAAATTCGCTCCTGTTCTAATTGAACTCTTCTCTTTGCCTGTCCCAATGATTGAAATCTTCTTTTCCCCAATCTCAACTGTTGTTGCCTCACTCACATGATTCCCTTCCAGCAGCGTGACTGTCAAGCTAATCTGCACCTCACACATCTCAAACGCTTTCTTCACTGTCAGACACGGATATGTTGTATTTGCCCCACAAAGTGGAGTAGTATCATTCCCATTCACAGAAACATATATCGTCTTGTCCTTCAGCCAATCCTTCTTTTCCGTGTGCTGATAAGACCAAACACTTGCATTTGCATAATTGTATGCATAGCACACTCTCTTGTCATCTGTGTTTGTGGTGTAGCATTCTTTGAACGGATTGTCTGAAGATAAAAAGACACTGTAGTAATCATTATACATAACGTCATGACCGTAAGAGGGGTTGTTATAACATTTGCACTCGTGGAAGAAAAGGAAATAACAATAGATTCCATCATCAGGTGCTGTTGGCCTGTTTGGATACAATCTCATTCCTCCGCCCTCTTGCCGTGCTGAACATGAGATAAACTGCATGCTCCTCATTTTGAATGCAACTGGAACAGCAGCACAATACATACCTCCGCCGTAATAATTTGTAACCGAGCACGAAGTGAAACTGCAGTCAAACACACACGCACTCTCCCCTTCTCCATTTTCTGTTGGGATGCATCCTGTTCCTGAAACATTAAAATTGTTAAGATTAAGACCACCTCCATAGCTATTTGCTTTGCAATTCTGGAATTCACAATCGCTGATCAGAACACATGATGAAATCGTATAAATAAGCATTCCACCCCCATAATGATTCTGAGCTGTGCATGCATTAAATGAGTTGTTCTCTATTTTAACTTCTTTTATGCTTGCGCACATTATTCCCCCTCCACGACTGTATGCAAAACAATTATTAAATATACAATGGGAAACAGACACAGAGGCAGATGATAAACCATTCACACAGATTGCCCCTCCGCTCGATTCTCCATCCGTCCATGAATCACTGCTTCCTGTTGTTTTCGATCCGTTCCACTCGCACCAAGTGAATGTATTCGGTCCATTGTCAGTAATGTTTTGCCTCCCTGGATTCAACTTTCCATCTGAAGTTCCTTCACATACAACGTTTCTTGTCCGGCAGCATCCAATGAATGAGGTGTTTGAAGCTGTCAAAGAGGCCAAGGGGTTGTTGAGGGAATGAACAATCCCGCTATCATAAACGTCACAAACTGATGAGAATGAGCAGCTGTTCATCATACACGTGGTTTGGGTTGACGTAGTTGTTGAAGGCAAGCATGCATCATTTGCTGTTGAAATGTTGAAAAATGACAGGTGAGAGAGGGATACAAGGGGTATGGAAGGTGATGAAAGAAATGCTGTTGAAGATGAGATAAGAGATTCGCATGTCGAAACGCTTCCATCTTCACCTCCTTATCTTCTCCTTGCTCTTGGAGTCATGTCGCAAAATATCTCAAGAAGCTCATATCCCATTGTCTTGCCTCTTCCACTTCTTTTGATTACATGCTCTCTTTAAATATCTTTTTCTCCGCTTTTCTCCTTTTGCCTTCTTTCCATATTCCATTCGCATTCTTCGCTTTTGAATGTTAGCACAAAAGTCCCTGTTATGATTAAACAATTAAGAAAAAATATTAAAAATACATAAAATTGTTATTAAAAATATCACAAATCAGTACCATTTTCTTTTTGCAATCTGCTTCCTTTTCTTCATCTTCATTTCCTTCTTGACTTCCTGTCACATTTCTTCTTCAGCCATTTCTTCAATTTTCCGATTATTCTTTTCCGTCGCTTCGCCTTCTTCTTTTTCAAAATTTAACATAAATCTTCAAAGGTCTCCTCTTCCATTCATTTCATTTAAAACCTCTGGCTTATTCATCTATATTCTCAAAAAAATTGTCATTGCCTGATTTCTGAAAAGCATCCAGCATGCTCTTTCCCCCATGTTCATTCATTCCCTGAAAATGTCCTTCCATAAATCTTAATCCCTCAAAAAAAAAATAAAATGTTTGAAAAATTGGAGGAAAAAAATAATACAAAACAAACTCTGAAATATATTTATCGCCAATCTTCACACACTTTCTTCTTCTTCTTCGAGTGCCTCTCAAAATATTGTTCTTTTCTGCCAACAACATCCAGCTGATCTGTCTCCGCTGCCAATCTCAACATCAATGAAAGTGATTCTGTTCTGCTTCCAAAAATTTGCTTATTTCCAATTCTTGGCGCTGATTCCACTCGAATAACACATAAATAATAAAAATCCATTAAAATGATTTGGTGAAGAAGAAGAAGATAATGACCAAGAAGGGATAAAATTGACATATAATTTCAATTTCCGAAAAGGAGCATACAAAAACAATGATGGTGAAGAAGATGATGAAGAAATATAAAAATTAGTTGCATTCGATGAAGAATAAATATTTGCAGAAGGTGATGAAGGTGATGAAGGTGATAATCAAAAGTGAAGAGAAAAATACACGATTTCATATCATTTGGAGGTGCATATGGAAACACGATTGCGATGTTGGTGATGAAAACAATAAGGCTGAAGAAGAAAGGGGAGAATAGACGGAATAGTTGAAGAAGACAATGAAGACGATGAAGAGGATGAATAAGATGTTAAGGAAATTTCATATGAAAGATAATTTTCTGTTGGAAGATATCCTCAACATAACAATCTCGTTCTCTGCTCCAGTTGCAAATACTTCGATGGCACAATGCCTAATGCGATAGCAAAATGACTCAAATCCATTTTGCCTATCATTTGCCTCCAGCTGCTTGCATCACGCCAAATTGTCTGTATTTCTCGGATTTTCGCCCCTCAACCCAAGCAATCAAGTGCCATTCTACCCCTTTCACCTCGTTCCATAAAATCAATGTCTTGCCCTTCTTCTCCAAAGAAAGGCACCTTGTTCTGCTCCAATTGCCTCCAATGTCCTGTTTCAGTCACTTGTCCCAATCTCTTCAACAAAATTTTTTGAAAATGTCCCCGCCATCTTCAAATGGTGCTCCCATTTCATAGAGATTGGCTGTTCTTCCTTTTTGCCTTGGATGTCTTCCAACCCCGTTCATTTCCGCTCCATCAAAATTCATTTTTCATCGCATTTCGAAACATCGCGCATGTTGAGTCCATTATAAGTCACATAAACATTTGTAACAAAATACATTCAGGCTCTAATATATTTGTAAGGTAACATTTGTCTCGCTTCCTCGTTGTTCTGCTCTGCATAGAATAAATTGTCCATTTTATATAAGTTGTCTGAATCACGACTTTGGAGAGGATACGGATGGAAATATCTTCACAACATATAGCACAATGTAAAATACATACATTGAAAATTCTTCATTTCCATCGAAAATATTGTTGCTTCACAGTTCTCCATCAATCAATATGAACAATTTCATCTTCCATTAAACAGATATTGTTTTTGTAATACCCAACCTTTTCACTGGAAATATTTCACTTAGTCAACCTGTCTTTGTTTTAGCTTCGGAATCTGACCCCGTTGACAGTTTCTGAGCATTTGGCAAAACTTGATCATTTTCCATAACGAATAAGGGCCACAAAAGAAAAGAAAGTCCTACTCGATGCATTGTGGCTGAATGGACATATAAAGGCAATGTGATTAAAAAAATATGTATTTCTGGTGTGGGGTGATGGAGCTGAGCTTTTGGAGGGGCAGGGTTACGAAGGGGAAAGGAGCGATAAAAGGATGTTTTTTGTGGAAAAGAGGTGTTTTCGTGAGATTTCAGAGGCAAAATGGATGTGTGGCGGATAGATAGGGATGAGATTTAGAGGGGTTGTTTTTGAGATTTTTATCATTGGGAAGGTGTTGAGGCAGTGTTTATTATTTGAGAAAAGGAATTTGTTGTTGAGAAGGTGGGATAAGATGGAAAACAAGAAGGGCCGAAAATGAGTGGAGTGAATGGAATATATTTATTGGAGGAGAGGACGAGAAATGGAGAGATATGTGGAGGAGGTGTTATTTATTTTCAAATGCAGGGAGAGAGAGGAGGGCTCATATGAGGCGGAACAAGAAGAAAAATTTTTGTGAGTGCGTGTATAATTAGAGAGGGAAGCGGGGTTGAAGGGGAAAAAAAAGTGAGAGATATTTTTTTAATCTTTTTTAATTTTTTATTGAAAGGACCGTTTGGCCGCGCCTCTCATTTGCAGGACAAGTGTTGGAGGCGGATGCGGAGGAAGACGGGAAGAAGGAACATCAGCGCTGGCACTTTGCATTGGAGGTGTGGAGACAGAGGAAGATGAGGAGCTGACTATGGGAGGTGTTTTGCAATGGAAAGAGACAGAAAAAGGATGGAGATATTTATATTTTTTTGGTTGGAAGAAGGGGAATGGGAGATGGGGAGACAGGGACTGTGATATTTGGCGTGGTGGTATTGTTGTTGTTTTGGGGGGAAATGGAGAGAAGAAGAAGAGGTTTTGCGAAAAGAGATGGGAAGGGGTTATTCAGATGGAATCTTCTTCTTTACCAGTTTTTTATGGAATGGAGTTTGTGGAGGTTATTTGAGTGGAAGAAGAATAGAGGGTTGTGGTTTGATTAATATTTATTTGAGGAAGCAGAAAAGAAGCGAAGGCGGGAAAGATGGGCTTTGTTGGCAGAACGGAGAAATATTTAGAAAAGTAGAAAGAAAAAAGTCGCGAAGGGGGGTTGCTATAAAAGGCATGAATATATATTTTTTTATTACGATTTTTCATATATTATTTTTGTTGAAATCAGGGTTTTTGCAAAGATATTTTATGCAAATGAATGAACATGGAATATGGAAAGAGAGGATTAAAAATGCATAAAAGAAGTCTGGATGAAATAAATGAAGGGGCGCATAGAGGAGTGAGCTGGAGGAGAAATGCGAAATGAAATGAAAGAAAGATAATTTTGAAGGTTTTGGAAGGAGTGCTGGACAAATGTGGTTGAAAGCAAAAAGAGAGAATGGGAAAATGATGAAAAGACAAAAAACATGCACAAATAATTGAGAAGAAGAAAAGAAAGTGTGCCTAACAAAGAAGAAAAAGAAAGAGAAAGGAATTTTAGAGAAAACTTGATGTGAGAGGCTTTTATGAGGAAATAATTCAAAAATTTGGAGAAAGTTCTAAAAAGAAGATGGAAATATACCTCGGAATATTAATCAAAATAAAAGGCTTGAAGATAGAGGTCACACTCCGCGTCTATTTCAGAAGGGTTTGTTTTTGCGGGAGATAACGGAAGGGACGAGGAAGCGAGGAATGCGGTGATTCTTTGACAAAAGTTGGCAAGATTGAAGGATAAAAAAGGTATGATATTTTTATTAATTATATTATTTGACTATTTTTTATATGATTTATTGTTTTTTCTTTCTATTTGTTTGAACAAAATTGTTTTTGCTTGCGTTTTCTAAAACAGCGAGGAAAAGCAGAATAAGATCAGACGATAGAAAGTGAAGGGCAATGAGCAGAATCAGCGTGGGAAAGAGCTTTATAGGATCATTAATAATAAAAAGGCATTGGCAGTGAAGGTTCTTTTACACATTTTTTAAACAAGATACTTTATATGAGCAGCGAAAAAGGAAGGAAAAGAGTTTTAGGGGTATTGGAATTATGATGAAAATAATATTGAGAGGGGTTGGGAGAGGAAGGGATGAAGGAGGACAACGAGGTGGTGAAGAAAGAGGTGGAAAAGGAAGAGGAGAAGAAAGAGAAGAAGAAAGTGAAGGAGGTGGGAGTGTGTTTGTGTGTGAGTCGAATTTCTCATCTTTTTGTGTGTCTTCAGCCCCGTTTCTGGCACCTCCTCTGACACGCCTTGTGACACTCACCCGACTGACCTTCTTCAACATCTCCACAAATCCACCAAAAATAACACATCTGGATGAAGGGCCGAGCCAAAGAGTGTTTCTGATGAGTGGATGTGAATTTGTGTTGGTATGGGATGTGTATGATGGGGGCATTGTCCCTCGCTCAACAGCCCTTCATCGTCATTGGCTGCCTCGAACACCTCGTTTGTCAGGTGCTATCGCACTCAGAATGTTGAAGTCAATGGGAGTGAAGGGAATCCATCGAAACCAGCGAGACAGCAGATAGCAGACAATGGGGCGAATTCGTTCACTTGGTGTGTGTGGAATGGGTCAAATACAACTGGAACAAACTCTGGTTATTCTTATGGAGATTCAAATGGCGGAGCGATTTACATGTATAACAAGGCATCAGGAACACTTTCAGTGAAGTTTTGTTCGTTCAATGATTGTTATGCGCATTATGATGGCGGAGGAATATTGTGTGTTTCAATCAATTCTATCAAGATTGAGAACAACTCGTTCAATGCTTGTACAGCAAAAAATTGGGCTGGAGGAGGATTGTATGCTAATTCGATTTCGTCATGTGTCAGGATCAGCGGTTGCGAATTCAAGAGTTGCAAAGCGAAAAATTATGGAGGAGGTTTATGTCTCGATTCTTTTAATGTTTCTGGAACCAATTGTATTGGAACAGAAAGTGGGAAAGGGGAGAGCGCTTGTGTGTTTGAGTGTTTCTTCGCTTCGTGCTCTCTTACAAATTCTTATGGCGGAGGGATGTATTGTTATGGTGTCCCATCTGCTTTCAAAATGAGGAGCCTCCAATTTATTTCTTGCTCAGCAGTGTCATATGGTGGAGGATTTTGGTTTAATCCAAGCCAATCAACAGCTCCAGGCAACAAGCTTTATTGCTATTTCTTCTTCTTCCACGATTGCAGTTGCAATGCCTCCACTCCATATGGACACGATGTAATGTATTACGATTATTACAATCTCTTCTCATCGAATAACCCATTCTGTGAATCGTATACAACGAATAGCGATGCAAACAGATTATGCTATGCTTATTATTCAGGCAGTTGGCAATATCAGCATACACAAAAGAAGGATTGGCTGAAGGAAGGGATGAAGGATCGGTATGTTGGGGTGAGCGGAGATGATACAAACAATCTGTGTGGGATGAGTGAGGCAGCGCCGTGCAAGACAGTGGGGCATGCAGTGGGGTCGAGCATGGCGCAGCTGAGCTCGACAATCACAGTGCTGGGTGGGAGGCATGTGAGCGAAGAGAAGACGATCAGTGTTGGGGGAAAGAAGATTTCTGTTTTGGGGAGAGGGAAGACGGTGAGTGTGATTGGGACAAGTGCGCTTTCTCCGCCTGCAACAACGCTGTTCAGCATATCTTCTGGCCAACTGGAGGTGGGGCATGTGGGGATCGATCACAACGCGACAAGAAGCTCATCGCCGAGTGTGTTTGTGGTGTCACTGGGGAGCGGGACGCTTTTGCTGGAGGATGTGGTGATCGACTCTTCGACATCAGGTGGGAATGGAATGACGAAGTGTGTGTTTGAAGTGGCACTGAGGCAGCTGAAAACGATTGATGTGGAGATAGAAAATATGAAAGTGAGCCAACTTCTGTTTGTCGAACCATCATCAGTAGGATTGGCATTGAGAGAATATTATTTATTGTTTATTTTGTTCTGACCGCATAACACATTGACTGAAGAGAGAGAGAAAATAGAAATTCTGAGATTAACTTTTTAATATCATTTTTAGTGAAATGAAATATGATGAAGTGTTATTTTGCATTGAGAATACGTATGCTTTACAAATTAGATTATTTTTTTATGAATATGATTTGTTGATAAAAATTTTGTGGATGAGTGAAAAGATGGAATAAATGAAAAAACACACAAAAAACAATGGTAAAATGATAAATTTTAAATGAATTCAAATATCTGTTTTTTTGACAAATTATTCCAAAAATGATTGTTATTTGAACATTCTGATAAAAAAGTTTCAAAATATTTGAAAATAGAAACAAAAATCGAAAATGCTTTAATTATCAAGAAAATTGTATTTATCAATAATCATGATTTATCATTCACTTTAGATTGCAATGATAATAAAATTATCATAGATTTATATATGAGTTGCTTCAGTCTTCTGATGATTGTGAATCATGAACACCACAGATAATCTTGTTTCAATGAGTATATTATTGTGAAGGTATTGAATATATTCAAACTCTGAAAAATATATTATTTTCATTTTTTATAAAAAAAATAATTTAAAAGATAAGAGAAGAAATTGTGTCAAATCATTTACAGGGATCTGTATTGTTTTCAAAAATTAATTCAAATAGACATTTGTTCATAAATGGGTGATTATTCTTGAAATCAAACAATATTTCTGGGAGTGAATTATTTCCTTTCTCACTTTTCAATGAAGTTATTTGTGTTGAATTGAAATTGACACAGAGAATGGTGATGAACAATAAATGTGATGTTTTTTCATTTTTGAAAGTCATTTGATGTTGTTTTCCAACAATCATCAAAAATCTGAATTTATTGACAGAACGTGTCTGATCTCAAAAAAATGGATTAGCCTTGAATAGCATAATCCTCAAGCCAATGAATCATTGTTGGAATGGTATCAACAATTTATCCTTAGAAAAAGACATTTCATCTTGAAACACTCAGCTCTTGCTCGTTTCTCAATGATCGTTTGTTGTTGAGTCTTTTCATCTCAAACAAATGTTTTGACATATTTTTCTTCTTTATTCCTATTTCTTATTTTCAGATGTCTCAACTTTTGTTGAAAAAGTGGAAAATTGAGAAAAAATTGGAATGACAAACTGAAGAGGAAAGGGGGATGGGTATTATTCTTTTTGAAAAGAAACAAATATTCATTTCAATAAAAGAGAATGTGAAATGAAATCATTCTTTGATGTGGAAAAATAGAATATTTTTGCTGATTAATCGTGATATTTGAAAATTTTGGAACAAAAAAGATAAACAAAATCACAAAAATCATTTCAGAAATTAAAATGAATATTTGTTTCTTTTCAAAAAGAATAATACCCATCCCCCTTTCCTTTTCAGTTTGTCATTCCAATTTTTTCTCAATTTTCCACTTTTTCAACAAAAGTTGAGACATCTGAAAATAAGAAATAGGAATAAAGAAGAAAAATATGTCAAAACATTTGTTTGAGATGAAAAGACTCAACAACAAACGATCATTGAGAAACGAGCAAGAGCTGAGTGTTTCAAGATGAAATGTCTTTTTCTAAGGATAAATTGTTGATACCATTCCAACAATGATTCATTGGCTTGAGGATTATGCTATTCAAGGCTAATCCATTTTTTTGAGATCAGACACGTTCTGTCAATAAATTCAGATTTTTGATGATTGTTGGAAAACAACATCAAATGACTTTCAAAAATGAAAAAACATCACATTTATTGTTCATCACCATTCTCTGTGTCAATTTCAATTCAACACAAATAACTTCATTGAAAAGTGAGAAAGGAAATAATTCACTCCCAGAAATATTGTTTGATTTCAAGAATAATCACCCATTTATGAACAAATGTCTATTTGAATTAATTTTTGAAAACAATACAGATCCCTGTAAATGATTTGACACAATTTCTTCTCTTATCTTTTAAATTATTTTTTTTATAAAAAATGAAAATAATATATTTTTCAGAGTTTGAATATATTCAATACCTTCACAATAATATACTCATTGAAACAAGATTATCTGTGGTGTTCATGATTCACAATCATCAGAAGACTGAAGCAACTCATATATAAATCTATGATAATTTTATTATCATTGCAATCTAAAGTGAATGATAAATCATGATTATTGATAAATACAATTTTCTTGATAATTAAAGCATTTTCGATTTTTGTTTCTATTTTCAAATATTTTGAAACTTTTTTATCAGAATGTTCAAATAACAATCATTTTTGGAATAATTTGTCAAAAACAGATATTTGAATTCATTTAAAATTTATCATTTTACCATTGTTTTTTGTGTGTTTTTTCATTTATTCCATCTTTTCACTCATCCACAAAATTTTTATCAACAAATCATATTCATAAAAAATAATCTAATTTGTAAAGCATACGTATTCTCAATGCAAAATAACACTTCATCATATTTCATTTCACTAAAAATGATATTAAAAAGTTAATCTCAGAATTTCTATTTTCTCTCTCTCTTCAGTCAATGTGTTATGCGGTCAGAACAAAATAAACAATAAATAATATTCTCTCAATGCCAATCCTACTGATGATGGTTCGACAAACAGAAGTTGGCTCACTTTCATATTTTCTATCTCCACATCAATCGTTTTCAGCTGCCTCAGTGCCACTTCAAACACACACTTCGTCATTCCATTCCCACCTGATGTCGAAGAGTCGATCACCACATCCTCCAGCAAAAGCGTCCCGCTCCCCAGTGACACCACAAACACACTCGGCGATGAGCTTCTTGTCGCGTTGTGATCGATCCCCACATGCCCCACCTCCAGTTGGCCAGAAGATATGCTGAACAGCGTTGTTGCAGGCGGAGAAAGCGCACTTGTCCCAATCACACTCACCGTCTTCCCTCTCCCCAAAACAGAAATCTTCTTTCCCCCAACACTGATCGTCTTCTCTTCGCTCACATGCCTCCCACCCAGCACTGTGATTGTCGAGCTCAGCTGCGCCATGCTCGACCCCACTGCATGCCCCACTGTCTTGCACGGCGCTGCCTCACTCATCCCACACAGATTGTTTGTATCATCTCCGCTCACCCCAACATACCGATCCTTCATCCCTTCCTTCAGCCAATCCTTCTTTTGTGTATGCTGATATTGCCAACTGCCTGAATAATAAGCATAGCATAATCTGTTTGCATCGCTATTCGTTGTATACGATTCACAGAATGGGTTATTCGATGAGAAGAGATTGTAATAATCGTAATACATTACATCGTGTCCATATGGAGTGGAGGCATTGCAACTGCAATCGTGGAAGAAGAAGAAATAGCAATAAAGCTTGTTGCCTGGAGCTGTTGATTGGCTTGGATTAAACCAAAATCCTCCACCATATGACACTGCTGAGCAAGAAATAAATTGGAGGCTCCTCATTTTGAAAGCAGATGGGACACCATAACAATACATCCCTCCGCCATAAGAATTTGTAAGAGAGCACGAAGCGAAGAAACACTCAAACACACAAGCGCTCTCCCCTTTCCCACTTTCTGTTCCAATACAATTGGTTCCAGAAACATTAAAAGAATCGAGACATAAACCTCCTCCATAATTTTTCGCTTTGCAACTCTTGAATTCGCAACCGCTGATCCTGACACATGACGAAATCGAATTAGCATACAATCCTCCTCCAGCCCAATTTTTTGCTGTACAAGCATTGAACGAGTTGTTCTCAATCTTGATAGAATTGATTGAAACACACAATATTCCTCCGCCATCATAATGCGCATAACAATCATTGAACGAACAAAACTTCACTGAAAGTGTTCCTGATGCCTTGTTATACATGTAAATCGCTCCGCCATTTGAATCTCCATAAGAATAACCAGAGTTTGTTCCAGTTGTATTTGACCCATTCCACACACACCAAGTGAACGAATTCGCCCCATTGTCTGCTATCTGCTGTCTCGCTGGTTTCGATGGATTCCCTTCACTCCCATTGACTTCAACATTCTGAGTGCGATAGCACCTGACAAACGAGGTGTTCGAGGCAGCCAATGACGATGAAGGGCTGTTGAGCGAGGGGACAATGCCCCCATCATACACATCCCATACCAACACAAATTCACATCCACTCATCAGAAACACTCTTTGGCTCGGCCCTTCATCCAGATGTGTTATTTTTGGTGGATTTGTGGAGATGTTGAAGAAGGTCAGTCGGGTGAGTGTCACAAGGCGTGTCAGAGGAGGTGCCAGAAACGGGGCTGAAGACACACAAAAAGATGAGAAATTCGACTCACACACAAACACACTCCCACCTCCTTCACTTTCTTCTTCTCTTTCTTCTCCTCTTCCTTTTCCACCTCTTTCTTCACCACCTCGTTGTCCTCCTTCATCCCTTCCTCTCCCAACCCCTCTCAATATTATTTTCATCATAATTCCAATACCCCTAAAACTCTTTTCCTTCCTTTTTCGCTGCTCATATAAAGTATCTTGTTTAAAAAATGTGTAAAAGAACCTTCACTGCCAATGCCTTTTTATTATTAATGATCCTATAAAGCTCTTTCCCACGCTGATTCTGCTCATTGCCCTTCACTTTCTATCGTCTGATCTTATTCTGCTTTTCCTCGCTGTTTTAGAAAACGCAAGCAAAAACAATTTTGTTCAAACAAATAGAAAGAAAAAACAATAAATCATATAAAAAATAGTCAAATAATATAATTAATAAAAATATCATACCTTTTTTATCCTTCAATCTTGCCAACTTTTGTCAAAGAATCACCGCATTCCTCGCTTCCTCGTCCCTTCCGTTATCTCCCGCAAAAACAAACCCTTCTGAAATAGACGCGGAGTGTGACCTCTATCTTCAAGCCTTTTATTTTGATTAATATTCCGAGGTATATTTCCATCTTCTTTTTAGAACTTTCTCCAAATTTTTGAATTATTTCCTCATAAAAGCCTCTCACATCAAGTTTTCTCTAAAATTCCTTTCTCTTTCTTTTTCTTCTTTGTTAGGCACACTTTCTTTTCTTCTTCTCAATTATTTGTGCATGTTTTTTGTCTTTTCATCATTTTCCCATTCTCTCTTTTTGCTTTCAACCACATTTGTCCAGCACTCCTTCCAAAACCTTCAAAATTATCTTTCTTTCATTTCATTTCGCATTTCTCCTCCAGCTCACTCCTCTATGCGCCCCTTCATTTATTTCATCCAGACTTCTTTTATGCATTTTTAATCCTCTCTTTCCATATTCCATGTTCATTCATTTGCATAAAATATCTTTGCAAAAACCCTGATTTCAACAAAAATAATATATGAAAAATCGTAATAAAAAAATATATATTCATGCCTTTTATAGCAACCCCCCTTCGCGACTTTTTTCTTTCTACTTTTCTAAATATTTCTCCGTTCTGCCAACAAAGCCCATCTTTCCCGCCTTCGCTTCTTTTCTGCTTCCTCAAATAAATATTAATCAAACCACAACCCTCTATTCTTCTTCCACTCAAATAACCTCCACAAACTCCATTCCATAAAAAACTGGTAAAGAAGAAGATTCCATCTGAATAACCCCTTCCCATCTCTTTTCGCAAAACCTCTTCTTCTTCTCTCCATTTCCCCCCAAAACAACAACAATACCACCACGCCAAATATCACAGTCCCTGTCTCCCCATCTCCCATTCCCCTTCTTCCAACCAAAAAAATATAAATATCTCCATCCTTTTTCTGTCTCTTTCCATTGCAAAACACCTCCCATAGTCAGCTCCTCATCTTCCTCTGTCTCCACACCTCCAATGCAAAGTGCCAGCGCTGATGTTCCTTCTTCCCGTCTTCCTCCGCATCCGCCTCCAACACTTGTCCTGCAAATGAGAGGCGCGGCCAAACGGTCCTTTCAATAAAAAATTAAAAAAGATTAAAAAAATATCTCTCACTTTTTTTTCCCCTTCAACCCCGCTTCCCTCTCTAATTATACACGCACTCACAAAAATTTTTCTTCTTGTTCCGCCTCATATGAGCCCTCCTCTCTCTCCCTGCATTTGAAAATAAATAACACCTCCTCCACATATCTCTCCATTTCTCGTCCTCTCCTCCAATAAATATATTCCATTCACTCCACTCATTTTCGGCCCTTCTTGTTTTCCATCTTATCCCACCTTCTCAACAACAAATTCCTTTTCTCAAATAATAAACACTGCCTCAACACCTTCCCAATGATAAAAATCTCAAAAACAACCCCTCTAAATCTCATCCCTATCTATCCGCCACACATCCATTTTGCCTCTGAAATCTCACGAAAACACCTCTTTTCCACAAAAAACATCCTTTTATCGCTCCTTTCCCCTTCGTAACCCTGCCCCTCCAAAAGCTCAGCTCCATCACCCCACACCAGAAATACATATTTTTTTAATCACATTGCCTTTATATGTCCATTCAGCCACAATGCATCGAGTAGGACTTTCTTTTCTTTTGTGGCCCTTATTCGTTATGGAAAATGATCAAGTTTTGCCAAATGCTCAGAAACTGTCAACGGGGTCAGATTCCGAAGCTAAAACAAAGACAGGTTGACTAAGTGAAATATTTCCAGTGAAAAGGTTGGGTATTACAAAAACAATATCTGTTTAATGGAAGATGAAATTGTTCATATTGATTGATGGAGAACTGTGAAGCAACAATATTTTCGATGGAAATGAAGAATTTTCAATGTATGTATTTTACATTGTGCTATATGTTGTGAAGATATTTCCATCCGTATCCTCTCCAAAGTCGTGATTCAGACAACTTATATAAAATGGACAATTTATTCTATGCAGAGCAGAACAACGAGGAAGCGAGACAAATGTTACCTTACAAATATATTAGAGCCTGAATGTATTTTGTTACAAATGTTTATGTGACTTATAATGGACTCAACATGCGCGATGTTTCGAAATGCGATGAAAAATGAATTTTGATGGAGCGGAAATGAACGGGGTTGGAAGACATCCAAGGCAAAAAGGAAGAACAGCCAATCTCTATGAAATGGGAGCACCATTTGAAGATGGCGGGGACATTTTCAAAAAATTTTGTTGAAGAGATTGGGACAAGTGACTGAAACAGGACATTGGAGGCAATTGGAGCAGAACAAGGTGCCTTTCTTTGGAGAAGAAGGGCAAGACATTGATTTTATGGAACGAGGTGAAAGGGGTAGAATGGCACTTGATTGCTTGGGTTGAGGGGCGAAAATCCGAGAAATACAGACAATTTGGCGTGATGCAAGCAGCTGGAGGCAAATGATAGGCAAAATGGATTTGAGTCATTTTGCTATCGCATTAGGCATTGTGCCATCGAAGTATTTGCAACTGGAGCAGAGAACGAGATTGTTATGTTGAGGATATCTTCCAACAGAAAATTATCTTTCATATGAAATTTCCTTAACATCTTATTCATCCTCTTCATCGTCTTCATTGTCTTCTTCAACTATTCCGTCTATTCTCCCCTTTCTTCTTCAGCCTTATTGTTTTCATCACCAACATCGCAATCGTGTTTCCATATGCACCTCCAAATGATATGAAATCGTGTATTTTTCTCTTCACTTTTGATTATCACCTTCATCACCTTCATCACCTTCTGCAAATATTTATTCTTCATCGAATGCAACTAATTTTTATATTTCTTCATCATCTTCTTCACCATCATTGTTTTTGTATGCTCCTTTTCGGAAATTGAAATTATATGTCAATTTTATCCCTTCTTGGTCATTATCTTCTTCTTCTTCACCAAATCATTTTAATGGATTTTTATTATTTATGTGTTATTCGAGTGGAATCAGCGCCAAGAATTGGAAATAAGCAAATTTTTGGAAGCAGAACAGAATCACTTTCATTGATGTTGAGATTGGCAGCGGAGACAGATCAGCTGGATGTTGTTGGCAGAAAAGAACAATATTTTGAGAGGCACTCGAAGAAGAAGAAGAAAGTGTGTGAAGATTGGCGATAAATATATTTCAGAGTTTGTTTTGTATTATTTTTTTCCTCCAATTTTTCAAACATTTTATTTTTTTTTTTGAGGGATTAAGATTTATGGAAGGACATTTTCAGGGAATGAATGAACATGGGGGAAAGAGCATGCTGGATGCTTTTCAGAAATCAGGCAATGACAATTTTTTTGAGAATATAGATGAATAAGCCAGAGGTTTTAAATGAAATGAATGGAAGAGGAGACCTTTGAAGATTTATGTTAAATTTTGAAAAAGAAGAAGGCGAAGCGACGGAAAAGAATAATCGGAAAATTGAAGAAATGGCTGAAGAAGAAATGTGACAGGAAGTCAAGAAGGAAATGAAGATGAAGAAAAGGAAGCAGATTGCAAAAAGAAAATGGTACTGATTTGTGATATTTTTAATAACAATTTTATGTATTTTTAATATTTTTTCTTAATTGTTTAATCATAACAGGGACTTTTGTGCTAACATTCAAAAGCGAAGAATGCGAATGGAATATGGAAAGAAGGCAAAAGGAGAAAAGCGGAGAAAAAGATATTTAAAGAGAGCATGTAATCAAAAGAAGTGGAAGAGGCAAGACAATGGGATATGAGCTTCTTGAGATATTTTGCGACATGACTCCAAGAGCAAGGAGAAGATAAGGAGGTGAAGATGGAAGCGTTTCGACATGCGAATCTCTTATCTCATCTTCAACAGCATTTCTTTCATCACCTTCCATACCCCTTGTATCCCTCTCTCACCTGTCATTTTTCAACATTTCAACAGCAAATGATGCATGCTTGCCTTCAACAACTACGTCAACCCAAACCACGTGTATGATGAACAGCTGCTCATTCTCATCAGTTTGTGACGTTTATGATAGCGGGATTGTTCATTCCCTCAACAACCCCTTGGCCTCTTTGACAGCTTCAAACACCTCATTCATTGGATGCTGCCGGACAAGAAACGTTGTATGTGAAGGAACTTCAGATGGAAAGTTGAATCCAGGGAGGCAAAACATTACTGACAATGGACCGAATACATTCACTTGGTGCGAGTGGAACGGATCGAAAACAACAGGAAGCAGTGATTCATGGACGGATGGAGAATCGAGCGGAGGGGCAATCTGTGTGAATGGTTTATCATCTGCCTCTGTGTCTGTTTCCCATTGTATATTTAATAATTGTTTTGCATACAGTCG
Organism: Monocercomonoides exilis; assembly: GCF_001643675.1. NCBI lineage: Eukaryota > Preaxostyla > Oxymonadida > Polymastigidae > Monocercomonoides > Monocercomonoides exilis. The sequence continues at coordinate 1,787,297 of NW_027150553.1, read as the reverse complement.
TGGAGGGGGAATAATGTGCGCAAGCATAAAAGAAGTTAAAATAGAGAACAACTCATTTAATGCATGCACAGCTCAGAATCATTATGGGGGTGGAATGCTTATTTATACGATTTCATCATGTGTTCTGATCAGCGATTGTGAATTCCAGAATTGCAAAGCAAATAGCTATGGAGGTGGTCTTAATCTTAACAATTTTAATGTTTCAGGAACAGGATGCATCCCAACAGAAAATGGAGAAGGGGAGAGTGCGTGTGTGTTTGACTGCAGTTTCACTTCGTGCTCGGTTACAAATTATTACGGCGGAGGTATGTATTGTGCTGCTGTTCCAGTTGCATTCAAAATGAGGAGCATGCAGTTTATCTCATGTTCAGCACGGCAAGAGGGCGGAGGAATGAGATTGTATCCAAACAGGCCAACAGCACCTGATGATGGAATCTATTGTTATTTCCTTTTCTTCCACGAGTGCAAATGTTATAACAACCCCTCTTACGGTCATGACGTTATGTATAATGATTACTACAGTGTCTTTTTATCTTCAGACAATCCGTTCAAAGAATGCTACACCACAAACACAGATGACAAGAGAGTGTGCTATGCATACAATTATGCAAATGCAAGTGTTTGGTCTTATCAGCACACGGAAAAGAAGGATTGGCTGAAGGACAAGACGATATATGTTTCTGTGAATGGGAATGATACTACTCCACTTTGTGGGGCAAATACAACATATCCGTGTCTGACAGTGAAGAAAGCGTTTGAGATGTGTGAGGTGCAGATTAGCTTGACAGTCACGCTGCTGGAAGGGAATCATGTGAGTGAGGCAACAACAGTTGAGATTGGGGAAAAGAAGATTTCAATCATTGGGACAGGCAAAGAGAAGAGTTCAATTAGAACAGGAGCGAATTTTAGCCGTTAATCCTTCTCATCTTCTTCTGCTCATTTTATTTTCTTCATGCAATTTTTCTTCTAAAAATTGTTCCTTGGCTATTTCAATTCATTTCACTTCAACTTTAAATCTGCAAGCGTCTTATTTTCAATTTCCCTTCTCTTATTATTTTTGCCTGGCAAGATTTTGAGACAACGAAGAAGGAGGAGTAGAAAGATAGAGGTGGAGCACTTGGAGCTGCTAACTGTGAAGGTGCTGTCAAATGCTCATTTATAATCACTAACTTTTTTGTAAATAATTTTTAAAATAACTTCTTCTTGGTCATCATCATCAACAACAACATCATCATCATCCACTTCTCCTGATTCATCAGTTTTATCATCTCCTTCTATTTGTCGTTCAATACTTCTTCAATAATTACTTCTTTGCCTTCTTCGCCATTCTGATCTATTTATTGGAATCAAGTTGTTGAAGTTTTTTGAATCAGGGAATCTGAGGACTGGACTTTGACTATTTTCTTTTCTTTCCTTTTGAGCAAAATGGGGAAAATGCTATTGGCATCGGGATCGCCGGCAGAGATGGAGCAGGCGGGTGTGTTAGCAAAAAGGAGCAATATTTAGAGGAGGAGGAGGAGGAGGAAAAGAAGAAGAAGAAACGACGAATTGGAAAGAGTAAGCGAAAAAAAAATTGAATAAAAAGGTTTATTGTATGTTTTGTTTTATTTTGTTTTATTTTTTTCTTGCACAAAGGTTATGCCTTGATGCTTATTTTTCTGATTTTCATATATTTCATAAATGATTTTATTTCGTTCATTTTTCTTGTATATTTGTATTGTTGTGTACTTGGAATTTTTTTACGAATGCCAATTAAAGCGATGAAAGAAAATGGATTTTTGAAAACAAGCAGAAGATTGCAACAGAAGAAAAAGGGATACGGGGAAAGCAGACGATGAAGAAGGGGCAGAAAAGATGGAAAAAGGGATGCGACCATGTTGAGGTATTTTGTGAAATTTCACCAAGAAGCATTGAGAAGAGAAGGAGGCAAAGAAAGAAGTGCTTCAGTGAGCGAACTGCATTTCTCTTTTTTCTGTATTTTTCTCTTCCAACATATTTTTTTCAATATTTCAACAGCAAATGACGCATGTTCGTCTTCAACCACTACGTCAACACAAATCACATGTTTGATGAATAGTTGCTTTTTCTCATCGGTCTGTGATGTGTATGATGGCGGGATTGTCCCTTCCCTCAACAATCCCTATGCCTCTTTGTCTGTTTCAAACACCTCATTCGTTGGATGTTGCAGGGCAAGAAACGTTGAATGCATTGGAACTGCAGATAGAAAGTTGACTCCTGGGAGGCAGAACGAAACATTCAATGGAGCAAATTCATTTATTTGGTGCGAGTGGAACGGATCGAAGGCTGCTGAAATGAGCGAAGATTATTCAAAACAAGCCTCGAATGGAGGAGCAATATTTATGTATGGCTTGACGTCTGGTTCACTTACAGTTTCGAATTGTTCATTCAACGACTGCTTGTCATATTATGGTGGAGGAGGGATAATGTGCCACACGATCAAATCAGTGGGTATTGAAAGCAGCACTTTCAATTGTTGTGTCTCCACAAATCGATATGGAGGAGGTGTTTATTTGTATGGCATTTCTACTTGTGCTCGGGTGAGTGGATGCGAGTTCAAAAACTGTCAAGCGATTGATTATGGAGGAGGGTTAAAATTAGATAATTTTAATATTTCAGGGACAAGATGCATTTCAACAGAAAGTGGAGAAGGGGAGAGTGCGTGTGTGTTTGACTGCAGTTTCACATCATGTTCAGTTTCTGGCTCATGGGGAGGAGGTATGTACTGTTATGGTGTTCCTAATCAATTCAAAATGAGGAGCATGCAGTTTATTTCATGTTCTGCAATGACAAGGGGAGGCGGATTTCATTTGGAGCCAGCAAAACAAACAGCGCCAAATGAAACAATTTATTGCTATTTCCTCTTCTTCCATGAATGCAAATGCTTGGCCAATGTTCCATATGGTCACGATATGATATACTTAGATTATTACAAAATCTTTTTGAATTCAGACAATCCTTTCTATGAATGTTACACCACAAACACAGATGACAAGAGAGTGTGCTATGCACATTATCCTTCAGATTCTTGGGTGTATGATCAAATATCAAAAAGGATTGGTTGAAGAGAGGGATTCTCAATCGATTTGTGGCTGTGAGTGGAGGAAACGCAGAAGAGTTGTGTGGATTGGATGAGTCAAGTGCATGCAGAACCATTGGTGTTGCAGTTGAAAAGAGCGTGATCCAGGTGAGCCTGTCGGTTACACTGATGGGAGGGGATCACACAAGCGAGACAACAACGATTGATATTGGAACAAAGAAAATTTCTGTTGTTGGGACAGGCATTGAGAAAAGTACGATTGGAACAGAAGTGAATTCGTATTCTTCGCCTTCTTCGCCATCATTTACTCCTCTTAATTGTCGATTTCATTTTTTCATTCTATTTGTTCTTCTTAACAATTATTATCATCTTCCACTTCTTCCTCTTCTCAGTGGTCCTCGCCTATTTTATGAAAGCACAAGTTGAAGGAGCAATTCGAATGGAAGCAGAACAGGAGAATGGAAATGGAATGTTTATTTTTGGAGGAGCAGAAGAGATACAAAGCTGTTGATTGAATGATGGAAGAATGAGATGAGGGGAAATGGGTGCTTTTGCAGAAAGGAAAAATAATCTGGAGAAGGAGAAAGAAGAAAAGACAGAAAAAAGAAGAACAGAAGCAATGAAGAATGGAGATTATACAAGGTTTGAATTCATATTTTTTATTTTTAATAAAAGAAATAACATTTTATCAAAATTTTCTAATATATATTTTTATTTGAAATTAGGATCTTTTTGGAAGAATATCTTCGTTGGTTAAAAGCGCGAGGGATGAGGAAAGATGGATTTTGAGGCGATCCCGTGAAGATGGCAGAAGGCGGGAAATGGAATGGGAATGGATGAGTGAGCAAAGGGAAACATATGAAATGGGTGGAAAAGAAGGGATTTGCGAAATGGAAAAGGTATTTTGAAAAGGGGGAAGGGAAGCGATAAAAGATAGAGAGAAGAGAAATTGATGATATGACCAAAGAAGGAGTCTTACAAGAATTTGAGAAGAAGATGATTTTTATAAGAACGCTGATTGAAAATGATGAAAGGCGAGGAAATGGAGGAAAAAGGAATTTGAAGATCGAATGTTTTGAGGAGCATTTGAAGAAGAGTGAGAAAAGGGGAAGAGGATGAAAAGTTTGTTGTGGGAATGGGGAAGGATGTTGAGGCAGGGGCATTTGATGTGAGTGGAAGCATTGGGGTGTTGACAAACGTCACATTGAAAGGGTGGAGAAGAGGGGGAGAGATCTATTCAGGCAGGCTATTTGGAGGGAAGGGATATGGAAGGGAGAAGGGTGGAGGTGAAGAAAAAGGAGGAGAAGGAGGAGAAATAGGAAGAGGAAGAGGAAGAGAAGGAGATGGAGAAGGAGAAGATATTGAAGGAAGTATTTCAGTGAGTGAATCACGATTCTCTTCTTTTTGTGTCTCATCAGCCCCATTCCTATCATCCCCTTCTATTCCCCTAATGTCCCTCTCCAAACTCACTTTTTTCAACATCTCAATAGCAAATGAGGCATGTTCACCTCCAACCACTACGTCAGCCCAAGCTACATGTTTGATGAATAGTTGCTCATTCTCATCAGTTTGTGATGTGTATGATGGCGGAATTGTTCCTTCCCTCAACAACCCCTTTGCCTCTTTGATTGCCTCAAATACCTCGTTTGTTGGATGTTGCAGAACAAGAAATGTTGTTTGCGAAGGAACATCAGACAGAAAGTTGACTCCGGGGAGACAAAATGAAACAGAAAATGGGACCAATTCGTTTATTTGGTGCGAGTGGAACGGGTCGAAAACGACTGGAAACAAAGATGATTATACTGATGATGCTTCAAATGGTGGAGCAATTCGAATGTACAATCTCAATTCTGGAGAACTATCTGTATCTCATTGCTCATTCAATGATTGCACTGCATTCTACCATGGGGGAGCAATCATGTGCCACGCAATCAAGACGATCAAGATTGTGAGCAACGTGTTCAATTCGTGCACAGCGCATAACTTTGGCGGGGGAGGGGTGTATGCTTACCAAATAAGTTCATGTGCCCTTGTCAGTGGGTGCGACTTCCAGATGTGCAAGGCTCACCACGATGGGGGAGGGTTGAGGTTGTTCAATTTCAGTGTGCCTGGATCAGGGTGCATCGGGGAAGAAGATGGAGAAGGAGGGAGCTCGTGTGTGTTTGAGTGTAATTTCACTTCGTGCTCAACAATAAGCACATGGGGCGGAGGGCTGTATTGCAACACTGTTCCTGCTGCATTCAAAGTGAGGAGCATTCAGTTAATTTCATGTTCAGCAACAGCAAATGGAGGGGGATTGTATTTTGAATCCAGAAACACAGCAGTTCCAACCAATTATTTTTATTGTTATTTTCTGTTCTTTCATGAATGCAAGTGCTCTGCAAATACGCCATATGGTCACGATGCGATATATTATGATCAATTCAATGTTTTTTTGTCTTCTGGAAATCCGTTCAATGAATGTTACACGACAAACACTGATAATCAGAGGGTGTGCTATGTGTATTATTATTCGAGTTCAGGTTCTTGGGTTTTTGGCCAAACAACGAAAATGGATTGGCTGAAAGACAAATTGGTTTGCATTTCAGCTTGCGGAAGCTAGTTATGTATGCTGCACCAAAAACAGTTAGGAAATGAAATTGCCCTGATTTCATATTGTTGTCATTGCTGTGCACAAAAAGTTGCGATAAGCACAAATTTGAAATTCTTTTGTTTTTTATTGTATTTGCATGCAAAATGTTTGTTCATCAGTTTGATGTATTGAAAGCAGTCCAATTATTTTTGAATAATTCTTTTCAAAAAAGGAAACGTGTTTCCAGCTTATTTTCTGAATTCTGATGAACAATTTTTATTTTTATTTTTATTTTATTTTTATTTTTTTATTTTTATTTTTTTATTTTTTTTTTTTTTTGAGTATTAGTAAATTTTAATAAATAAATATACAAACGTTCCCTAATTTGAAATCAAGAAAAACGAATATTTCAAAAAGAAAAAAAAGACATCAAACTGGAAATCAAAAATAATTTTTTCCCATGTGTTTGCTCATTTTTGAAACAAAACATCAAATCGGAATTTTAAATAGAAAATAATATGATGTCAAAAAGAATTTCTCATATGCAGAATGAATGTCTTTTCAAGAAAGAACGACAGTTAGATTAATTATTCTGTGGAAGATCCTTTTAATTTATAAAAAGTTGGAAAAAATGAAATATTGTTCTTCAAAATGATTCGATTTATAATTTCATTTCATCCTTTTCTTGTGTTGTGCTTCATCTTATTCAATCATAGGAGTCTATTCCAATAAACAATATTAAATAAGACAATGCGATAATAAGCAATTTCCATTGTTTAATTACAATCTCGTGAAGGATATATGTTCTTGAATCATAATTCAAATTATGGGAAGACATCATTCATCATTGAAGATTGGCAAAGAAGAATCACCTGAATTGAAATAAGTATTGAAATGAATTATCCACTTGAAAGCAATTGAAAATTAATCATTCATCAAAAAATATGGAAATGATAAAGCACACAAAAAAGTTCAATTCAAAAGATTATTTGTAAGATTGTCATTTCTTTGATTATGACAATGGACCAAAATAATAAAAAACTTCTTTGAAACAAATGACAAATAAATCCACCTCGGCAGTGTGTTATTGAGTTTTTCCATGTTGAATATGTAGCAATGAAAGCAATTGAGACAAATTTAAATAATATCTGAACTTTCAAATTGAGATTATTTAAGTCTCTTATGATTTCTTTTGTATTAATAAAGGATTGAAATGTGAAAAAAAGTTGACAGAAAATGTTTTTGAAAAAGCAAATCAATTGATATTCATTTAAACTGATCAACTGAAGATTTCTGTTTATTCATCAGAATAATTAGAAGCAACTTCTACGTCATCAATACCATACGAATCTTCTTCAATTTCAGCATCGTGCAACTCATGTTGAATGTCATCCGTATCAGAGATTTCATCATTTTCTGTCAGAACCAATTCATCATCCGCAGTAATAGGTCTTTCTTTTGGAACAAAATATTGCATTTTTTGTTAAATATCAACAAAATTTGAGTTTGAAATTCGTTTTAGAAGCCACATGCACAAGCAATTTGTTTTGAATGTTTTTCTAATACCTTGCAAAGGGAAAAAATGCTCTTCAATGACTCTATAACTCTTCAACTGCATTGGTGCAAGCACCTGTTTCTGGGTCTTTGTTGTTCCTTTTGTGGCAAACGATGATATTAACATATCCTTAATCTTTCAATCAATTGCAGCTTTTCCATTCTTCACGAATTATTGTCGTTCCTTGAAAAATTCTATCTTGAATTATCGGGATCAATGTTTCTTTTGTTCCGCTTGGAACGATGATAACGGGATATGTTCCAGCTCCTCCTCCTTCCTTGCTCTCAACTCCTCCAAAAATCCACAGCATGTCCTTCTTTCTTCCTCTTCCATATTTCCTTCACCTCCAAACATCCTCATTAATTTCGAAGAATTTTCAAGATCCTCATAATTTTGATATCATTTCATTCCATATTTGTGTGCAAACAACTCGAACAATGCTTATCCATAAACCTATTGTTGGACAAGAAACATCTGTCAGCAAATGAATCTGTTTCAATCCAATTCCAATCCAATAATATAAAAGAATTAGTAGAACAATATAAATTGGAAGTTTCATTTTGGAAAAAATGGAATTTTGAAATATTGAGGTTTTTTTTCAATATGTTTGACGGCAAATGTGTTTGTATCCTTCTGTTTCTTCTTTTTCTTTCCTTTTATTTCTGCATATAGGGCAACCCTTTGCAGCATACTCTTGAAAACGTTGAAAAAAACCAATTTCAAGTTTCTTTTTTATCAAAGAAGAACGCTCTCAATTGAAATATTGTTTGCTATTCTTTTCCTCCACAGATTTTGCCATTAAACACTTTTGATCATAAACTTTTTATTCAAACATTAATAACTTCATCAAAATTTATAAACTTCTTCAAAAGACCTTCCGATAACTATAAATTTATGAATTGTATCAATATGAAACGTTAATGACTTTTCCTATTTTTTTGGTGCAAAATTGAAAGCTCCGATATTCATTCATTTTGTCGCAATTGATCATTCTATCAGTAATTCCTTTCATCCAACATGCATGACTCGCCATTTAATTCTTCATGCTTTTTCCTGCAAACTTTGTCAAATTTGGTGGAACAATTGCATAATTTTGAAGTGCTTGAAACTTTATTTTTCCAATATATATATATGAGTTATTATTTTTTTTCAATAAATTTTTTTCTTTCAAAAATTTCGGTTCGAAAATTTTCCTTGAATATCAACAAAAGAACACTGAGAATTGAAAAAGCTCATAGAAGACATCTTCATCTTTATTTGAGTGAAAACATTTGTTTTCAAAACAGTTGTGATAATTTTTCAATTTGAATACAAAATCTCTTCCCAATGACAAACAAGCTTAGAAAAATGAACACCCCGAAAAAAGTTATAATTTCAAAAATAATCACCATATATTCGATCATTACAACGAACTTTTTGAAATTGAAAATAGAAAAAAAAGACCTCTTTTAAATTTTTCTTGAATATATTGTGTGAAACTCACAACTTTTTGTGAGCTTGATCAAATCAAATTTCATTAAAAGGACGTTTTTGAAGAGAAAAAGGATTATTATTTCGATATTTTGGGAAAATTCATGAATGCAATTAAAGCCTGGGGATTAATTTTTTTCAATACATTTATCAAGACAAACATCCAGAATGTCAAATTCACCATTTGAGTTTTGCTTAGTTGTTAGAAAAATGAAACTTACAGATATTGAATATGCAGCAGGTGCAACAATAACTGGATAATTTTCATAAGCACAAGATGAGCAAACAATAAACTGACAAAGAAATTTTCTCGAACATTTTGATATTATGGAAAGAGTTAACACAATCTCAAATATGCACTTTTTGATGTTCATTTGAAAAAAAAGGTTGGATGTTGGAAAAGGGTTAAACACATGAAATGCATGGATTCAATCAACCATAATCCTTTTGTATAACAAAGCTGTAGAAAAAGTGTAGAATTTGATGAGCATGAATGGAAAAGAAGATAATTCAAGATGAACAACAGGAAAAAGGAGATTCAGATATTTGGAAAAAATAGAAAAGGATCAGGAAGAATAAGAATAAATAAAAAATGACCCTTTTAAAATTGATGATATCAATGAAATCAAAATTTCAAAAGAAGATGAAACTTCAAGTGATGAGGTTGATGATGGGGAAAATTTGTCAAATTGGAGTGAAGACTAATTAATTTTGTTTTCAATTTTGTAATGATCAAAAAATAAATTCATTTTGTTGAATCAAATAAAAGAAAAAGAAAAAGAAAAAGAAAAAGAAAAAGAATAAGAAAAAGAAAAAGAAAAAGAAAAAGAAAAAAAAAAAAGAATAAGAATAAGAATAAGAAAAAGAAAAAGAAAAAGAAAAAGAATAAGAAAAAGAAAAAGAAAAAGAAAAAGAAAAAGAAAAAGAATAAGAAAAAGAAAAAGAAAAGAAAAAAAAAGAAAAAGAAAAAGAAAAAGAATAAGAATAAGAATAAGAAAAAGAAAAGAAAAGAAAAAGAAAAGAAAAAGAATAAGAAAAAGAAAAAGAAAAAGAAAAAGAAAAAGAAAAGAAAAGAAAAGAAAAAGAAAAAGAAAAGAAAAAGAAAAAGAAAAAGAAAAAGAAAAAGAATAAGAAAAGAAAAAGAAAAAGAAAAAGAAAAAGAATAAGAAAAAGAAAAAGAAAAAGAAAAAGAAAAAGAAAAAGAATAAGAAAAAGAAAAAGAAAAAGAATAAGAATAAGAAAAAGAAAAAGAAAAAGAAAAAGAAAAAGAAAAGAAAAAGAAAAGAAAAAGAATAAGAAAAAGAAAAAGAAAAAGAATAAGAATAAGAATAAGAATAAGAAAAGAAAAAGAAAAAGAAAAAGAATAAGAAAAAGAATAAGAAAAAGAATAAGAAAAAGAATAAGAATAAGAAAAAGAAAAAGAAAAAGAAAAAGAATAAGAAAAAGAAAAAGAATAAGAAAAAGAAAAAGAAAAAGAAAAAGAATAAGAATAAGAATAAGAAAAAGAAAAAGAAAAAGAAAAAGAAAAAGAATAAGAAAAAGAAAAAGAAAAAGAAAAAGAAAAAGAATAAGAATAAGAATAAGAAAAAGAAAAAGAATAAGAAAAAGAATAAGAAAAAGAAAAAGAAAAAGAAAAAGAAAAAGAAAAGAAAAAGAAAAAAGAAAAAGAAAAGAAAAAGAAAAGAAAAAGAAAAGAAAAAAGAAAAAGAAAAAGAAAAAGAAAAAGAAAAAGAAAAAGAAAAAGAAAAAGAAAAGAAAAAGAAAAAGAAAAAGAAAAAGAAAAGAAAAAGAAAAAAAAGAATAAGAATAAGAAAAAGAAAAAGAAAAAGAAAAAAGAATAAGAATAAGAAAAAGAAAAAGAATAAGAAAAAGAATAAGAAAAAGAAAAAGAAAAAGAATAAGAAAAAGAAAAAGAAAAAGAAAAAGAAATAAAATATAATATAATAAAACTAATTATTCATTTTTTACAAGCAATTCACTATTAATAAAACATTCAAGCACAGAAATTATATTGTTTTCAATCAACACATCTTCATTTTTAACAAAAAGATTCAACTTCAATATACTGCCGTCACGTCCGCGATCACACCTTCCAATCCTTTCTCATCTTCATCTGCACATCAAAAACTCCCGTGCTGACCGACACACACAAGCCCAGCCAGATTGTTGTGTTCTGGATGACACTCCATGATTTCCATCAGCTCCTTCAGGGATCCTTCTCTTTCTGTCGTCTATTCCATATTATTTCTATTTTCTGAAAAATAACAAAAATAACAATCAAAAAAAATGTTTCAAACCCGAATGTAATTGACACGCCTCAAACTCAGCAAAGCCATATCCACTTCTGTTTGTATCTCCTCATAGTCCTCTCTCTTCAACAAAGCATTCACAAAGCAACGCACACAAATCGAAAACAATCCAGGCGGGTAGTTTTGACTCAGAGAATCATGGCATTCGCAAAGATCAGTCACCTGCTTTTCCTTCTTTCTCTTCTTTCTCCTCAGTTTCATCAGCAATCATTCCTATCAACTTTTCTGTTCAACTCGGAAAAAATGAAAGCGACGATTAAGGATCCTCTTCATTATTTTATTACATCCACCAACCTTCAATATCACGACTGAATTTTCTGGTGAATATTTTCTTTTTCTCCATCTTTTTCTGCATTCTGTTGAGCAGCTCTGTCGCAAAAACGGATTGAAATTCATCAATATACATCCACTCCATAACATCCAAGGGGTTTTCTGTTTCTGCCCATCCTCCGCGAAATCTTCAAGCCCACAAAACAATTATTCATCAAAAATTCAATCAAAGAAAAATAATAATAAAAAAAAAAGAAATGAAATTGACAAAAAGTCCATTAAAATAATGTCTGCAGACCATAAACATCTATTTGTGCAATGTGCAGCCTGCATTTTTGGAAATGCACTGCAGCCAGAAAGAAATGCCATTTCGCCATTCACATTGAACGAGCCCACGCCTGAACAGAAGAAACAGGCAAATAAATACAATGTTATGCAATCACAAAAATAGCTGCGCTCGCGCCATCCTATTTACTGTTGGTATTTTTTGACTTGCATCCAGGAAGAAAAACAACGGTTTGTAACTTGAGTCTTTTTTGTAATGGATTCAATGATCATCAGATTTGAAAAAACGGAATATTCCATCACAGAATGAGAAATCCGTGAATGAACATTACCTGTAGAACTAGAAATATTATTTCCTGTGGAGGCAACAAGAAACGAGGCAATGCAAAAATTCTGAAATTCTGCCTGATGATTTTTGTCAATTGGATGGCCAAGGGGAATGCAACAATTTCATCAATCACACAAAAATGATATTGTATGTAATTTATATAGTTCTTTAGATTGTGAAGATATTTCCATCCGTATCCTCTCCAGAGTCCAGAAATCCTGCTTATTGTTGAAATGGCCAATCTCCGCTTTGTGGAGCAATGCGATGAGAATGGAGCTGATTATTGTATAGCCATTGGGAAATAAATGAAGTTACGGAAGATACATGATTTTCATAATTTTTTATTTGGTGGAAGAGGTGAAAACAAATTCGACTTTTATATTATAAAATGAAGTTAAAAAGAAGGAATTCTGTGAAGGACAAAATCTGCACAAAATTATATAGCATTTGGAAGCATAAGGCAGGGAGAACAGTTTTTTGGAAGAAAAGTGGGTGGAAATATCGAGGGAAGGATATTTCTTGTGAATAAAAACTTAGAAAACAATGCAAAGCAGTGCAATTGGAGAATGGCATTCCTTTTGAGCAATGATCTTCTTTTGCCATTGAAAAGGTGTGCCCATGCTTTGTGGAATTTTCTTTGAGCGAAGGAAGTCCATTTCTAATTTCGTTTTTGAACAAAAACAATCGACCATCAGACAGAAGTTGGGGACCAAACAAAACTGGAGTCATCCGGATGTGGATTTTGTTCTTCAAAGTGTCTGCCATTTGATTTTTTGCAGGACAAACACCATTTTATTTTTATTTTTTATTTTATTTTATCTTTTTTTAAATGTCAGTCTGGCTCAACGCAGCAGCTGCCAGCACCAGAAAAGTTGGAGATTCCTTTTTTCTTTTGCTCGCTCTGCATTCTTCATTTGCCTTTTGGCAAAGTCAGTTGCTTCGCTCTTCTTTTGTGTTTGCGCACAATTCATCGACTTTTGCGGCTCGGTTGCTGAAGATGGCATTGCAATTCACATTGCAATTCACATTGCGATCTGAACACACGACCCCTGTTGAATGAGTGCCAACTTCTTTTTTATTTTTTATTTTATTTTTTTATTTTTTATTTTTTATCCTCTGTTTTTTACCTCTTTCTTCCTCAACAACGTTGCTGAAGAACAGCAAAAATCATTTTGGTTTTATTTCGGCTGCTTTCATCTTCGTCTTCTGCAACCTCGTTGATTTTTGAATGACTTATCTGTTGCAATGGATGAAGTGCCGTACCCTCCAAAACACTGAAACACGAACATTCCTGTCTTTTTCTTCATCTCTATCTTCTTCACCATTGTTTTCTTCACCATCATTTTCTTCATCTCCATTTTCTTCATCTCCATCTTCTTCATCTCCATCTTCTTCATCTCCATCTTCTTCATCTCCATCTTCTTCATCTCCATCTTCTTCATCTCCATCTTCTTCATCTCCATCTTCTTCATCTCCATCTTCTTCATCTCCATCTTCTTCATCTCCATCTTCTTCACCATCATTTTCTTCTTCTTTGCCTTCATTCACTCATATCCCTCAGCCCTAGCAACAGTTTTCACTTTCTCCACATTTTTCTGTATTTTTCTGTATTTCTCCGAAACCTTTTCGATTTCTTCTCCTCAGTTGTCTCCTTCTTCTATTTTTTATTCGAATAATTTCCCTTCGCAGAATCCTAAATAGTCAGCTTCGCTGATATTTTCATCATCTTCATCTTCTTCTTTTTCATCAAAGATAATTTCATCGTTGTCAACTTCTATTTCAGCAACTTTGTTTTGTTCATCTTCCTTTCCATTTCTTTCTTTTCTTTCTTTTTTTGAAGAAAGAGGTAGTTTGAGATGTTAGAATTATTCGAATGGAAGCGAAACGGAGGACTAAAGAAGAATGATTTGTGGGGTTGAAGAGAAGATATATCATTAGTTGTGAGATTGGGAGCGGAGACAGAGAAGGGGAGTTTGATTGGCAGAAGGGAGTAATATTTTGAGAAGAAGAAGGAATGTGCGAAGGCTGGTCGATATGAAATGGATTGGTTTGTCATTTATTTATTTATTTATTTTTATTATAATATTTCAATTTTTTTTTGAAAACATTTGGGTAATTGAAAGAATGTTCAACGACAAGAAATGAACAAGGAATATGGTTTGAGGGGATATTGGATGCATTAAAAGAAGTCAGGATATAATAATTGGAGGGAAGCATGGAGGGATGAGCGGGCGCAAAATATAAATGAAAGGAAAAGAGAAGAAGATATATTTTTGAATGTTTTGGAAGGCATATAGGACGAATTTTGTTAAAAGTTAAAGGAGGGAATGGAAAAATGATGATATAGCAGAAGAAGAAATTTGAGAAAAAGTCGAGAAGAAGAAGTGGAAGATGGTGAAAAGAAAATGGTACGGGGCTTTTCATATTAATTAATTGAAATTTTTATTACAATTTTATATTTTTGTATTTTTTATAAATTTTGTTTTATTAAATATATATTTTTTTAATGATAGCAGGGGCTTTTGCGTGAATATTCAAAATGAATGGATGCGAATGGAACAAGGTTAGGAGCAAAAGATGGAAACAAAAGGAAAAGGAATACCGGGAAAGCAGACGATGAAGAAGGGGCAGAAGAGATAGAAAAATGTGCACAGCCATATTGGGTTATTTTGCGATATTTTTCTAAGAGGGGAAAGGAAGAGAAGGAGGCAAAAAAGGAAGCATTTCAGTGAGTGAGTCAAACTCCATTCCTCTCAACTCCCTCGATGCCATTTGCTTCTCTCTCCAAATTATCATTTTTCAACATCTCAACATCAAATGAGGCATATTCACCTTCTACCACTTCCTCATCCCAAACATCAAGTTTTATGAATAGTTGCTCATTTTCGTCTGTTTGTGACGTATATGATGGCGGAATTGTTCCTTCTTTGAACAGTCCATTGGCCTCTTTGACTGTCTCAAACACCTCATTCGTTGGGTGTTGTCGTGCAAGGAATGTTGAATGCACTGGAACTGCAGATAATAAGAAACAGCCAGGGAGGCAGAACATTACTGACAATGGAACTAATTCATTCACTTGGTGTGAATGGAGTGAATCGAAGGCAACAGGAAAAGGTGAAACATATTCCGATGGCACTTCGAACGGTGGCGCAATATTCATGTTCGGTCAATCGTCTGCTACTGTTTCAGTTTCGCATTGTGCATTCAAGGGATGTGTTGCGTATTACGCAGGCGGAGGGATTTCATGCTATAGCATTAAATCAGTTGAGATTGTGAATAACACATTTAATGCTTGTGCTTCTGAAACATGGATTGGAGGAGGGGTGTTCGTTTTTACTATTTCAACATGTGTTCGGATCAGCGGGTGTGAATTCCAGAATTGCATGGCAAGAGAACGCGGAGGTGGTCTTAATCTTAACAATTTTAACGTTTCAGGAACTGGATGCATTCCAGCAGCAAATGATAATGGTGAGAGTGCGTGCGTATTTGACTGCAATTTCACTTTTTGCTCAGTTGTTAATACGGTTGGCGGAGGCATGCGTTGCTATGGAATCCCAATTGCATTCAAAATGAGGAGCATTCAGTTTATTTCATGCTCAACAGCTGCAAATGGAGGAGGATTATGCTTCAGACCAGAAAAAACAGAAAAGCCTGATGATGGATTCTATTGTTATTTCCTGTTCTTCCATGAATGCAAATGCAGAACAACTTCAACACCATATGGACACGATGTATATTATCTGGACTATTACAGTTCACATTTACACTCAAACCCATTTTATGAATGCTACACCACAAACAGTAATGATAAAAGGATATGTTATGTTTATAACTATTCCAGTTCAGGATCTTGGGCATATCAGCACACGGAAAAGAAGGATTGGTTGAAGGACAAGACGATTTATGTTTCTGTGAGTGGGAATGACAATTTAGAGTCATGTGGAGCAAATGAATCAAATCCGTGCCTGACAGTGAAGAAGGCGTTTGAGATGTGTGAAATACAGATTAGTTTGGCAATCACGCTGATGGAAGGGAATCATCAAAGCGAGGTGGCACCAATTGAGATTGGAGAAAAGAAGATTTCTGTCATTGGGAAAGGCAAAGATAAAAGTTTGATTGGAACAGGGGCACTTTCATCGGTAGGAATTCTATTCAGTGTGTCAACAGGTCATCTTGGTTTATTGCACATGAAGGTTGACTGCAACTCAAGTGCAAATCCTTCTTCTCCGAGTGTGGTTGTGGTGTCTGATGGGAGTGGGTCACTCTCATTGGAGGATGTTGTGATCACAACGAGTAAAACTGGAGGCTATGTGATGTCTTCGTCAGTGTTTGTGGTGGTGCTGTCACAACTGTCGATGGTTGGTGTGGAGATCAAAGACACGAATATTACACGGCTGCAGTTTTGTGAAACAGAATTGTGAGGATTGTGGGGAAGAGAAAGTGTTCCGTGGGGTGAGAGAGGGAATGAAAAGAAAAGATAAAGCGAACAATGAAAGCTGAGTCACACGAAATGGAGAGTGTTTTGAGATGAATATTCTGGGGAGAGATTTATTGAAGTGGCTGAAAAGGTTCTTTGAGATGACGAAATATATTTTGCTATTTTTAATTTTCGAGAGGAGAGTGGAAGTTGCTTTGAGATTTTGTATCAGAAGATTTTTGGTTTTGTCAATTCTTTACAAATGGTCAGGAAAACAAAAAAAATTTTTTTATCAAAAGGATTTTTGATTTTTCATTGAATCAAAAAGCATTTGGAAAAGATCCACAATAATCATTGTTTTGGGGCTTTAAGTGCGTTTTAATGATTTTTCGATTTTTCATTCATTAATTTTTTAATTTTTAATAAAATGAGTGAGCTGTGAGATTTGCCTTTTTGGAATGCAGTCAATAAACACTAATTATCAGAAAGCGTGCAAATTGATGAAAGCGATGGAGAAAAGAGAAAAATCTCCAAAACTCAAGAAACGCGAAAAAAACGAGTTTTGTCATTCAAAGAAATAAATCGTTGTCAAAAACACTTCGGTTCTTAAAAAAGACAATTATTATTAATACACTGATTTATCAATTCTCTGTGAAAGAATTTTTAAGTGGATGTATTTCTTTTTTTAATCATTTCTTTTCTCTGAGTGTGGATCACATCTTTAATCCTTTCTTTCTGAGCGTGACAATAATATTTGACAAATGAAAGATAATATAAATGTGTGTGCGTTATTCTTTTTGAAAAGTCGCAAATGTTTAATATCAGGGTTATATAAAATTTTGACCTTTTTGATAATTTTTGGTGATAAATCCATCAGACTTTATCACTTTGCAAATTTGAATAAAACAACCTATATGAAGCGAGAATATGTGAATTGTGGAAAATCTTGATTGATTTTTTTGCAAAAATTGATCAAACAAGGAACATTCTCATTTGTCCTGGATATTTAACATATGCAACTTTTCAAAAAGAATAACTTATATATATATATATGGGTGATTATTTTTGAAATCATATCATTTCATACAAAAATTTCGAATCGAAAATAAAACTTCAATATCAACAAAAGAACGCTGAAGAGTGAAAAGGCCTATAAAAAACAACAACATCTTTATTTGAACAAAAAGATTTATTTATTAAACAATTGTGAAAAATTCACAAATTGCAGACAAAATCTCTTCCCAGTGACAAACAACCTTTTAAAAATGAACACTACCAAAAATGTTATGATTTCATAAATTATCATTTATATTGAACATGAATAATCACACAGTTTTTAAGCTTTTAAAAAATGAAAAATAATAAAAATGAGACACTGATAATTAAGCTTCTTAAACATAAAAAAATGAATAAGAAAATTTTGATGATAATTTTCAAAAAATGATAGGACTTTTGTCAAAGTTAAAAATAGTATTTTAATAAATTAATATTTAATTAAGGTTTATTGATTGAATATAGTGATGAAATTTATGTTAAGAAATTATTGAATTATTGGAAAGTTATCCTTTCATAAGCATAATTTAAAAAGGTGTTTGTTTTTATCAAAAAAAAAAAATAAAAAAAAAAAATAAAAAATAAAAAATAAAAATAAAAATAAAAATAAAAAAAAAGGAAATAATGAAAAAAAAAAAGATGGGCTCTGACTAACGAGGGCACACCTTTTTCAAGGTGATGCAGATGTTAACATGGAATTGCTGCTGAAGGCTTCTTTCATCCTTCAGACGAACTGTGGATGAGCGTAACTTTTCAATAATAACATTATTTACTATGCGCATCATTTCTTAACATTTGTCCAAACATAATGGCACGAAGAATAAACATCATTCTGTATATATACTCTTAAAATTTTGCTGTCTTCAATTATTGACAGAAAAAAATATCCCACAAAAGAATCTTATCGTTGCCTTCTTCTCATTGATCCACATTCATCAAGGAAAGATCCAACGATATGGAGACAGTTTTAAGAAGCTGAAATAGACGTCGTAACCTTCGTTCCACATACTACACACATATCGCAGCCTATGGACAGAGGTGTTTTTGCAGTATTGAAGTCGGAGCTTTCAAACAATTACAGCTCCCCATCATCCACCTTTTCATCTTCAAAAAGAACAGCTGTTGCAGATGTATTACCACAAGCTCTTCACACAGCATTCACCCCTTCAGTCATCAAAAAAGCCTTCATTAACAGCTGAGTCCTCAGCAATGAATCTGGATCTGTGTTAATGAAACATCCTCAGTCTTTAAATACTTCATTCCTTCACACTCACATTGTTTCGGTTTTTTCGTATTCGAAATTTCATAAGAAAAACTTATTGATGAATGGGATGAGATTTATGAAAAACACAAGATGAAAACTGGAAAAATTGAAGAAGAATAATTGTCATTTGAGAAAAAAAGTGAATCGTTTATTCAGATAATTAATGAAAGATGACAATAAAAATTTAGATGATTTTGACTCCTTTGAATGTTAAAAGGAATAAAAAATGAACAAAAAGTTATTAATTAAAGTTTTGTGTTTTTAAAAGGTGTTTTTAATATTTGTTTCCTAAAATAAGGATATTTCTTTTAAATCGCAAATAAAGAGTGAAATCAATTAAGTATTTTGAATTCATTCAATTAATTATTAAAGTTATAATTTGCTAAATTCTTTAAACCGTCCAATCAAAATAAATAAAAATACGAGTTTCAATATGCAGACAAGACCACTTCATTTTTATTGTGTCTTTGAACAGTTTGAAGAGTTTGTTTCAAAATAGATCAAATGATGTTTTGTGTTCCCACTTGTCAATCAAACATTTGCGATGTTTCAAAAAGAATAACATGTTTTTCATTATAAAGCATTCACCACAAACATGTAACGGAACATAATTAACTTGAGAATAGGCTGTTTCATTATTTTTCATATCCGTTTGTTAAAAATAAAAACAATACTTTAATTAAAATTTCTTGAAAGAAAAAGAATGATGTGAAAACAAATCACTCAGTTTCATTTTCTAAAAAAATTTGAAAAATTTTGTGTTTTCCAAAAGAAAGTGATTTGGATGATAATTGAATCATGATACAGCCAACAAGGTTGAAAACCCCTGTTTCAAATTATTTAATTCCTGTTGTATTTTTAATCTGAATTGATTGCATCGCTTGTCCAAATCTTCATTTTTTTTCTCTTTTCATCATCTCTTCGAACCATTTTGACAATCCTCAGAAACAATCAAAAAATTAAGGAAATGAAAATGAAAATCGTCGTTTTAAAAATAATAATAGAGAAAAAATAAAGTCACCTTTTTTTTGTGTTTCAAAATCCTCACATATCAGAACTGACTCTTTTTGATGATTTGAAAATGTTTCTCGAGTTTTACACAAAATTCAATTTCACATTTGACTTGATCCTCTCTGAACAGTTGGAATAAAGAATTTTTCTAAAACAACTGTTTGGATGTGTCTCGATATTTTCTGTTCTTGGCTCCATTTTGGGCTCATTGCAATAATTCTTTCTCATTCTTTTTCACAGATACTTTTTTCAATGAAAATGTTTGAAATGCCCCATTTCCTTGTCCATATCCAATACCCAATTCATATTATCCCTAAAACATTTTATCTCGTCAATTTTAATTTTTGCACACTTATTTATCATCAGAACTACTCAAGAAAAAGAATAATAAGCACAAAATATCTCAAAAATGGCAATACATTTGATTTTTGCAAAAATTGAAAAAAAAAAAAAAAGAAAACTCTTCTAAAATTAATGAACAAATCAAACGCTGCTTCACTCTTATTCTCTTCCAACAATACTTTTCTCCATCCAATAACAAACAAACCCCAAGGCTCACTTCATTTGTTTATCACCGTTCAAGTAAATTCCTCAAAGGCACCTTTAACCTGCCATCTTCCGCTTCATATGCTTCAAACCCCTTTTGCCTGTCAATACGTTTCAGCAGCATTAACATGACAACCAATTGCTCAGATCTAAGTGGAAAGCACTCCTCTTCCCATCGCCATTCAGCACTTCAAGAAACAAAAACGATCATTCATTCTGTGCTTTCCTGGCTCAGGTGCTCAACATCTTCCAAAGCACAGAATGCAGATCCACATGGCCATTGCCTTGAAATGTTTTGTTCAAAATCTTGTGCTGGCAATTAAAAGTGCTCAAACAATAAACATCATCTCAATGATGTTTCCATTGTGAGTCCGATATTTCCAAAGATGATGAATCCTCTTCTTTTCCCAATGACTTAAATCTTTTTTGTTCCAATCTCAATAGTTGTTGTCTCGCTTGTGTGATCCCCTCCCATCAGCGTGACTGACAGGCTCACTTGAATCACGCTCTTTTCAACTGCAACACCAATGGTTCTGCATGCACTTGACTCATCCAATCCACACAACTCTTCTGCGTTTCCTCCACTCACTGCCACAAATCGATTGAGAATCCCTCTCTTCAGCCAATCCTTTTTTGATATTTCGTCATATGTCCAAACATTTGCAATTGCATAATTGTATGCAAAGCAGATCCTCTTCTCATCTGTGTTTGTGGTGTAACATTCATAAAATGGATTTCCTGATTCCAAATACAGATTGTAATAATCAACATATTCAACGTCATGCCCACGTGGATTATTTGCATCCCTGCAGCTGCATTCATGGAAGAACAAAAAATAACAATGAATTCCATCATTTGGTATTGTTTCTCGATTTGGCTGTAATAATAATCCTCCTCCCTCTCTTAATGCTGAACATGAAATAAATTGAATGCTCCTCATTTTGAATTGATTAGGAACATTGTAACAACGCATGCCTCCACCATAATAATTTGTAACCGAACATGAAGTGAAACTGCAGTCAAACACACACGCACTCTCTCCTCCTTCATTTTCTGCTTCAATGCATCCGGTTCCTGAAATATTAAAATTATTAAGATAAAGCCCTCCTCCATAGCTATTTGCTTTGCAATTCTGGAATTCACAATCGCTGATTCGAGCACACAATGAA
Organism: Monocercomonoides exilis; assembly: GCF_001643675.1. Lineage (NCBI taxonomy): Eukaryota > Preaxostyla > Oxymonadida > Polymastigidae > Monocercomonoides > Monocercomonoides exilis. The sequence goes on along the minus strand of NW_027150553.1, from coordinate 1,765,990 downwards.
ATCGCATAAATAAGCATTCCACCCCCATAATGATTCTGAGCTGTGCATGCATTAAATGAGTTGTTCTCTATTTTAACTTCTTTTATGCTTGCGCACATTATTCCCCCTCCACGACTGTATGCAAAACAATTATTAAATATACAATGGGAAACAGACACAGAGGCAGATGATAAACCATTCACACAGATTGCCCCTCCGCTCGATTCTCCATCCGTCCATGAATCACTTTCTCCTGATGTTTTCGATCCATTCCATTCGCACCAAGTGAATGAATTAGCTCCATTGAATGTTTCGTTCTGTCTGTCTGGCTTCAAAGGAACCTCTGCTGTTCCACTGCATTCAACATTTCTTGTCCGATAACATCCAACAAACGAGGTATTTGAGGCAGTTAAAGAGGCATAGGGATTGTTGAGGGAATGAACAATCCTGCCATCATATGCATCACAAACAGACGAAAATGAACAACTGTTCATAAAACAAGAGGTTTGGATTGATGCAGTGGTTGGAGGTGAACATGCATCATTTGCTGTTGAGATGTTGAAAAATGTGAGTTTGGAGAGGGATACAAGGGGTATTGAAGGGGATGACAGGAATGGGGCTGATGAGACACAAAAAGAAGAGAATCGTGATTCACTCACCGAAATACTCCCTTCAATACCTTCTCCATATCCATCTCCTTTTCTTCCTCTTCCTCTGCCTCCTTCTCCTCTTTCTCCTCCTTTCTCTTCATCTCCACCCTTCTCCCCTCCATATCCCTTCCCTCCAAACAGCCTTCCCGAGTATATCTCTCCCCCTCTTCTCCATCCTTTCAATGTGATGTTTGTCAACGCCCCAATGCTCCCACTCACATCAAATGCCCCTGCCTCAATATCCTTCCCCATCCCCACAACAAACTTTTCATCCTCTTCCCTTTTTCCCACTCTTCTGCAAATGCTCCTCAAAACATTCTATCTTCAAATTCCTTTTTCCTCCATTTCCTCGCCTTTCATCCGTTTTCAATCTGTTTTCTTATTAATGCCTTCTTCTTCTCAATTATTTCTCAAATTTCTCCTTCTGCCTTATCATCAATTTCTCTTCTCTCTATCTTTTATCGCTTCCCCTCCCCCTTTTCAAAATACCTTTTCCATTTCGCAAATCCCATCTTTTCCACACATTTCATATGTTTCCCTTTGCTCACTCATCTATGCCCATTCCATTTCCTGCCTTCTGCCATCTTCCCGGGATCGCCTCAAAATCCATCTTTCCTCATCCCTCGCGCTTTTAACCAACGAAGATATTCTTCCAAAAAGATCCTAATTTCAAATAAAAATATATATTAGAAAAGTTTGATAAAATGTTATTTCTTTTATTCAAAAAAATTATGTGTTCATGCCTTTGACAATCTCTATTCTTCATTGCTTCTGTTCTTCTTCTTTCTTCTTTCTTCTTCTCTAGATCATTTTTTCTTTCTGCAAAAGCACCCATTTCCCCTCATCTCCATCTTCCATCATTCATTCAACAGCTTTGCTTCTCTTCTGCTTCTCCAAAAAAACATCCTATTTCCATTCTCCTGTTCTGCTTCTTCTCAAATAACTCTTTCAACAAATATCCTTCAAAACGATTTGGTGAAGAAGAAGAAGATAATGACCAAGAAGGGGTGAAAAAATATATAATTTCTTTGTTGAGGAGATGCATTTGAAAATAATGACAGAGAAGAATTCGATGAAGGAAATGAAGTAGATGAAGGGGATGAAGATGAAGAAAACGATGAGACTGAAAGTGTAGAAGAGGATTTAAAGATCTTTAATGTCGGATATTTTCTGTCGAAGATTGCTTCAAAAAAAACCTCGTTCTCTGCTTCAATGGATAACCCTTCGATGATACAATGCCAAAGGCGATTGCAAAATGATTCAAATCCATTTTGCCTGTCATTTGCCTCCAGCTGCTTGTATTACGCCGAACTGCCTGTTTTTCTTGCATTATCGCTCTCAAACCAAGCAATCAAATTTAGTTCCACTACTCTTCTCAGTCCATAAAAATATTGTCTTGTCCTTATCAACCCAAGAAAATCCATTCGTCCAGCAACAACCGCCAATCTCTTGTTTCAGCCACTTGTCTCCATTTTCCATTCAATGCATCCACTCCAATCCCTCCAACAAATTTTCTGAAAATGTCCTCTTCCTCTTTTAAAAAAAAGGCAGCCTTTTCAGAAAAATTGGTCACACTTCCTTTTTGTATTTGGCATTTTCCGACTCCATGAATTTCTGCTCCATTAAAACTCGTTTTTCGTTGCATTTCGACCCATTGCATATTGCATCAAAAATAACTGTGAAATTTTTCGTTAAAAAAATCCTCATGTTTTAATATTTGCTGTTTGTAGGTAATATTGGTGTGATTCCCTGCTATTGTCCTCTTCAAAAAAATAAATTGACTTTTAATATAAAATTGTCCGAATCATGACTTGGGGAAGGATACGGATGAAAATATCTTCACATTATATAGAATTATCAGAAATACATATATCCCGTGATATATATAATATTTTCAAAGCATCGGTGCTCCATCCCCTTTCTTGTACAAAAAATCGCTTCAAGTCTTTCCAAATTCAACACCAGTCCCAGTCGCACAAGACGCCTTCAAAAACAATAATTCAGCAAATCCACCATAAAATATTATTGTCTGATGCCCTCCCATTTACAAAGGTAGTTTTCAGTTTTTTCTTTTTTTTCAAAATTGTGACGATCGTATGCATAATTGAAGACTGGAATAGACAAATTGTATTTTTCTCGGTACACTCCGAGCACTGAGGCAAAGGCCGGTGGATGTGCAATGACGGCTGTTATTTGCATTACGGCGAGGTGGTTGTGGGTGTTTTGAATTTGAAAGGGATTTGATGTCTGGGTTGTTGGCAAATTCGATAATTGGGATTGTTTTGTGTGTTTTTTTGGGGAGAATTGTGGAGATGAAGGGAGGACAAGAGGAAAGAAAATTTTAGAAGATGAGGATGTTTTGCCTTTTGTTTTCAGCAGGTTGTTAGGATGTGTTTGCTATGTTTTTTTGATTCTTGTGATTTGTTGTGGATAATGTGTATTGCGGGCAGTAACGGTGGGGGCAGTGTTGCACACTGCAAATGAAATGGATGCTAGCAGAAGAGTGTTGGTTGGGGAATTGTGATGTTTTAGAGAGAGAAAGAGAGAAAAATGGAAAATTACATATGAAAAAATGAAATAAATCAATAGAGGAATGAAAGGGAGGAGGGAAAAAGGCGAAGAGGCAACAGAAAGATGAAGGCTGTGGAAGTGTTGGAAATTGGCAGCAGGAGAGGGGAGCAGATGGGATGAGAAGGAAAGAGCAAAGGAAGATGGCAGAAAAATGGGGTGAATGATGGCTGAGAGAGGTGACATCTTGGGGTTTTGGTGTTGCTGCGATGAAGCAAATGGTCAGGGTGTGGGTCGTGTGCTTTGCTGGGGGAGGGAGAGTTGAGCGGAAAGGACAGGGAAGAGGAGGGGAAGGGAAGCGGAAGGGGGGCAGTTATCATTTCTGGATGTTGACACATGTTGCGTTTGTGAATTCGATATTTATTTGTTTATTTGTTTATTTGTTTGTTTGTTTATGGTTTTATTTTCAAAGAGATATGTGCTTTTTTGTGAAAATGATTGACAAAAGTGAAGATTGATCTGGCGCAATGAGAGGATAGCACGAAATAGCATTGGAAGCATTGAGAAGTGACAGGGCTGGGAGGTCTGTTTGCGAGGTGAAGAACGGAGGAAAGCAATGCTGAATAGGCTGGGGCTGGCAGGAAAAGAAGAGGAAGGAGAAGAGGAAGATTGCAAAAAGAAAGAGGAACAGTTTATTTATTAATTTTTATTTTTATAAAAATACTTTGTTTTTTAATTTCATCTTTTTTTATATTGAAATATATTTATTTTCGTTGTCTGTAATTTTTCTTTATTTTTTTCTGTTTTTTTATTGATACCGGAGCCCTTGCATGTGTTCAAAATATATGCGAGAAAATTGAATTTGGAAAGAAGACAGGAAATGACAACAGAAGAAAAAGAGATTCTGTGGAAAACAGTTGACAAATAACATTGGAGTTCCGTATCCATTTGGTGGCACTGAAGAAAAAAGATGCTTTTCTCTTATGGATATCCCTTTGAGAAGCAGCGGAAGAGGCGGGAAGAAGGATTTTGAATTTATTAAATATTTTGCCAGATTGCTCCAAGAGGCAGAGGAAGAGAAGACAGCGTCGAAGATAGTATTTTTGTGTGTGAGTTGCACTTCTCCTCTTTTTGCCAATTATTCTCATGAGTCTTCATTCCCCTTGTTTCCTTCTCACAACTCACGTTTTTCAACATCTCAACAGCAAATGACGCATGTTCGCCTTCTACCACTTCCTCATCCCAAACCACATATTTGATGAATAGTTGCTCATTCTCATCAGTTTGTGATACGTATGATGGCGGGATTGTCACTTCCCTCAACAATCCCTTGGCTTCTCTGACTGCTTCAAACACCTCTTTTATTAAATGCTGAAGGACAAGAAATGTTGTTTGTGAAGGAACTTCAGACAGAAAGTTGACTCCAGGGAGACAAAACGAAACAGAAAATGGAACGAATACATTCACTTGGTGCGAATGGAGTGGATCGAGGACAACAGGAGAAAGTGATTCATGGACGGATGGAAAATCGAGTGGAGGGGCCATTTTCATGTACAATCTCAATTCTGGAGAACTTTCAGTTTCGCATTGTCTGTTTAATAATTGTTTTGCGTACAGCCGTGGTGGTGGGATTATATGTCATACAATCAAATCTGTATATATCGAAAATAATGTGTTCAATGCTTGCACAGCACAAAACCATTACGGAGGAGGAATGTATGCTTATTCGATTTTGGAATGTGTTCGGATCGGTGGGTGCGAATTTAAGAATTGCAAAGCTAACAGCGAAGGTGGTGGTTTACGATTGTACAGTTTTAGTGTTTCAGGGTCAGGATGCATTCCAACAGAAAATGGGGAAGGGGAGAGTGCGTGTGTGTTTGACTGCAGTTTCACTTCATGCTCAGTCACAAATACGATTGGTGGAGGGATGTATTGCGTTACCGTTCCTGCGACACAATTCAAAATGAGTACCATTCAGTTTATTTCATGTTTTGCATTATCCAATGGAGGTGGATTATGTTTGCATCCAAATCGAGAAACGGCACCGGATAATAAACTATATTGCTTCTTCTTATTTTTTCACGATTGCAAGTGTAGATCTGCATCCACACCATATGGGCACGATGCAATATATTACGATAATAACAATTTGTACTTGGATTCTGGAAATCCATTCTATGAATGCTACACCACAAACACAGATGACAAGAGAATGTGCTATGCACACAATTATGCAAATGCAGGTGCCTGGACATTTGATCAAACATCAAAAAAGGATTGGCTGAAGGACAAGACGTTATATGTTTCGGTGAATGGAAATGATAGTTTTGAGTTGTGTGGGGCAAATGAAACATATCCGTGTCTGACAGTGAAGAAGGCGTTTGAGATGTGTGAGGTGCAGATTAGTTTGGCAATCACATTAATGGAAGGGAAGCATCAAAGCGAAGCAACAACTATTGAGATTGGATCAAAGAAGATTTCAGTTATTGGAACAGGAGAGAATTCATCATCTTTGGAAATATCGGACTCACAATGTAAACATCATTGAGATTATGTTTATTGTTTGAGCACTTTTCATTGTTGGTACAAAGTTTTTTGCCTGTTGTGAGCTTTTGTCTTTTGTATTAGAAAAAGTGAAATAGAATAGTATTTTGATTAAAAAAATCGAAATAGTTTGCTTATGTAATACTTTAAAAGTATTCAATGAAGCTAAAAAGAAAAAGAAAAGGAAAAAAATACAAACTTTAACAATGATGAAACAATGTATATATTTGAGTGTTTCAAAAAAATCAGGAATGGAAATATGAAATTGTTATGGCTTTTTGGTTTAAAATCAAAAAAAAATATAATATTCACAATCGCATCTATAACAGGCTTGGCTGTAGATGCACTCTCTTTGACCCTTGCTAATAATCACAATCGTTTATAGTCACAAAAAATGTATCCAAAAATGAATGAGATTAAAAAAGATTTTGGCAATGATTAGATATTGTCTTCATTGGCTGAGCAATTGATTTTGATACTATTTTTTTTGTTTATTTTTCTTAGATACCAAAACGCAAAGAAATGGAAAGTTTTTATTCAAAAGAATTATCAAAATTAACGAATTAAGTTGATAAAGCATCCATTTTCCGTAATCTCCTTTGCCGATAATGAATCACAAATTATCTTTATCTTTCAATCTAATTATTAAATATTGGAAACTGATAATTCAATACAAATACAGTTTTATCCTTTTTTTCAAATAAAATAAATTCACCAGAAATACAGTATTAATTGATATGATCACTTTTGCTTTTGCTCAATTTTTGGTGATCATATCAGATTTTTTATTTCAGTAAATGTTGCTTTTTCCATCAGGAAAAAAATACCACAAACATCAATAAATTTCACAATAACTGATGATTTATTCTTAGAAATGCGATATTTATAATTCCCCACTTATATCTGATATTCCGTGTGAGATGATATATCGACGAATGATTTTTATCAAAAAAAAATTAAAAATTATTAAAAATTAAAAAAAAAAAAGTTTTTAACAAAAATTTCAATAATTTTGATTTTTGATGTTTCTTCACTTGAATAAAAACAAAAACAAATGTGGGTGATTATTTTTGAAATTATAACTTTTTTCGGGGTGTTCATTTTTCTAAGCTTGTTTGTCATTGGGAAGAGATTTTGTATTCAAATTGAAAAATCATCAAAACTATTCCAAAAACAAATGTTTTCACTCAAATAAAGATGAAGATGTCTTCTATGAGTTTTTTCATTTTTCAGTGTTCTTTTGTTGATATCCAAGGAAAATTTTCGAACCGAAATTTTTGAAAGAAAAAAATTTGATATCAAAAATAATCACTAATATCTATAAGGATAATTGTTTTGATGTTGACCTGTTCAGCCATTTCTTTTTTCAATTATTTGAAAGTTGTTCTTCCCGAAAAGAAACATCTTTTTTGTTGAACAAATTCAATTTATTATAATTAATGAAACTTAGCAGTTGGTTAAAAACTAATATTTCAAGATACCTCATCTTTCGTTTTTTCATGAGAGTATCATTTTTGATATCATCGATAAGAATCACGAAGATGGTGTGATGCGCCAGGCAGATATTGAAAAATGGGTAATTTGTTTTAAAATATATCACTTTTGAATTATTAACTTCATTTGTGACATTCTCATATTGTTATCAACTTTCATTTCAAAATCTCAAATTTTCTTTTGAATTGAAATGTGTTGAGTGAAAAGCTGTCAAAACTATCATAATAATAATTTGAGATTGTGAATTGAAAGTTGATAACAATATGAGAATGTCACAAATGAAGTTAATAATTCAAAAGTGATATATTTTAAAACAAATTACCCATTTTTCAATATCTGCCTGGCGCATCACACCATCTTCGTGATTCTTATCGATGATATCAAAAATGATACTCTCATGAAAAAACGAAAGATGAGGTATCTTGAAATATTAGTTTTTAACCAACTGCTAAGTTTCATTAATTATAATAAATTGAATTTGTTCAACAAAAAAGATGTTTCTTTTCGGGAAGAACAACTTTCAAATAATTGAAAAAAGAAATGGCTGAACAGGTCAACATCAAAACAATTATCCTTATAGATATTAGTGATTATTTTTGATATCAAATTTTTTTCTTTCAAAAATTTCGGTTCGAAAATTTTCCTTGGATATCAACAAAAGAACACTGAAAAATGAAAAAACTCATAGAAGACATCTTCATCTTTATTTGAGTGAAAACATTTGTTTTTGGAATAGTTTTGATGATTTTTCAATTTGAATACAAAATCTCTTCCCAATGACAAACAAGCTTAGAAAAATGAACACCCCGAAAAAAGTTATAATTTCATAAATTATCATTTATATTGAACATGAATAATCACACAGTTTTTAAGCTTTTAAAAAATGAAAAATAATAAAAATGAGACACTGATAATTAAGCTTCTTAAACATAAAAAAATGAATAAGAAAATTTTGATGATAATTTTCAAAAAATGATAGGACTTTTGTCAAAGTTAAAAATAGTATTTTAATAAATTAATATTTAATTAAGGTTTATTGATTGAATATAGTGATGAAATTTATGTTAAGAAATTATTGAATTATTGGAAAGTTATCCTTTCATAAGCATAATTTAAAAAGGTGTTTGTTTTTATCAAAAAAAAAAAATAAAAAAAAAAAATAAAAAATAAAAAATAAAAATAAAAAATAAAAAAAAAAAGGAAATAATGAAAAAAAAAAGATGGGCTCTGACTAACGAGGGCACACCTTTTCAAGGTGATGCAGATGTTAACATGGAATTGCTGCTGAAGGCTTCTTTCATCCTTCAGACGAACTGTGGATGAGCGTAACTTTTCAATAATAACATTATTTACTATGCGCATCATTTCTTAACATTTGTCCAAACATAATGGCACGAAGAATAAACATCATTCTGTATATATACTCTTAAAATTTTGCTGTCTTCAATTATTGACAGAAAAAAATATCCCACAAAAGAATCTTATCGTTGCCTTCTTCTCATTGATCCACATTCATCAAGGAAAGATCCAACGATATGGAGACAGTTTTAAGAAGCTGAAATAGACGTCGTAACCTTCGTTCCACATACTACACACATATCGCAGCCTATGGACAGAGGTGTTTTTGCAGTATTGAAGTCGGAGCTTTCAAACAATTACAGCTCCCCATCATCCACCTTTTCATCTTCAAAAAGAACAGCTGTTGCAGATGTATTACCACAAGCTCTTCACACAGCATTCACCCCTTCAGTCATCAAAAAAGCCTTCATTAACAGCTGAGTCCTCAGCAATGAATCTGGATCTGTGTTAATGAAACATCCTCAGTCTTTAAATACTTCATTCCTTCACACTCACATTGTTTCGGTTTTTTCGTATTCGAAATTTCATAAGAAAAACTTATTGATGAATGGGATGAGATTTATGAAAAACACAAGATGAAAACTGGAAAAATTGAAGAAGAATAATTGTCATTTGAGAAAAAAAGTGAATCGTTTATTCAGATAATTAATGAAAGATGACAATAAAAATTTAGATGATTTTGACTCCTTTGAATGTTAAAAGGAATAAAAAATGAACAAAAAGTTATTAATTAAAGTTTTGTGTTTTTAAAAGGTGTTTTTAATATTTGTTTCCTAAAATAAGGATATTTCTTTTAAATCGCAAATAAAGAGTGAAATCAATTAAGTATTTTGAATTCATTCAATTAATTATTAAAGTTATAATTTGCTAAATTCTTTAAACCGTCCAATCAAAATAAATAAAAATACGAGTTTCAATATGCAGACAAGACCACTTCATTTTTATTGTGTCTTTGAACAGTTTGAAGAGTTTGTTTCAAAATAGATCAAATGATGTTTTGTGTTCCCACTTGTCAATCAAACATTTGCGATGTTTCAAAAAGAATAACATGTTTTTCATTATAAAGCATTCACCACAAACATGTAACGGAACATAATTAACTTGAGAATAGGCTGTTTCATTATTTTTCATATCCGTTTGTTAAAAATAAAAACAATACTTTAATTAAAATTTCTTGAAAGAAAAAGAATGATGTGAAAACAAATCACTCAGTTTCATTTTCTAAAAAATTTGAAAAATTTTGTGTTTTCCAAAAGAAAGTGATTTGGATGATAATTGAATCATGATACAGCCAACAAGGTTGAAAACCCCTGTTTCAAATTATTTAATTCCTGTTGTATTTTTAATCTGAATTGATTGCATCGCTTGTCCAAATCTTCATTTTTTTCTCTTTTCATCATCTCTTCGAACCATTTTGACAATCCTCAGAAACAATCAAAAAATTAAGGAAATGAAAATGAAAATCGTCGTTTTAAAAATAATAATAGAGAAAAAATAAAGTCACCTTTTTTTGTGTTTCAAAATCCTCACATATCAGAACTGACTCTTTTTGATGATTTGAAAATGTTTCTCGAGTTTTACACAAAATTCAATTTCACATTTGACTTGATCCTCTCTGAACAGTTGGAATAAAGAATTTTTCTAAAACAACTGTTTGGATGTGTCTCGATATTTTCTGTTCTTGGCTCCATTTTGGGCTCATTGCAATAATTCTTTCTCATTCTTTTTCACAGATACTTTTTTCAATGAAAATGTTTGAAATGCCCCATTTCCTTGTCCATATCCAATACCCAATTCATATTATCCCTAAAACATTTTATCTCGTCAATTTTAATTTTTGCACACTTATTTATCATCAGAACTACTCAAGAAAAAGAATAATAAGCACAAAATATCTCAAAAATGGCAATACATTTGATTTTTGCAAAAATTGAAAAAAAAAAAAAAAAAAGAAAACTCTTCTAAAATTAATGAACAAATCAAACGCTGCTTCACTCTTATTCTCTTCCAACAATACTTTTCTCCATCCAATAACAAACAAACCCCAAGGCTCACTTCATTTGTTTATCACCGTTCAAGTAAATTCCTCAAAGGCACCTTTAACCTGCCATCTTCCGCTTCATATGCTTCAAACCCCTTTTGCCTGTCAATACGTTTCAGCAGCATTAACATGACAACCAATTGCTCAGATCTAAGTGGAAAGCACTCCTCTTCCCATCGCCATTCAGCACTTCAAGAAACAAAAACGATCATTCATTCTGTGCTTTCCTGGCTCAGGTGCTCAACATCTTCCAAAGCACAGAATGCAGATCCACATGGCCATTGCCTTGAAATGTTTTGTTCAAAATCTTGTGCTGGCAATTAAAAGTGCTCAAACAATAAACATCATCTCAATGATGTTTCCATTGTGAGTCCGATATTTCCAAAGATGATGAATCCTCTTCTTTTCCCAATGACTTAAATCTTTTTGTTCCAATCTCAATAGTTGTTGTCTCGCTTGTGTGATCCCCTCCCATCAGCGTGACTGACAGGCTCACTTGAATCACGCTCTTTTCAACTGCAACACCAATGGTTCTGCATGCACTTGACTCATCCAATCCACACAACTCTTCTGCGTTTCCTCCACTCACTGCCACAAATCGATTGAGAATCCCTCTCTTCAGCCAATCCTTTTTGATATTTCGTCATATGTCCAAACATTTGCAATTGCATAATTGTATGCAAAGCAGATCCTCTTCTCATCTGTGTTTGTGGTGTAACATTCATAAAATGGATTTCCTGATTCCAAATACAGATTGTAATAATCAACATATTCAACGTCATGCCCACGTGGATTATTTGCATCCCTGCAGCTGCATTCATGGAAGAACAAAAATAACAATGAATTCCATCATTTGGTATTGTTTCTCGATTTGGCTGTAATAATAATCCTCCTCCCTCTCTTAATGCTGAACATGAAATAAATTGAATGCTCCTCATTTTGAATTGATTAGGAACATTGTAACAACGCATGCCTCCACCATAATAATTTGTAACCGAACATGAAGTGAAACTGCAGTCAAACACACACGCACTCTCTCCTCCTTCATTTTCTGCTTCAATGCATCCGGTTCCTGAAATATTAAAATTATTAAGATAAAGCCCTCCTCCATAGCTATTTGCTTTGCAATTCTGGAATTCACAATCGCTGATTCGAGCACACAATGAAATCGCATAAATAAGCATTCCACCCCCATAATGATTCTGAGCTGTGCATGCATTAAATGAGTTGTTCTCTATTTTAACTTCTTTTATGCTTGCGCACATTATTCCCCCTCCACGACTGTATGCAAAACAATTATTAAATATACAATGGGAAACAGACACAGAGGCAGATGATAAACCATTCACACAGATTGCCCCTCCGCTCGATTCTCCATCCGTCCATGAATCACTTTCTCCTGATGTTTTCGATCCATTCCATTCGCACCAAGTGAATGAATTAGCTCCATTGAATGTTTCGTTCTGTCTGTCTGGCTTCAAAGGAACCTCTGCTGTTCCACTGCATTCAACATTTCTTGTCCGATAACATCCAACAAACGAGGTATTTGAGGCAGTTAAAGAGGCATAGGGATTGTTGAGGGAATGAACAATCCTGCCATCATATGCATCACAAACAGACGAAAATGAACAACTGTTCATAAAACAAGAGGTTTGGATTGATGCAGTGGTTGGAGGTGAACATGCATCATTTGCTGTTGAGATGTTGAAAAATGTGAGTTTGGAGAGGGATACAAGGGGTATTGAAGGGGATGACAGGAATGGGGCTGATGAGACACAAAAAGAAGAGAATCGTGATTCACTCACCGAAATACTCCCTTCAATACCTTCTCCATATCCATCTCCTTTTCTTCCTCTTCCTCTGCCTCCTTCTCCTCTTTCTCCTCCTTTCTCTTCATCTCCACCCTTCTCCCCTCCATATCCCTTCCCTCCAAACAGCCTTCCCGAGTATATCTCTCCCCTCTTCTCCATCCTTTCAATGTGATGTTTGTCAACGCCCCAATGCTCCCACTCACATCAAATGCCCCTGCCTCAATATCCTTCCCCATCCCCACAACAAACTTTTCATCCTCTTCCCTTTTTCCCACTCTTCTGCAAATGCTCCTCAAAACATTCTATCTTCAAATTCCTTTTTCCTCCATTTCCTCGCCTTTCATCCGTTTTCAATCTGTTTTCTTATTAATGCCTTCTTCTTCTCAATTATTTCTCAAATTTCTCCTTCTGCCTTATCATCAATTTCTCTTCTCTCTATCTTTTATCGCTTCCCCTCCCCCTTTTCAAAATACCTTTTCCATTTCGCAAATCCCATCTTTTCCACACATTTCATATGTTTCCCTTTGCTCACTCATCTATGCCCATTCCATTTCCTGCCTTCTGCCATCTTCCCGGGATCGCCTCAAAATCCATCTTTCCTCATCCCTCGCGCTTTTAACCAACGAAGATATTCTTCCAAAAAGATCCTAATTTCAAATAAAAATATATATTAGAAAAGTTTGATAAAATGTTATTTCTTTTATTCAAAAAATTATGTGTTCATGCCTTTGACAATCTCTATTCTTCATTGCTTCTGTTCTTCTTCTTTCTTCTTTCTTCTTCTCTAGATCATTTTTTCTTTCTGCAAAAGCACCCATTTCCCCTCATCTCCATCTTCCATCATTCATTCAACAGCTTTGCTTCTCTTCTGCTTCTCCAAAAAAACATCCTATTTCCATTCTCCTGTTCTGCTTCTTCTCAAATAACTCTTTCAACAAATATCCTTCAAAACGATTTGGTGAAGAAGAAGAAGATAATGACCAAGAAGGGGTGAAAAAATATATAATTTCTTTGTTGAGGAGATGCATTTGAAAATAATGACAGAGAAGAATTCGATGAAGGAAATGAAGTAGATGAAGGGGATGAAGATGAAGAAAACGATGAGACTGAAAGTGTAGAAGAGGATTTAAAGATCTTTAATGTCGGATATTTTCTGTCGAAGATTGCTTCAAAAAAAACCTCGTTCTCTGCTTCAATGGATAACCCTTCGATGATACAATGCCAAAGGCGATTGCAAAATGATTCAAATCCATTTTGCCTGTCATTTGCCTCCAGCTGCTTGTATTACGCCGAACTGCCTGTTTTTCTTGCATTATCGCTCTCAAACCAAGCAATCAAATTTAGTTCCACTACTCTTCTCAGTCCATAAAAATATTGTCTTGTCCTTATCAACCCAAGAAAATCCATTCGTCCAGCAACAACCGCCAATCTCTTGTTTCAGCCACTTGTCTCCATTTTCCATTCAATGCATCCACTCCAATCCCTCCAACAAATTTTCTGAAAATGTCCTCTTCCTCTTTTTAAAAAAAAGGCAGCCTTTTCAGAAAAATTGGTCACACTTCCTTTTTGTATTTGGCATTTTCCGACTCCATGAATTTCTGCTCCATTAAAACTCGTTTTTCGTTGCATTTCGACCCATTGCATATTGCATCAAAAATAACTGTGAAATTTTTCGTTAAAAAATCCTCATGTTTTAATATTTGCTGTTTGTAGGTAATATTGGTGTGATTCCCTGCTATTGTCCTCTTCAAAAAAATAAATTGACTTTTAATATAAAATTGTCCGAATCATGACTTGGGAAGGATACGGATGAAAATATCTTCACATTATATAGAATTATCAGAAATACATATATCCCGTGATATATATAATATTTTCAAAGCATCGGTGCTCCATCCCCTTTCTTGTACAAAAAATCGCTTCAAGTCTTTCCAAATTCAACACCAGTCCCAGTCGCACAAGACGCCTTCAAAAACAATAATTCAGCAAATCCACCATAAAATATTATTGTCTGATGCCCTCCCATTTACAAAGGTAGTTTTCAGTTTTTTCTTTTTTTCAAAATTGTGACGATCGTATGCATAATTGAAGACTGGAATAGACAAATTGTATTTTTCTCGGTACACTCCGAGCACTGAGGCAAAGGCCGGTGGATGTGCAATGACGGCTGTTATTTGCATTACGGCGAGGTGGTTGTGGGTGTTTTGAATTTGAAAGGGATTTGATGTCTGGGTTGTTGGCAAATTCGATAATTGGGATTGTTTTGTGTGTTTTTTGGGGAGAATTGTGGAGATGAAGGGAGGACAAGAGGAAAGAAAATTTTAGAAGATGAGGATGTTTTGCCTTTTGTTTTCAGCAGGTTGTTAGGATGTGTTTGCTATGTTTTTTTGATTCTTGTGATTTGTTGTGGATAATGTGTATTGCGGGCAGTAACGGTGGGGGCAGTGTTGCACACTGCAAATGAAATGGATGCTAGCAGAAGAGTGTTGGTTGGGGAATTGTGATGTTTTAGAGAGAGAAAGAGAGAAAAATGGAAAATTACATATGAAAAAATGAAATAAATCAATAGAGGAATGAAAGGGAGGAGGGAAAAAGGCGAAGAGGCAACAGAAAGATGAAGGCTGTGGAAGTGTTGGAAATTGGCAGCAGGAGAGGGGAGCAGATGGGATGAGAAGGAAAGAGCAAAGGAAGATGGCAGAAAAATGGGGTGAATGATGGCTGAGAGAGGTGACATCTTGGGGTTTTGGTGTTGCTGCGATGAAGCAAATGGTCAGGGTGTGGGTCGTGTGCTTTGCTGGGGGAGGGAGAGTTGAGCGGAAAGGACAGGGAAGAGGAGGGGAAGGGAAGCGGAAGGGGGCAGTTATCATTTCTGGATGTTGACACATGTTGCGTTTGTGAATTCGATATTTATTTGTTTATTTGTTTATTTGTTTGTTTGTTTATGGTTTTATTTTCAAAGAGATATGTGCTTTTTGTGAAAATGATTGACAAAAGTGAAGATTGATCTGGCGCAATGAGAGGATAGCACGAAATAGCATTGGAAGCATTGAGAAGTGACAGGGCTGGGAGGTCTGTTTGCGAGGTGAAGAACGGAGGAAAGCAATGCTGAATAGGCTGGGGCTGGCAGGAAAAGAAGAGGAAGGAGAAGAGGAAGATTGCAAAAAGAAAGAGGAACAGTTTATTTATTAATTTTTATTTTTATAAAAATACTTTGTTTTTAATTTCATCTTTTTTATATTGAAATATATTTATTTTCGTTGTCTGTAATTTTTCTTTATTTTTTTCTGTTTTTTTATTGATACCGGAGCCCTTGCATGTGTTCAAAATATATGCGAGAAAATTGAATTTGGAAAGAAGACAGGAAATGACAACAGAAGAAAAAGAGATTCTGTGGAAAACAGTTGACAAATAACATTGGAGTTCCGTATCCATTTGGTGGCACTGAAGAAAAAGATGCTTTTCTCTTATGGATATCCCTTTGAGAAGCAGCGGAAGAGGCGGGAAGAAGGATTTTGAATTTATTAAATATTTTGCCAGATTGCTCCAAGAGGCAGAGGAAGAGAAGACAGCGTCGAAGATAGTATTTTTGTGTGTGAGTTGCACTTCTTCTTTTTTGCCAATTTTTTATCATGAGTCTTCACCCCTTATATCTCTTTCTCATTTGACATTTTTCAACATATCAACAGCAAATGACGCATGTTCACCTTCAACCACAATGTCAACCCAAGCTACATGTCTGATGAGCAGCTGCTCATTTACGTCTGTTTGTGATGCATATGATGGCGGGATTGTCACTTCCCTCAACAATCCCTTTACTTCTCTGACTGCTTCAAACACCTCTTTTATTAAATGTTGTCGGGCAAGGAATGTTGTTTGTGAAGGAACTTCAGACAGAAAGTTGACTCCAGAGAGGCAAAATACAACAGAAAATGGAGCGAATAAATTTGTTTGGTGTGAATGGAATGGATCGAAGACGACAGGAGAAAGTGATTCGTATGCTGATGGAAAATCGAGTGGAGGTGCAATTTGGATGTACAACAAGGGAAATGGAGAGCTCTCAGTTTCACGTTGTCTGTTTAATAATTGCTTTGCATACAGCCGTGGAGGTGGAATTATGTGCAACACAATCAAATCTGTGTATATCGAAAATAATGTGTTCAATGCGTGTACAGCTCAAAACCAACATGGAGGCGGAATGTATGCCAGCTCTATTTCATCATGTGCTCGGATCAGTGATTGTGAATTCCGGAATTGCAAGGCATCAAGCTATGGAGGAGGATTAATATTGCAATCATTTCAGGTATCTGGAACAGGATGCATTGAAACAGAAAGTGGAGAAGGGGAAAGTGCGTGTGTGTTTGACTGCAGTTTCACTTCATGCTCGGTTGTAAATTCTGATTGGTGGAGGGATGTGTTGTACACTGTTCCAGTTGCATTCAAAATGAGGAGCATACAGTTCATTTCATGTTCGGCGCGACAAGAGGGAGGAGGATTAAGATTGACCAGAATAAACAGAAAAACCAGTCAATGGAACTTATTGTTATTTTTTTCTTTCATGAATGCAATTGCAGGGATGCAACTAATCCATACGGCATGATATTGAGTATGTCGATACATACAATCTGTATTTGGATTCAGGAAATCCGTTTCATGAATGTTACACCACAAACACAAATGATAAGAGGATCTGCTTTGCAACAATTATGCTGATGCAGGTGCTTGGTCATATCAACACACAGAAAAGTGGATTGGCTAAAGGATAAGACGATATATGTTTCTGTTGGTGGAAATGATAATTTTGAGTTGTGTGGGTCAAATGAAACATATCCGTGTCTGACAGTGAAGAAGGCGTTTGAGATGTGTGAGGTGCAGATTAGCTTGTCAGTCACGCTGATGGAAGGGAATCACACAAGCGAAGCAACAACTATTGAGATTGGATCAAAGAAGATTTCGGTCATTGGGAAAGGGAGGACGGAGAGTTCGATTGGAACAGAAGCTGTTTTTCCTTATTCAACAATTTTCATCTTCTTCCTCTTCTTCGCTTTCTTCGTTATTCTCGTCAATTTTAAACATTTTGGTTGCATGAATTGTTCGAGTGCGAGCGAAGCTGAGATTGGAAATGAGCACAATTTTGGAGCAGAAGAGAAGCAATGCTATTGGCTGTGATACTGGCAGCTGAGACATAGCAGATGGGTTTTGCAAGCAGAAAGGAGCAATATTTTGAAAGACAAAAGATGATGATGAAGAAGAATATGTAAATGAAGTGTGATTATTTTTGAAGCTCATGAAATAAAAATGTTTCTTTTTCAATTTTTCTTTTTCAATTTTTCAAATATTTTCTTTTAATGATATTGGAATGTTTGCACAAATTCCCAATGCCAATGCACTCGCAAGGAATATGGAAAGATGGCGTTTTGACATTTTTGCTCAGCAAAAGGTTCAACGGTTTTTGTATAGATAAAGGAAAATGCGGGCTCAACAATGGAAACGAATAGAAGAGGAGTCCTTTTATTGCTTTGTGAGGCATATAGTGCAATCATGCCAAAAGAAAAGAAAAAAAAAAAAACTGATGAAATGACAGAAGAAGGAGTCTGACGAGAGATTGAGAAGAAGAAATATTTTTTGGAACTTCGATTGAAAGAGAAAGTTTTATGAAAATCTGTGAATGAGAAGAAAGAAGGGAAAGAGAAGATGGATTATATGATTTTGAGGGATGCTTGAGGAAAAATAGAAAGAAAGAAGAAGAGGAAGAAATATTTATATGAGAGAGTTGTGGAACTCATCAGTTGAGATGAAGAGGGCAGGGCTGGTGGTTGGGGGTGAGTGGAAGGAAGGGGAGTGTGGTTGTGGTGAGAGGGTGTGTTGTGGGAATGGGGAAGGATGATGGGGCAGGGGCATTTGATGTGAGTGGGAGCATTGGGGTGTTGACAAACATTACATTGAAAGGGTGGGGAAGAGGGAGAGAGATCTATTCAGGCAGGCTGTTTGGAGGGAAGGGACATGGAAGGGAGAAGAGTGGAGATGAAGAAAAAGGAGGAGAAGGAGGAGAAAGAGGAAGAGGAAAAGGAAGAGAAGGAGATGGAGATGGAGAAGGCATTGAAGGGAGTATTTCAGTGAGTGAATCACATTTCTCTTCTTTTTGTGTCTCATCAGCCCCATTCCTGTCATCCCCTTCTATTCCCTAATGTCCCTCTCCAAACTCACTTTTTCAACATCTCGACAGCAAATGATGCATGTTCACCTTCAACAACTACGTCAACCCAAGCCTCATGTTTGATGAGCAGTTGCTCATTTTCGTCTGTTTGTGATGCATATGATGGGATTGTTCCTTCTCTGAACAGCCCCTTGGCTTCCTTATCTGTTTCGAACACATCATTCGTTGGATGTTGTCGGACAAGAAATGTTGTATGTGAAGGAAATGCAGATAATAAGAAACAGCCAGGGAGACAGAACACAACAGCCAATGGAGCTAATTCATTCACTTGGTGCGAGTGGAACGGATCGAAGACAACAGGAGAAGTTAGCTCATACACCGATGGCTCTTCGAATGGTGGAGCAATCTGCATGTTCAGCTTATCGTCTGGAACGCTTTCAGTGAAATGCTGTTCGTTCAGTGGATGTGAAGCGTATTATTCGGGAGGAGGCATTCATTGCTACAACATCAAATCGGTTGATATTACAAATAACACATTCGACTCGTGCACTGCTCGAACATGGATTGGAGGAGGGATATGTGTTTATACAACTTCAACATGCACTCGAATCAGCGAATGTGAATTTCGGAGTTGTCAGGCTTCTGGCTATGGAGGAGGGCTTTATCTTAATGATTTCAAGGTTTCAGGAACAGGATTCATTCCAACAGAAAATGGAGAAGGGAGAGTGCGTGCGTGTTTGACTGCTGTTTCACTTCATGCTCAATTACAAATAATTATGGTGGAGGCATGTATTGCGCTTCTGTTCCTGCCACGCAATTCAAAATGAGGAGCATTCAGTTTATTTCTTGCTCTGCAACTGCATATGGCGGAGGTTTAAGATTGTATCCGAATAGACAAACATCGCAAAATGATATTATTTATTGCTATTTCCTTTTCTTCCATGAATGCAAATGCTCGGCCAATCCTCCATTCGGCCATGATATTGCATATGCAGATTATCACAAACAATTTTTGGATTCTGGTAATCCGTTTTACGAGTGCTATACTACAAATGCTGATGATAGGAGAATGTTTTATGAACACTATGATGGTACTAATTGGATCCACAAGCACACCGAAAAGTGGAATTGGCTGAAAAGAGGGATTCTCAATCGGTTTGTGGCGGTGAGCGGAGGAAACGCAGAAGAGTTATGTGGACTGGATGAGTCAAGTGCATGCCGAACCATTGGTGTTGCAGTCAGTCGGAGCGTGATCCAGGTGAGCCTGTCAGTCACACTGATGGAAGGGAATCACACAAGCGAGACAACAACAATTGAGATTGGATCGAAGAAAATTTCAGTCATTGGGAAAGGGAGGACGGAGAGTTCGATTGGAACAGGAGCCCTTTCATCATCATCAGCAGTAGGAACGTTGTTCAGTGTGACGACAGGTCATCTTGGTTTATTGCACATGGAGGTTGATTGCAACTCAAGTGCAAGTCCTTCGCCGAGTGTGGTTGTTTTTATGAAAGTGAAATATATTCATTAGAATTTTAAAGTAATTTTGTCAAATGAGAAATGGAGAAAGACAATGTCTCAAAAGTTGCATGTTATTTGTTTGATTTTTTGTATTTGTTATATTCATATTTCGTTGTGTTTTGTTTTCAAATGCATATTGTTTTCATTTCATTATAATTTTTATGGATTTTTTGCGAGATGGAAAAAGAAATAATTTTTCAAAAATTCAAATATTTGTTATTTTTTCAAGAATAAATGAAAAAGAAGAAAAGAAGAAAAACCTCTTCAATGCCATTTTTTCATTTCTTGAAAAGAGAAAAGATTGTTGAAAAAGTAATATTGAAAATAATTCTTTTCATGAAATATTCATCATCTTGTGAATATTACTCATAAAGAATGAAATTCTTATGCCTAACAAAAAATCTTTTTCACCTTCAACAGAATAATCTCATTTCTTGTATTTTTTGTTTAAATCATTATCTTTTTTACTCATTTGTTTGTTTGTTTTATTGAATTTTCAAATATGATCTTTCATTTCTTTTTTCATCAAAGAAGAGATATTTGAAAAAAATGGTTAATTCTTTTGGAAAAGTCGCAAATGTTAAATTTTCAAATAAATCAAAAACTTCATATTTGGCTCAAATTTTCGTTGGCATACACCAAACTTCACTAATATGGAATGTATTTAAGGATGATGCTATTTCACACATTCGAAAGAAGATTCATAAGTGGAAACGAAAATTTGAACACAATATGAAATTTTTGAATTATTTGAAAATTAAACATTTGCGACTTTTCAAAATGAATGACCCAAATTATTCCTGTTTTCAATGGGAAAAAATAAAGTTATAAAATTGTTTCTTGTTTCTTAAATTTTTTTTAACATGTGAATTCAAAGAAGGACGAAAAAAAATAACGGATGAATTTAAAGACAGAACGAAAATTTTCAATATTATCAGAATTTTGATTAATATTTCAGACTTTATGACATATTATTGTTTTGTTCAAAAAAAACATGCACATTCCGAGTTTTCTTTTTCTTTTCTTTTTATTCAAACATCAATTGAATTGTGTTCATGAAAAATAACTTTTTCTAAAAACAATCAAAAATAGTAATGATGCGGATTCATTTGAATGAAGCTGTTTTTGTTGAATAACAATCCAGCATGAGAATTGTGGTTTCAAAAATAATCACCCAAAAATCTGGCTGAATCTTTCATTGAGTTGAAAATGTTTTCTGTGATTTGTTTGTGATTATTTGAAGGGATTGAGTGTTTTTGCTTTTTCACTTCTTTTCGAACACTCAACTGAAACGCAAGGGCTCAATCAAAATAAAACGATTAAATTGGGGAAAGCATTCAAATGAGAATATTTATAATTGTTTTTTAAATCAAAACATTTTTCGGAGAATGTGTCATTTTCTGATTCGCAGTTATTTGCAAAAGAATTTTAACAAAAGTGTCACATGTTTTCAAATTATTGTTTTCCAAACACACATTGTCATTGAAAGACAGAAAAGATCATTCAAGATTTTTATTGAAATAATGGATTGATTTCAAAGAATTTGTGACAAATTGTTGATTCCAAAATATTGATAGGAAAAATGTGAAATCAAAAAGAATCACCCACACTCCAATAAAAAAGAAAAATCGATCTGATTGGTATGACTTTTTCTTTTGAATAACAAATGTGTGAATGTGTGTTGAGTCCTTCAAAGGAAATCTTCATTTTCTGTGAAACAATCATTTTTGTGAAACCACAAATATTTCCAGACATCAATTCAGGTGCAAAACAAATATCCGACTTCATTTAGAATGTTGATTTTCAAGCATTTTTTTTCACAATTCATCATAACTTCTCTTCTCCAAATAAACTCAACATTCTGGCTGGAAATCATGAATAAATTTCTTTTTCATGTTTGTTATGAAATACAAGAATTTTGATGAAATATTGTTTGGAAACAAGGAATATGTGTTTTTCAAACAATTTTTATTTTAAGTGTTTTTTTTAAAAACTATAAATTTTATTCACTATTCGTATTTTTTATAAAAAGTGATTGAAGTTCCATCCTTTATCTCATATTTCTTTCTGTCATTCATTCTCCATGTCATTGACCGAACTGAAATAATGTTTCAACCTTGAAGAGATAATACTACTGAACTCGACGGAGTACAAAATTTCAATTTCTTTTGGATATTAAAAAGGAAATGTGTTCTCGGTTCAATAAATCATTCAAATCAAATAGATTTTGACTTTTAAATTCTAATCAGTTTATTCTTCTTTTTGAAGTGAATTTTAATGAATCACTGTTATTCTTTCAAATCAAAAAATGAAAAATATGATTTTTTTTGTTCAAATCAACAAGATATTTAGACAAAGAGTTTTTGATATCACGGTTTGCGGATTCACTGTTATCTTGTCCAAATTCCTTGAAATGATATTTATTTCGAATTTTTCAAATATATTTTTTTCAAAAAAGAAACGATTCAAAACTCGCCTTTTGCAACAAAACAACTATCAACAATAATCACAATTAATAATAATTTATTATCTTTATTTTTTGTTGAATTCAAGTTGATTGATTGTTTTTTTCTAATTTATTGATCGAAATATAAGTTGGAATGTGATTTTGTGAGAACAAAACTTATTTTTTTTCTCCAGAAACACCGAATACTTCTTGAGCAACGATGTGACATCGCGAGCAGAATGGAGAGGCTTGCCAGGTGCTTCATTACCGAAAATGACATGTCTTTTTTGGAACGAACAATGAACAGTTTTGCATCGAAATCACTAACTTTCCTCATTCTGTTTGTTCCAGCAGTTGTTCCACAAAAAGACACTCGCAGTTGCTGGGCATCCACCAACAGAGTCTGGCGCACGAGCAGCTTCAGCGAATCTTTCCATTTTGTGTTTTGTGTGAAAGGAGGGGAAACGACAAGAAACGAGATGTTTTCATGAACACTCAAGATTGAGTGCGATTGCTCGAAATACTGGTTGCATATTGCCAAACATGAATCCTGCCACATGGATTTCATGCACTATTTTTTGGACAACAACCGATGCAGTATTTGAATTTATTATTTTTTTTACAAAACATTGCAGAACTGAATCCCTCACAAATCACGTGGAATGAGAATATTTGGAGTATTGCTACATGATCAAGCGTATATCCGATATTTTCTCTTCGATGTCTTTGCCGACTTGAGCCGATGACGATTTTTTGGTTGCTTGTCACAATTTCTCCGTTGATTTGAACAAAGCGATTTGTTTGTCTCCAAAATGAGCGAAATGCAATAATTCGTATCATGGATTGAGCTGATGAAGCTCGCAAGCATTTTTGCAGATTGAGTCTTGATGATTTTTCACTGATCCTTTTGAGTTATTCACCGTTCCCTCCAAAGAAGCGTTATTGGAGCCTCGGAACATGATTTTCGACCAAGCATATTATTGTCCTCCTACAAAGAAATTCTACATATTTCTTCACCACATTCATTGTCTTACCACCAATTTCAGCCTCAGTGGAGAAACTCTACCAAAGAAACGATATGAAAAGACAACGAGACTGCCATTTGCCATTCAATCAATGATGAACATCCTTCCCCTGCCATCATTGGTTCTATTTGATTGCAGCATTTGTTGGAATACGAAGCCATCTTCAACAACAACATCATCATTCTTCACTGATTCACACAAAAAGTTCTTATAACGAAAATGAAATTATTTCTTCGTTGTTTGTTTCAATCACATTTCAATGACAGATCAGAAGAAGGCGATTGAGGCAGAGAGATGAATGAAGAGCGTTATTCGCTAATTGCTTTCTTTATTGAGGAGGAAACAGCCAAGCAATTTGGATGAAGAAATGAAGATGGGATGAAATATTCATTTGATATTTGCAATGGAAGGGGAAAATGGGTGAAGAGACATTCAAATTGATGATGTTTGAAGGTTTGTTTGTTTGTTTTATTGATTAATTGATTTATTTATTTTTTTGATCAATTGATTTTTCATCAGAAAAGAGGGAAAAGAAGAAGAAAAGCACAATTTTCACGATTTTTCTTTTCAACATGGGTATCTTTTTTCAAAGGCAAGAAATGAATTCTTGATGAGGAATTGAGCGCCAATTTGTTGCATTGGGAAAGGAAGAGGTGTTTGTGTGTGTGCGTGTGTGTGGCCATCTGAGACAGCAAGGGGGATAAGCAGAGCAGAAGAAGGCTGTGTGCTTTGTCAGATAGAAGATGCGAATGATTTGAGATGCAACTGCGAAACAGGAGAAACATAAAGAGAGAAAGAGAGAAAGAGAGAAAAAGAGAGAAAAAGAAAGAAATTTGTCATTTTGAGAAGTGGCCAATTGGAAGAGATGAGGCTCAGCTGTTGTGCTGTCTGTTGGTGTTGGCATTGGAGTTGGTGTTGGTGTGGAAGAAGCACTTGCGAAATAATGACGAATTTATCTTCTGAGTGTGAGGATATCATCATTTGCTTCATCAATTTCGATGGTATTTAAATATTCTTATAATTTTTATTCTTTTTTTCTTTGATTATTTTCGAATTAGATTTTTCTTTTTCATTTTTGTCAAACAGATTTTTGTTTTTGGCTTTCGCCAACATTATTTGATCAACAGATTGAATTTTATTATCACGCATGTTTATATTTTCAGCCAGCCGATGCATCGAATAGCCATTTGGAGCTGAAAAGCTTTCCTTGAAAATGGACAATCCTATTTCTCCATGACATTCAACATTATTTTCTTTTGTTTTCTCCTTTGTTTTGATTTTTGTTTTTCTCACACAGTATGTCGTTCAATCGACACGTGTTGTCCCAATCAATTTTCATCCAATAAAGAAAAAGTTAAAAAAAATATCATTGTTATTCACTTTAATTTGATAAAAGAACAATAATAAAAGATAACACAAGGAAACAAAATGAAAGAAAAGGAAAAGAAAGAATAAAAAATTGAGATGAGGATGAAGAAGAAGATGAGGAATAAAAAGAGGGATAAAAAGCTTTTTTGAACAAATAAAAATTATTGATGAAAAAGTTGGAAAGAACAAATGAATATTAAGCATATCCTTCGCAATTAGCAGTATCAACAAATGCTCTGAATCTGTCTTTCTGCTCCGAGTTCTTTGTTGTCTCAAATATCTGCTCGGAAAAATAACAGGAGAAGGGATGTTGAAAATAAGATTTTTGTAGATTAATAGTTGACATGAAATGAGCTGAAGCTGTTGAATCACTTTTTCTCGAGGATAGTTGATAAATAGGGAGAAGAAAGAATGAGCAGAAAAAGATAAAGAAGAGAATGATGAAATATAAAAAATTTGTTTCTGTTCCAATCGAACGTGTTTCTCTTCTTTCCCAATGACTGAAATCTTCTTTTCTCCAATCTCAATTGTTGTCACCTCGCTTGTGTGATCCCCTCCCATCAGCGTGACTGACAGGCTCACCTGAATCACGCTCTTTTCAACTGCAACACCAATGGTTCTGCATGCACTTGACTCATCCAGTCCACACAACTTCTTCACCGCCACCACTCACAGCCACAAATCGGTTGAGAATCCTCTCTTCAGCCAATCCCACTTTTCTGTGTGCTGATATGTCCAACCCTTGGAATCCGTATAATCATGTCCATAGCACCCTCTGGTCATCTGTGTTTGTGGTGTAACATTCATAGAACGGATTATTCGAAGATAAGAAAACATTATATCGATCATAATATACCATATCATGACCATATGGCGTATCTGCAGAGCATTTGCATTCATGAAAGAACAAAAAATAACAATAAATCACGTCATTTTGTGATGCTTGTCTGTATGGATACAGCTCCAATCCACCTCCATGTGCCGATGCTGAACATGAAATAAACTGAATGCTCCTCATTTTGAATTGCGTGATTGGAATATTTGCACAATACATGCCTCCACCGTAGTAATTTGTCACCGAGCATGAAGTGAAACTGCAGTCAAACACACACGCACTCTCCCCTTCTCCATTTTCTGTTGGAATGCATCCTGCTCCTATGGCATTAAAATTATCAAGATCAAGACCTCCTCCATTATAATTTGCTTTACAATTTTGAATTCACATCCGCTGATTCGTACACATGTTGAAATCGTTACAACGTATAATCCTCCTCCGTAATGGTTGCTGTGCAAGACAACATGTTATTTTCGATACGCACAGTCTTGATTGTGTTGCACATAATTCCACCTCCACGGCTGTATGCAAAGCAATTATTAAACAGACAATGTGAAACAGAGAGCTCTCCAGAATTGAGATTGTACATGCAGATAGCCCCGCCACTCGATATTCCATCTGAAACAGAATCGCTTTCTCCTGTTGTCTTCGATCCACTCCACTCACACCACGTGAATGTATTCGGTCCATTGGCTGTTATGTTCTGTCTTTCTGGTTGTTTCTTATTAGTTTCAGTTCCATTGCATTCAACATTTTTGTTCTGCAACACCCAACAAACGAGGTGTTTGAGGTGGTCAAAGAGGTCAAGGGGTCATTGAGGGAATGAACAATCCCGCTATCATAAACGTCACAAACTGATGAGAATGAACAACTATTCATTAGATATGAGGTTTGGGATGATGTAGTCGTTGAAGGTGAGCATGCTTCATTTGCTGAGTTTGAGAGTGAAACAAGAGGGATTGAAGGTGATGAGGAATGGGGTTGAAGATTGGACAAGAAATTTCTTTCCTTCAACGTTTCTTCCTTCTTCCCCTTCATTCAGAAAAATTTTGCAAAATATCCCAATAAGTTTTAGTATCTTTTTTGTCTCGCTCGCCTCTTCTGATAGGAATGTTTTCGCCTAAATCTTTTTTCCTTCTGTTTCCGTTTTTCTTCCTTCTTTCTCCATTCCATTCGCATTCATCCCTTTTGATATTCATGCAAAACCCTGTCATAAAAAAAAGAAAAAAATATTTAAAATGTAATACAAAATATCACAAACCAGTACTATTTTCCTTTCGCAATCTGCTTCCTTTTCTTCATCTTCATATCCTTCTTGACTTCCTGTCACATTTCTTCTTCAGCCATTTCCTCAATTTTCCGATTATTTTCTGTTGCCTCCCTTTTCAAATCGCTGCACAAATCTTCAAAGCCCCCCTCCATTCATTTCATTGATTTCCTCCAGCTCATTCTTCGATATTCTCAAAAAATTGTCATGCTTTCTCATCAAATACATGTTCATTCGTTGCCTGAAAATGTCCTTCCATAAATCTCAATCCCTCAAAAAAAAAAAATAAAATGTTTGAAAAATTGGAGGAAAAATAATACAAAACAAACTCTGAAATATATTTATCGCCAATCTTCACACTTTCTTCTTCTTCTTCGAATGCCTCTCAAAATATTGTTCTTTTCTGCCAACAAAAACCTTGCTTCCCTTGTATGTTTCATTGCCAATGAAAGTGATTCTGTTCTGCTTCCAAAAACTTGCTTCATTTCCAATTCTCGGCACTGATTCCGCTCGAATAACACACAAATAATAAAAATGCTTCAATATAATTTTAATGAAGATGAAGAAGATAATGACAGCGGTGATGGCGATGATAGAGATGAAGATGATAAAGTTGGTGAATGCGATGTTATTTTCAAGTTTGAATACTATGTGTCTTCTGTCAGAAGATATCTTCAGCATCGCAACCTCGTTCTGCTCTCCTTGTGAATAACCCTTCGATGATGCAATGCAAAAGGCGATAGCAATGGTTCAAAGTCCATTTTGCCTGTAATTTGCCTCCAGCTGCCGTATTACGCAAACTGTCTGTTTTTCTCGTTTTTCGCTCAAGCCAAGCAATGAAAAAGCAGTTCCATCCCTCCTCAGTCCGTAAAATCAATGTCTTGTCCTTCTTCTCCAAAAGAAAGGCGCATTGTTCTGTCCAAACTGATTTCAATCTCCTGTTTCAGTTATTTGCCCCAATCTCTCCAACAAACTTAAAAATGAAAATGTCCTCTTCCTCTTTTTAAAAACTCTCCCTTTTCATAGATATTGAGCATTCTTCCATTTTTGCCTTGGAAGTCTTCCAATCCCGTTGACTTCTGCTCCATCAAAACTCATTTTTCGTCGCATTTCTATCCATCGCGCATGTTGAGTCCAAAATAATTGCCAGTTTATGACAAAATATTCAGGCTCTAGTAATATATTTGTAAAATAATGTTTGTCTCACTTCATTGCTGTTCTCCTCTGCAAAGAATAAATTGTCCATTTTAAATAATTTGTCTGAATCACGACTTTGGAGAGGATACGGATGGAAATATCTTCACAACAAATAGAACAATAAAAATTACATACATCAAAAATTCTTCATTTCCATCGAAAATATTGTTGTTACACAGCCATCCAGCAATCAATATGAACAATTTCATCTTCCATTAAACAAATATTCTTTTGCAATACTCAACCCATTCGCTGGAAATATTTCACTTGGTCAATCTGCCTTTGTTTTAGCTTCGGAGTCTCACTCCGTTGGCAGTTTCTGAGCATTTGATATTGCTTGATCATTTTCCATAACGAATAAGAGTCTCAAAGAAAAGGAGCACAACTCGATGTGTCGTGGCTGAATGGGCATATGAAGACAATGCGATAACAAAAGGATGGTATGGGGTGAAGGAGTTGAGTTCTTGGAGGAAACAGGGTTTTGACAAAAGGATGTTTTTGTGTGTTTTTGAGATTTCAGATGCAAAACGGATGTGCGGATTTGGATGGGATTTTGAGGGTTTTTTTCGATTTTTATCATTGGGAAGGTGTTGAGGCAGTGTTTATTATTTGAGAAAAGGAATTTGTTGTTGAGGAGGTGGGATAAGGAAAACAAGAAAGGTGGAGTGAATGGAATATATTTATTGGAGAGGAGGATAAGAGATGGAGAGATATGGAAAGGGATATTTTTTTTTCAAATGCAGGGAGAGAGAGGAGGGAGGCATATGAGGCGGAACAAAGAGAAGAGATTTTGTGGGCTTATGTTTGATAAGAAGGAAAAGTGGATTGAAGAAAAAAAGTGAAGAAAAATATTCTTCAAATTTATATTATTTATTTTGTGAACCGTTTGGCCGCGCCTCTCATTTGCAGGGCAAGTGTTGGAGGCAGAGGTGGAGAAAGACAGGAAGAAGGATCACACTTTGCATTGGAGGTGTGGAGACAGAGGAAGATGAAGGGCTGACAATGAGAGAGTATTTTGCAATGGAAAGAGACGTTTTTTTTTTTTTTTGGTTGGAAGAAGGGCATGGGAGATGAGGAGACAGGGATTGTGATATTTGGCGTGGTGGTATTATTGTTGTTTTGGGGAAATGGAGAAGAAGAAGAGAAGGGATGGAAGAGATTTGAATCTTCTTCTTTTGCCAGTTTTTTAAAAGAATGGAATTTGTGGAGGTAATTTGAGAGGAAGCAGAACAGAAGATTGAGCTTTTGTTAATATTTTAAAAAGAAGAAGAAAGAAAAGCCAGCGAAAGGCGGTCATTGTGAAAGATATAGGTTTGGATATTTTTAATTATAATTTTTCATATATTATTTTTTATGAAACTAGAATGTTCAACGAAAACGAATGAACAAGGAGTATGGAAAGAGGGGATATTGGATGCATATAAAGAAATCTGGAGATAATAATTGGAAGGCGTTTGGTGGAGTGAGCTGGCGCAAATATAAATGAAAGGAAAAGAGAAGAAGATATATTTTTATTTGAAGGTTTTGGAAGACATATATAATGAATCTTAACGAAAGCGAAAAATGAGATCAAGGAATTGATGATATGACAGAAGAAGAAATTTGAGAAATTTGAGAAGAAGAAGCGGAAGATGGTAGTGGTACGGGCTTTCTATTATTGGAATTTTTTTTTAACAATTTTATATTTTTGTATATTTTTAAATTTTTGTTTTATTAAATATTTTTTAAATGATAGCAGGAGCTTTTGCGTGAATATTCAAAATGAATGGATGCGAATGGAACAAGGTTAGGAGCGAAAGATGGAAAAGGAATACCGAGCGATGAAGAAGGGGCAGAAGAGATGAAAAGGATGGGAGGATTTTTGGCTTGAGGCAAAAAAGAAGCGTTTCAGTGAGTGAGTCAAACTCCATTCCTCTCAACTCCCTCGATGCCATTTGCTCTCTTCCAACTGATTTTTCAATATTTCAACAGCAAATGAAGCATGCTCGCCACCTCCTCATGCTACATGTTTTAAGTAGCGCTCGTCAGTCTGTGACGTTTATGATGGAGGTATTGTTCCTTCACTCAACAACCCCTTAGTCTTTTGACAGCCTCAAACACCTCGTTTGTTGGGTGTTGCAGAACATGTTGAATGTGAACTGACAGAAAGTTGATTTGGACAGACAGAACACAACAGCCAATGGAGCAAACTCATTCACTTGGTGTGAATGGAATGGATCGAAGACAACAGGAGAAAGCGATTCTGTTTCAGATGGAATATCGAGTGGCGGGGCAATCTGCATGTTCAGTCAATCAAATGCCTCTGTGTCTGTTTCTCATTGCACTTTCAGCAGCTGCTATGCTCCAGGGCAATATCAAATCGATTGAGATTGAAAACAACACATTTGATTGGTTCATTTATTTGATTTTGAAATGTGTTCGGATCAGCGGTGCGAATTCCAGAATTGTAAAGCATATAGCCATGGAGGAGGACTTTATTTGGATAATTTTCAGGTTTCAGAGGCAAACTGTATTGGAGCTGAAAATGGAGAAGGGAGTGCGTGTGTGTTTGACTGCAGTTTCACTTCATGCTCATTGACAAACAATTATGGAGGAGGTATGTTTTGCTATAATGTTCCTGGCACACAATTCAAAATGAGGAGCATTCAGTTTATTTCATGTTCTGCGTTGGCAAGGGAGGAGGATTTTATTTTGATCCAAACAAGCTACACCAAAATAATTCAAAGTCGAAAACTTTCAATCAAAATCGAAAACTTTCAACCAAAGTCGAAAAACTTTCATGAAATCGAAAATTATTATTCAAAGTTGGAAAACTTTCATTCAAAGTCGAAAGTTTTCATTCGAAGTCGAAAAGTTTCATTCAAAGTCGAAAATTATTATTCAAAGTCGAAAAAGTTGCAAACGAAATCGAAAAACTTTCAATCGAAATCGAAAGACTTTCAAACAAAGTCGAAAATTTCACAAAAAATAAATAAAATAAAAGTATTCCACAAAAGATGAAAATATTCTTTTGTTTTTGGATATATTATCAGCAATGTTTGCGTTGTCGATTTCTGCAAATTTTAAAGATTGCGAACCAAAATTAATTCAAAATCAACTCAAACATCTCAGAACACATCCTTCAATAAGAAATGAGTCGTTTGTGATGAAAAACTTTAAATAAGAGAGTCAATAATGTGTTCTTTATTCTTCATTAAATAGGTAATTTTCTGTGAAGAAGAGTGCTTTCAACTGAAATGAGATAAAAATATGTCAGAATTTCTCTCATAATTTTAAATTTGTAATTGGTCTTAAGAAAGCTAAGAAAAACACCGGAAAGATAAAAACATTTTTATTACAAATGTGATTGATGTGTACCAATGTTTTTTGACTTGTATTAATTTTTGTCATCTTTTGAAATTTAAAGTTTTTCGAACTTTCGACTTTGTTTGAAAGTTTTTCGACTTTGTTTGAAAGTTTTTCGATTTCGATTGAAAGTTTTTCGATTTCGTTTGCAACTTTTTCGACTTTGAATTATAATTTTCGACTTTGAATGAAACTTTTTCGACTTCGAATGAAAACTTTTGAATGAAAGTTTTCCGACTTTGAATAATAATTTTCGATTTCGTTTGAAAGTTTTTCGACTTTGGTTGAAAGTTTTTCGATTTTGAATAATTTTGGTGTAACAGCACAAAATGAAACAATTTATTGCCCTCTTCTTCCATGAATGCAACTGTTTGGCCAATATTCCATATGGTAATGATATGATGTATGTTGATGTTTTTGAGCACAGGAAATCCGTTCTATGAATGCTACACCACAAACACAGATGAGAAGAGAATGTGCTATAATGAATGCAGGTGCCTGGACATTTGATCAATCAACAAAAGGATTGGCTGAAGGACAAGACAATTTATGTTTCGGTGAATGGAAATGACTTGAATGAGCTAGAGATGTGTGAGGTGCAGATTGCTTGGCAATCACGCTGCTGGATGGGAATCACAAAAGCGAGGTGACAACAATTGAGGCTGGATCAAAGAAGATTTCAGTCATTGGGAAGGGAAGGGAAGCAAGTTCGATTGGAACAAGAGCTGTTTTGCTTTTATTCTCTGCTCAGCAGTTTTTAATCATCCGTTTTTTTATTTTCCTCCTTCTCATCGTTGCCCTATGAAAAAGCGTATCTCAGTCACTTTAGCTGTCTTCATAACAACAAAAGAATTGGCTTCTAATCAATTTTCTGCTTTTATTGGTTTTTACTGGGCCATGAGCAGAAAGAAGGAGGAGCAGAAAGATAGAGGCTGAGTCTTTGTTGGCTATAATTGTGTAGGTTGTGCCAAATGTACATTTATCATCACCAACTTTTCATCAATAATTTTAAAAAAAAATAAACCTTCATCCTCCTCTTTTTCATTTTCCTACTCTTCTTCTTTATCATCGTAATCTTTTTTCTTCTCTTCTTCATTTTTCTAGTCTATGCATTAGATTCCAAGGAGTGGAAGCAGAACTGAGGGTTTTAAAGGGGTGGTTTTTGAGGTCGAAGGATGGAAATGGGATCGGCAGCAGAGATGGGGCAAGCGGGTGTGCCAGCAGAAAGGACGATATTTAGAGGAGGAGGAAGAGGAGGAAAAGAAAAGAAGAAGAAACGACGAGTTGGAAAAAGTCAGCGAAAAAAATCGAATAAAAAGGTTTCTTGTGTTTTGTTTGTTTCTGCTTGCACAGGTTATGCCTTGATGCTTATTTTTCTGATTTTCACATAAATGATTTTATTTCGATCATTTTTCTTGTATTATTTGTACTTGTTTTACTTGAATTAAAGCGATGAAAGAAAATGGATTTTTGAAAGACAAAAAAAGCAGAAGATAAGCAGAGATGATGCGACCATGTTGAGGTGCATGAAATTTCACCAAGAAGCATTGAGAAGAGAAGGAGGCAAAGAAAGAAGTGCTTCAGTGAGCGAACTGCATTTCTTTTTTCTGTATTTCTTCCAACATATTTTTTTCAATATTTCAACAGCAAATGAAGCATGCTCACCTTCAACGACTACATCATCCCAAACCTCATATCTAATTAGTTGACACATATATGCGGTATGATTCAATTTCCCCTATGCCTCTTTGACTGCCTCAAATACCTCATTCATAGAATGTTGCCGGACAAGAAATGTTGAATGCATTGGAACTTCAGGCAATAAGAAACAACCAGGAAGACAGAATATAACAGACAATGGACCGAATACATTCACGTGGTGTGAGTGGATCGAAGACGACTGGAAACAAAGATGATTATACTGATGATGCTTCAAATGGTGGAGCAATTCGCATGTACAATCTGGGAAATGGAGAACTTTCTGTATCTCACAACGACTGTTATGCCTATTATAGAGGCGGTGGGATTATGTGCCTAACAATTAAGTCTATACAAATCGAAAATAATGTGTTTAATGCTTGTACTGCACAAAATCAGCATGGAGGAGGAATGTATGCGTATGGAATTTCATCATGTGCCCGAATTAGCGGATGTGAATTCCAGAATTGTAAAGCAAATTATTACGGAGGAGGACTTCTTTTGAATCTTTTCAGGTTTCAGGAACAGGATGCATTCCAACAGAAAATGGGGAAGGGGAGAGTGCGTGTGTATTTGACTGCAATTTCACTTCATGCTCACTTACGAATAGTTGCGGCGGAGGTATGTTTTGTAGAAGTGGTGAATTCAGTTCATTTCATGTTCAGCACGGCAAGAGGGAGGAGGATTATTTTTGCAGCCAAATCGAGCAACAGCACCAAATGATAAAATTTATTGTTTCTTCTTGTTTTTCACGAATGCAGCTGCAGGGATGCAAATAATCCACGAGGACATGACGTTGAATATGTTGATTATTACAATCTGTATTTGGAATCAGGAAATCCATTTTATGAATGTTACACCACAAACACAAACGATAAGAGGATCTGCTTTGCATACAATTATGCAAATGCAAGTGCCTGGACATATGATCAAACATCAAAAAGGATTGGCTGAAGGATAAGACGATTTATGTTTCTGTGAGTGGGAATGATGAATATGAGTTGTGCGGGGCAAATGAATCAAATCCGTGTCTGACAGTGAAGAAGGCGTTTGAGATGTGTGAGATGCAGATTAGTTTGACAATAACGCTGATGAAAGGGAATCACACAAGCGAGGTGACAACAATTGAGGTTGGATCAAAGAAGATTTCAGTCATTGGGAAGGGAAGGGAAGCAAGCGATTGGAACAGGAACACTTTCAGCAGCAGAAGCGCTGTTCAGTGTGACGAGTGGCCATTTGGGAACGAGCCATTTGAAGGTTGATTGCAACTCAACAGCAGATTTTTCTTCACCAAGCGTGGTAGTGGCATCTGATGGAGCAGGCAGAACACTTTCCCTGAAAGAATGTTTCAGGAAGAGAGTTATTTGTATGCAGAACGCGATAGCCGAAGGATGCAAATAGACATGGCTTGCCATGGCAGTGATATTTTCATCGTGCCCTGAATCGTTCTTGTGTGTGCATTATTTCTTTCAAAAATTGTTCGAAGATATGATGCATCAGTTGATATGTGTTTCTTCTTTTTTCTTTTCTTTTGGAGGGGAATAAAAATAAAATAAAATATTAAAAACAAAAAAATCTAAGCTTATTGATGAATTATTTATTTTTAAAGAGGAACTGAAAAGAAAAAATAAAAACAGTTGTTGTTTGATCTTTCTCTGAAACATTTAACTCATCAATCCCTTTTTGTCAATGATAATATTTTTATTTTTT
Source organism: Monocercomonoides exilis (assembly GCF_001643675.1). Lineage (NCBI taxonomy): Eukaryota > Preaxostyla > Oxymonadida > Polymastigidae > Monocercomonoides > Monocercomonoides exilis. The sequence continues at coordinate 1,731,041 of NW_027150553.1, read as the reverse complement.
GATTTTTATTTTTTGATTTTTGCAGAGGCTTGGAGATGCCTGAGATCCAAAAAATAATATTTTTATAATATTGTTATTTTTGAATTTTGTGTTTGTTTTGTGAAACATTTTATGAGCATTATGTTTTGGAAGTTTGTTTTTGTTTACAGATGTGTGATCATTGGCTGAGAGTTTTTTCAGAGAAAGTTATTTCTGATTTTTAAAATTCTTTTGAGGTTGATCCGTCACGGGCATTTGCTTGTTTTCTATAACACGCACACAACACACTCAAGCAAATAGAAATCAAAAAATACAGGCATTTAATAAAATGCTCATGTTTTGTGTTTTTTCTTTCCATGTTTTTTTTTAACAAAAATCTTTAATTTTTCAATAAATAGTGTTTTTTTCTGTGCAACTTTGTTTTATAGAAAAATTAAAAATTTTTGGAGGAAAACAAGGAATTGTGATGCTTTTTCATTTTTCAGTTGAAAGAGAAGAAAAGAGAAGATGAAAGTGGTTTGTTTCTTTTTTTCCCCCAACAATGAAATGTTTGTTCGAGAGATATGTGAAAAAAAGAAAATAAATATAATCAATGATATTGGTCAGATTGAATTTGTTTTTATATTCAATGGAGTATGAACCACTCAGATTTATTCTTTTCTGTTGAATCCCTATGATATGATAAAGCAATGAAAATATTGATTTCAAAAAGAATCACCCATCCATTTCCTTGAGATAACAAGGATCAGATATTGAAATGGAACTCTTCTTTTGATCAAATATCATTCACCAAAATTATTCTTGAACAACCTTTTTGAAATAGATTGAATGAGAACATGATTACAAAAATCAACCATTTGTTCCAATTTGTTTCCAATTTGTCAATAATTCCGTTTTCAATTACCAAAGAAACATATCAATAAAAAATTGTCAAAAAAGCCAATTAAATTCAAATAAATTAACATGAATGTTTTTGCAAATAATATCACTTATCAAAAAAGAAAGATTGGTATTTTTTCTCACAAAAAATTGGAAATGTTCCCAAATCACTTTGGTAATTGAAAACGGAATTATTGACAAATTGGAAACAAAATGGAACAAATGGTTGATTTTTGTAATCATGTTCTCATTCAATCTATTTCAAAAAGGTTGTTCAAGAATAATTTTGGTGAATGATATTTGATCAAAAGAAGAGTTCCATTTCAATATCTGATCCTTGTTATCTCAAGGAAATGGATGGGTGATTCTTTTTGAAATCAATATTTTCATTGCTTTATCATATCATAGGGATTCAACAGAAAAGAATAAATCTGAGTGGTTCATACTCCATTGAATATAAAAACAAATTCAATCTGACCAATATCATTGATTATATTTATTTTCTTTTTTTCACATATCTCTCGAACAAACATTTCATTGTTGGGGGAAAAAAAGAAACAAACCACTTTCATCTTCTCTTTTCTTCTCTTTCATCTGAAAAACGAAAAATAATTGCAATTCCTTGTTTTCCTCCAAAAATTTTTAATTTTTCTATAAAACAAAGTTGCACAGAAAAAAACACTATTTATTGAAAAATTAAAGATTTTTGTTAAAAAAAAACATGGAAAGAAAAAACACAAAACATGAGCATTTTATTAAATGCCTGTATTTTTTGATTTCTATTTGCTTGAGTGTGTTGTGTGCGTGTTATAGAAAACAAGCAAATGCCCGTGACGGATCAACCTCAAAAGAATTTTAAAAATCAGAAATAACTTTCTCTGAAAAAACTCTCAGCCAATGATCACACATCTGTAAACAAAAACAAACTTCCAAAACATAATGCTCATAAAATGTTTCACAAAACAAACACAAAATTCAAAAATAACAATATTATAAAAATATTATTTTTTGGATCTCAGGCATCTCCAAGCCTCTGCAAAAATCAAAAAATAAAAATCAAAAAATAAAAATATTATCATTGACAAAAAGGGATTGATGAGTTAAATGTTTCAGAGAAAGATCAAACAACAACTGTTTTTATTTTTTTCTTTTTCAGTTCCTCTTTAAAAATAAATAATTCATCAATAAGCTTAGATTTTTTTTGTTTTTAATATTTTATTTTATTTTTATTCCCCTCCCTCCAAAAGAAAAGAAAAAAAGAAGAAACACATATCAACTGATGCATCATATCTTCGAACAATTTTTGAAAGAAATAATGCACACACAAGAACTGATTCAGGGCACGATGAAAATATCACTGCCATGGCAAGCCATGTCTATTTGCATCCTTCGGCTATCGTTTTCTGCATACAAATAACTCTCTTCCTGAAACATTCTTTCAGGGAAAGTGTTCTGCCTGCTCCATCAGATGCCACTACCACGCTTGGTGAAGAAAAATCTGCTGTTGAGTTGCAATCAACCTTCAAATGGCTCGTTCCCAAATGGCCACTCGTCACACTGAACAGCGCTTCTGCTGCTGAAAGTGTTCCTGTTCCAATCGAACTTGCTTCCCTTCCCTTCCCAATGACTGAAATCTTCTTTGATCCAACCTCAATTGTTGTCACCTCGCTTGTGTGATTCCCTTTCATCAGCGTTATTGTCAAACTAATCTGCATCTCACACATCTCAAACGCCTTCTTCACTGTCAGACACGGATTTGATTCATTTGCCCCGCACAACTCATATTCATCATTCCCACTCACAGAAACATAAATCGTCTTATCCTTCAGCCAATCCTTTTTTGATGTTTGATCATATGTCCAGGCACTTGCATTTGCATAATTGTATGCAAAGCAGATCCTCTTATCGTTTGTGTTTGTGGTGTAACATTCATAAAATGGATTTCCTGATTCCAAATACAGATTGTAATAATCAACATATTCAACGTCATGTCCTCGTGGATTATTTGCATCCCTGCAGCTGCATTCGTGAAAAAACAAGAAGAAACAATAAATTTTATCATTTGGTGCTGTTGCTCGATTTGGCTGCAAAAATAATCCTCCTCCCTCTTGCCGTGCTGAACATGAAATGAACTGAATGCTCCTCATTTTGAATTGTTCAGGTGCACTTCTACAAAACATACCTCCGCCGCAACTATTCGTAAGTGAGCATGAAGTGAAATTGCAGTCAAATACACACGCACTCTCCCCTTCCCCATTTTCTGTTGGAATGCATCCTGTTCCTGAAACCTGAAAAGATTCAAAAAGAAGTCCTCCTCCGTAATAATTTGCTTTACAATTCTGGAATTCACATCCGCTAATTCGGGCACATGATGAAATTCCATACGCATACATTCCTCCTCCATGCTGATTTTGTGCAGTACAAGCATTAAACACATTATTTTCGATTTGTATAGACTTAATTGTTAGGCACATAATCCCACCGCCTCTATAATAGGCATAACAGTCGTTGAACGTGCAATGAGATACAGAAAGTTCTCCATTTCCCAGATTGTACATGCGAATTGCTCCACCATTTGAAGCATCATCAGTATAATCATCTTTGTTTCCAGTCGTCTTCGATCCACTCCACTCACACCACGTGAATGTATTCGGTCCATTGTCTGTTATATTCTGTCTTCCTGGTTGTTTCTTATTACCTGAAGTTCCAATGCATTCAACATTTCTTGTCCGGCAACATTCTATGAATGAGGTATTTGAGGCAGTCAAAGAGGCATAGGGGTTATTGAGGGAAGGAACAATCCCGCCATCATATGTGTCGCTAACTGATGAAAATGAACAACTATTCATTAGATATGAGGTTTGGGATGATGTAGTCGTTGAAGGTGAGCATGCTTCATTTGCTGTTGAAATATTGAAAAAAAAATATGTTGGAAGAGAAAAATACAGAAAAAAGAGAAATGCAGTTCGCTCACTGAAGCACTTCTTTCTTTGCCTCCTTCTCTTCTCAATGCTTCTTGGTGAAATTTCACAAAATACCTCAACATGGTCGCATCCCTTTTTCCATCTTTTCTGCCCCTTCTTCATCGTCTGCTTTCCTCATATCCCTTTTTCTTTTGTTGCAATCTTCTGCTTTTTTTCAAAAATCCATTTTCTTTCATCGCTTTAATTGGCATTCGTAAAAAAATTCTAAGTACACAACAATACAAATATACAAGAAAAATGATCGAAATAAAATCATTTATGAAATATATGAAAATCAGAAAAATAAGCATCAAGGCATAACCTTTGTGCAAGAAAAAAACAAAACAAAACATACAAGAAACCTTTTTATTCGATTTTTTTTTCGCTGACTTTTTCCAACTCGTCGTTTCTTCTTCTTTTTCTTTTCCTCCTCTTCCTCCTCCTCCTCTAAATATCGTCCTTTCTGCTGGCACACCCGCTTGCCCCATCTCTGCTGCCGATCCCATTTCCGATTGCATCGCTTCCCTTTGACCTCAAAAACCACCCCTTTAAAACCCTCAGTTCTGCTTCCACTCAATTAACTCCTACAACCAGAATCTAATGCATAGACTAGAAAAATGAAGAAGAGGAAGAAAAAGATTACGATGATAAAGAAGAAGAGTAGGAAGAAAATGAAAAAGAGGAGGATGAAGGTTTATTTTTTTTTTTTAAAATTATTGATGAAAAAGTTGGTGATGATAAATGTACATTTGGCACAACCTACACAATTATCATAGCCAACAAAGACTCAGCCTCTATCTTTCTGCTCCTCCTTCTTTCTGCTCATGAAAGTTTACCCAGTAAAAACCAATAAAAGCAGAAAAATTGATTAGAAGCCGCTAGAATTCTTTTGTTGTTATGAAGACAGCTAAAGTGACTGAGATACGCTTTTTCATAGGGCAACGATGAGAAGGAGGAAAATAAAAAAAACGGATGATTAAAAAAACTGCTGAGCAGAGAATAAAAGCAAAACAGCTCTTGTTCCAATCGAACTTGCTTCCCTTCCCTTCCCAATGACTGAAATCTTCTTTGATCCAGCCTCAATTGTTGTCACCTCGCTTTTGTGATTCCCATCCAGCAGCGTGATTGCCAAGCTAATCTGCACCTCACACATCTCAAACGCTTTCTTCACCGTCAGACACGGATTTAATTCATTTGCCCCACACAGCTCATTCAAGTCATTTCCATTCACCGAAACATAAATTGTCTTGTCCTTCAGCCAATCCTTTTTCATTGATTGATCAAATGTCCAGGCACCTGCATTCGAGTAATTATACGCATAGCACATTCTCTTCTCATCTGTGTTTGTGGTGTAGCATTCATAGAACGGATTTCCTGTGCTCAAAAAAACATTGTAATAATCAACATACATCATATCATTACCATATGGAATATTGGCCAAACAGTTGCATTCATGGAAGAAGAGGAAATAGCAATAAATTGTTTCATTTTGTGCTGTTACACCAAAAATTATTCAAAATCGAAAAACTTTCAACCAAAGTCGAAAAACTTTCAAACGAAATCGAAAATTATTATTCAAAGTCGGAAAACTTTCATTCAAAGTCGAAAGTTTTCATTCGAAGTCGAAAAAGTTTCATTCAAAGTCGAAAATTATAATTCAAAGTCGAAAAAGTTGCAAACGAAATCGAAAAACTTTCAATCGAAATCGAAAAACTTTCAAACAAAGTCGAAAAACTTTCAAACAAAGTCGAAAGTTCGAAAAACTTTAAATTTTCAAAAAGATGACAAAAATTAATACAAGTCAAAAAACATTGTTTTTGTTGAAATATCAATCACATTTGTAATAAAAATGTTTTTTTATCTTTTTTCCGGTGTTTTTCTTAGCTTTCTTAAGACCAATTACAAATTTAAAATTATGAGAGAAATTCTGACATATTTTTATCTCATTTCAGTTGAAAGCACTCTTCTTCACAGAAAATTTACTTCAGAAAATTGTTATTTTTTTTTCCTATTTAATGAAGAATAAAGAACACATTATTGACTCTCTTATTTAAAGTTTTTTCATCACAAACGACTCATTTCTTATTGAAGGAAACAAATGTTCTGAGATGTGTTTTGAGTTGATTTTTGAATTAATTTTGGTTCGCAATCTTTAAAATTTGCAGAAATCGACAACGCAAACATTGCTGATAATATATCCAAAAACAAAAGAATATTTTCATCTTTTGTGGAATACTTTTTATTTTACATTTATTTTTTTTGTGAAATTTTCGACTTTGTTTGAAAGTCTTTCGATTTCGATTGAAAGTTTTTCGATTTCGTTTGCAACTTTTTCGACTTTGAATAATAATTTTCGACTTTGAATGAAACTTTTTCGACTTCGAATGAAAACTTTCGACTTTGAATGAAAGTTTTCCAACTTTGAATAATAATTTTCGATTTCGTTTGAAAGTTTTTCGACTTTGGTTGAAAGTTTTTCGATTTTGATTGAAAGTTTTTCGACTTTGAATTATTTTTGGTGTAGCTTGTTTGGATCAAAATAAAATCCTCCTCCCCTTGCCAACGCAGAACATGAAATAAACTGAATGCTCCTCATTTTGAATTGTGTGCCAGGAACATTATAGCAAAACATACCTCCTCCATAATTGTTTGTCAATGAGCATGAAGTGAAACTGCAGTCAAACACACACGCACTCTCCCCTTCTCCATTTTCAGCTCCAATACAGTTTGCCTCTGAAACCTGAAAATTATCCAAATAAAGTCCTCCTCCATGGCTATATGCTTTACAATTCTGGAATTCGCACCCGCTGATCCGAACACATTTCAAAATCAAATAAATGAATATTCCACCCCCACGATAATTCTGTGCAGTACAAGAATCAAATGTGTTGTTTTCAATCTCAATCGATTTGATATTGTAGCAATTTATACCGCCCCCTGCATAATGAGCATAGCAGCTGCTGAAAGTGCAATGAGAAACAGACACAGAGGCATTTGATTGACTGAACATGCAGATTGCCCCGCCACTCGATATTCCATCTGAAACAGAATCGCTTTCTCCTGTTGTCTTCGATCCATTCCATTCACACCAAGTGAATGAGTTTGCTCCATTGGCTGTTGTGTTCTGTCTGTCTGGAATCAACTTTCTGTCTGCAGTTCCTTCACATTCAACATTCCTTGTTCTGCAACACCCAACAAACGAGGTGTTTGAGGCTGTCAAAAAGACTAAGGGGTTGTTGAGTGAAGGAACAATACCTCCATCATAAACGTCACAGACTGACGAAAATGAGCAACTACTTATAAAACATGTAGCTTGGCATGAGGAGGTGGTTGAAGGCGAGCATGCTTCATTTGCTGTTGAAATATTGAAAAAAAATCAGTTGGAAGAGAGAAGCAAATGGCATCGAGGGAGTTGAGAGGAATGGAGTTTGACTCACTCACTGAAACGCTTCTTTTTTTGCCTCCTTCTCTTCCTCTCCCCCTTGCCTCTTGGTGAAATTTCACAAAATATCCTAATGTGGCCGTATCCCTTTTCCTATCTCTTCTGCCCCTTCTTCATCGTCTGCTTTCCCGGTATTCCTTTTCCTTTTGTTTCCATCTTTCGCTCCTAACCTTGTTCCATTCGCATCCATTCATTTTGAATATTCACGCAAAAGCTCCTGCTATCATTTAAAAAATATATTTAATAAAACAAAAATTTAAAAATATACAAAAATATAAAATTGTTAAAAAAAAATTCCAATAATAGATATGAAAAGCCCCGTACCATTTTCTTTTCACCATCTTCCGCTTCTTCTTCTCAAATTTTCTCAAATTTCTTCTTCTGTCATATCATCAATTCCTTGATCTCATTTTTCGCTTTCGTTAAGATTCATTATATATGTCTTCCAAAACCTTCAAATAAAAATATATCTTCTTCTCTTTTCCTTTCATTTATATTTTGCGCCAGCTCACTCCACCAAACGCCTTCCAATTATTATCTCCAGATTTCTTTATATGCATCCAATATCCCCTCTTTCCATACTCCTTGTTCATTCGTTTTCGTTGAACATTCTTGCAAAAATCCTAGTTTCATAAAAAAATAATATATGAAAAATTATAATTAAAAATATCCAAACCTATATCTTTCACAATGACCGCCTTTCGCTGGCTTTTTCTTTCTTCTTCTTTTTAAAATATTAACAAAAGCTCAATCTTCTGTTCTGCTTCCTCTCAAATTACCTCCACAAATTCCATTCTTTTAAAAAAACTGGCAAAGAAGAAGATTCTATCCAAAGAATCTCTTCCCATCCCTTGCCCAAATCTTCTTCTTCTTCTCTCCATTTCCCCCCAAAACAACAATAATACCACCACGCCAAATATCACAATCCCTGTCTCCTCATCTCCCATGCCCTTCTTCCAACCAAAAAAAAAAAAAAAAAAAAAAATACCTCCATCCTTTTTCTGTCTCTTTCCATTGCAAAATACTCTCTCATTGTCAGCCCTTCATCTTCCTCTGTCTCCACACCTCCAATGCAAAGTGCCAGCGCTGATGTTCCTTCTTCCTGTCTTTCTCCACCTCTGCCTCCAACACTTGCCCTGCAAATGAGAGGCGCGGCCAAACGGTTCACAAAATAAATAATATAAAAATTTGAAGAATATTTTTCTTCACTTTTTTTTCTTCAATCCCACTTTTCCTTCTTATCAAACATAAGCCCACAAAATCTCTTCTCTTTGTTCCGCCTCATATGCCTCCCTCCTCTCTCTCCCTGCATTTGAAAAAAAAAAATATCCCTTTTCCATATCTCTCCATCTCTTATCCTCCTCTCCAATAAATATATTCCATTCACTCCACCTTTCTTGTTTTCCCTCTTATCCCACCTCCTCAACAACAAATTCCTTTTCTCAAATAATAAACACTGCCTCAACACCTTCCCAATGATAAAAATCGAAAAAACAACCCCTCAAAATCCCATCCAAATCCATCTCCCGCACATCCGTTTTGCATCTGAAATCTCGCAAAAACACCTCTTTTCCACAAAAAACATCCTTTTGTCGCTCCTTTCCCTCTCAAAACCCTGTTTCCTCCAAGAACTCAACTCCTTCACCCCATACCACAAATCCATCCTTTTGTTATCGCATTGTCTTCATATGCCCATTCAGCCACGACACATCGAGTTGTGCTCCTTTTCTTTTGAGACTCTTATTCGTTATGGAAAATGATCAAGAAATGCTTAATGCTCAGAAACTGTCAACGGGGTCAGATTCCGAAGCTAAAACAAAGACAGATTGACTAAATGATATATTTCCAGTGAAAAGGTTGAGTATTACAAAAGCGATATCTGTTTAATGGAAGATGAAATTGTTCATATTGATTGCTGGATGGCTGTGTAACAACAATATTTTCGATGGAAATGAAGAATTTTTGATGTATGTAATTTTTATTGTTCTATTTGTTGTGAAGATATTTCCATCCGTATCCTCTCCAAAGTCGTGATTCAGACAAATTATATAAAATGGACGATTTATTCCATGCAGAGGAGAACAGCGAGGAAGCGAGACAAACATTATGTTACAAATATATTACTAGAGCCTGAATGTATTTTATCATAAATGTTTATGTGACTTATTTTGGACTCAACATGCGCGATGGATAGAAATGCGATGAAAAATGAAATTTAATGGAGCAGAAATCAACGGGGTCGAAAGATGTCCAAGGCAAAAAGGAAGAACAACCAATCTCTATGAAAAGGGAGCGTTTTTTTAAAAAGAGGAAGAGGACATTTTCATTTTTAAGTTTGTTGGAAAGATTGGGGCAAATAACTGAAACAGGAGATTGAAATCAGTTTGGACAGAACAAGGAGCCTTTCTTTGGAGAAGAAGGACAAGACATTGATTTTACGCACTGGGGGGAGCGATGGAACTGGAATTCATTGCTTGGCTTGAGAGGCGAAAAAACGAGAAAAACAGACAGTTTGGCGTAATACAGGCAGCTGGAGGCAAATTACAGGAAAAATGGACTTTGAATCATTTTGCTGTCGCCTTTTGCATTGTGTTATCGAAGGGTTATCCACAAGAGCAGAGAACGAGGTTGCGATGCTGAGAATATCTTCTGACAGAAGACACATAGTATTCAAACTTGACAATAACATCGCATTCACCAACTTTATCATCTTCATCTCTATCATCGCCATCACCGCTGTCATTATCTTCTTCATCTTCATTAAAATTATATTGAAGCATTTTTATTATTTGTGTGTTATTCGAGCGGAATCAGTGCCGAGAATTGGAAATGAAGCAAGTTTTTGGAAGCAGAACAGAATCACTTTCATTGGCAATGAAACATACAAGGGAAGCAAAAAAGGCGAGTTTTGTTGGCAGAAAAGAACAATATTTTGAGAGGCATTCGAAGAAGAAGAAGAAAGTGTGTGAAGATTGGCAATAAATATATTTTTAGAGTGTGTTTTGTATTATTTTTTTCCTCCAATTTTTCAAACATTTTATTTTTTTTTTTTGAGGGATTAAGATTTATGGAAGGACATTTTCAGGCAACGAATGAACATGGGGAAAAGAGCATATTTGATGCTTTTCAGAAAGCAGGCAATGACAATTTTTTTGAGAATATCGAAGAATGAGCTGGAGGAAATCAATGAAATGAATGGAAGAGGAGGGCTTTGAAGATTTGTGCAGCGATTTGAAAAAGAAGGAGGGGAAGCAACAGAAAAGAATAATCGGAAAATTGAGGAAATGGCTGAAGAAGAAATGTGACAGGAAGTCAAGAAGGATATGAAGATGAAGAAAAGGAAGCAGATTGCGAAAGGAAAATAGTACTGGTTTGTGATATTTTGTATTACATTTTAAATATTTTTTTTCTTTTTTTTTTAATTGATAATAGGGACTTTTGCATGAATATTCAAAAGGGATGAATGTGAATGGAATACAGAAAGAAGGCAGGAGACGAAAACAGAAGGAAAAAAAAGATTTAGGCGAAAACATTCCTATCAGAAGAGGCGAGCGAAGACAAAAAAAGATACTGAAACTTATTGGGATATTTTGCAAAATTTTTCTGAATGAAGGGGAAGAGAAGGAAACGTTGAAGGAAAGAAATTTCTGTGAGAGAATTTCTTGTCCAATCTTCAACCCCATTCCTCTCATCACCTTCAATCCCTCTTGTTTCACTCTCCAAACTCACATTTTTCAATATTTCAACAGCAAATGAAGCATGCTCACCTTCAACGACTACATCATCCCAAACCTCATATCTAATGAATAGTTGTTCATTTTCATCAGTTAGCGACACATATGATGGCGGGATTGTTCCTTCCCTCAACAACCCCTATGCCTCTTTGACAGCCTCAAACACCTCGTTTGTTGGGTGTTGCAGAACAAGAAATGTTGAATGCAATGGAACTGAAACTAATAAGAAACAACCAGAAAGACAGAACATAACAGCCAATGGACCGAATACATTCACGTGGTGTGAGTGGAGTGGATCGAAGACAACAGGAGAAAGCGATTCTGTTTCAGATGGAATATCGAGTGGCGGGGCTATCTGCATGTACAATCTCAATTCTGGAGAGCTCTCTGTTTCACATTGTCTGTTTAATAATTGCTTTGCATACAGCCGTGGAGGTGGAATTATGTGCAACACAATCAAGACTGTGCGTATCGAAAATAACATGTTCAATGCTTGCACAGCACAAAACCATTACGGAGGAGGATTATATGTGAATGGGATTTCAACATGTGTACGAATCAGCGGATGTGAATTTCAAAGTTGTAAAGCAAATTATAATGGAGGAGGTATTGATCTTGATAATTTTAATGTTTCAGGAACAAGATGCATTGGAGATGAGAATGAAGGAGGGGAGAGTGCATGTGTGTTTGACTGCAGTTTCACTTCATGCTCGGTGACAAATTACTACGGTGGAGGCATGTATTGTGCAAATATTCCAATCACGCAATTCAAAATGAGGAGCATTCAGTTTATTTCATGTTCAGCATCGGCACATGGAGGTGGATTGGAGCTGTATCCATACAGACAAGCATCACAAAATGACGTGATTTATTGTTATTTTTTGTTCTTTCATGAATGCAAATGCTCTGCAGATACGCCATATGGTCATGATATGGTATATTATGATCGATATAATGTTTTCTTATCTTCGAATAATCCGTTCTATGAATGTTACACCACAAACACAGATGACCAGAGGGTGTGCTATGGACATGATTATACGGATTCCAAGGGTTGGACATATCAGCACACAGAAAAGTGGGATTGGCTGAAGAGAGGGATTCTCAACCGATTTGTGGCTGTGAGTGGTGGCGGTGAAGAAGAGTTGTGTGGACTGGATGAGTCAAGTGCATGCCGAACCATTGGTGTTGCAGTTGAAAAGAGCGTGATCCAGGTGAGCCTGTCAGTCACGCTGATGGGAGGGGATCACACAAGCGAGGTGACAACAATTGAGATTGGAGAAAAGAAGATTTCAGTCATTGGGAAAAGAAGAGAAACACGTTCGATTGGAACAGAAACAAATTTTTTATATTTCATCATTCTCTTCTTTATCTTTTTCTGCTCATTCTTTCTTCTCCCTATTTATCAACTATCCTCGAGAAAAAGTGATTCAACAGCTTCAGCTCATTTCATGTCAACTATTAATCTACAAAAATCTTATTTTCAACATCCCTTCTCCTGTTATTTTTTCCGAGCAGATATTTGAGACAACAAAGAACTCGGAGCAGAAAGACAGATTCAGAGCATTTGTTGATACTGCTAATTGCGAAGGATATGCTTAATATTCATTTGTTCTTTCCAACTTTTTCATCAATAATTTTTATTTGTTCAAAAAAAGCTTTTTATCCCTCTTTTTATTCCTCATCTTCTTCTTCATCCTCATCTCAATTTTTTTATTCTTTCTTTTCCTTTTCTTTCATTTTGTTTCCTTGTGTTATCTTTTATTATTGTTCTTTTATCAAATTAAAGTGAATAACAATGATATTTTTTTTTTAACTTTTTCTTTATTGGATGAAAATTGATTGGGACAACACGTGTCGATTGAACGACATACTGTGTGAGAAAAAACAAAAAATCAAAACAAAGGAGAAAACAAAAGAAAATAATGTTGAATGTCATGGAGAAATAGGATTGTCCATTTTCAAGGAAAGCTTTTCAGCTCCAAATGGCTATTCGATGCATCGGCTGGCTGAAAATATAAACATGCGTGATAATAAAATTCAATCTGTTGATCAAATAATGTTGGCGAAAGCCAAAAACAAAAATCTGTTTGACAAAAATGAAAAAAGAAAAAATCTAATTCGAAAATAATCAAAGAAAAAAAGAATAAAAATTATAAGAATATTTAAATACCATCGAAATTGATGAAGCAAATGATGATATCCTCACACTCAGAAGATAAATTCGTCATTATTTCGCAAGTGCTTCTTCCACACCAACACCAACTCCAATGCCAACACCAACAGACAGCACAACAGCTGAGCCTCATCTCTTCCAATTGGCCACTTCTCAAAATGACAAATTTCTTTCTTTTTCTCTCTTTTTCTCTCTTTCTCTCTTTCTCTCTTTATGTTTCTCCTGTTTCGCAGTTGCATCTCAAATCATTCGCATCTTCTATCTGACAAAGCACACAGCCTTCTTCTGCTCCGCTCATCCCCCTTGCTGTCTCAGATGGCCACACACACCCACACACACACACACACAAACACACAAGCACCTCTTCCTTTCCCAATGCAACAAATCGGCGCTCAATTCCTCATCAAGAATTCATTTCTTGCCTTTGAAAAAAAAGATACCCATGTTGAAAAGAAATATCGTGAAAATTGTGCTTTTCTTCTTCTTTTCCCTCTTTTCTGATGAAAAATCAATTGATCAAAAAAAGATAAATAAATCGATTAATCAATAAAACAAGCAAACAAACCTTCAAACATCATCAATTTGAATGTCTCTTCACCCATTTTCCCTTTTCCATTGCAAATATCAAATGAATATTTCATCCCATCTTCATTTCTTCATCCAAATTGCTTGGCTGCTTCCTCCTCAATAAAGAAAGCAATTAGCGAATAACGCTCTTCATTCATCTCTCTGCCTCAATCGCCTTCTTCTGATCTGTCATTGAAATGTGATTGAAACAAACAACGAAGAAATAATTTCATTTTCGTTATAAGAACTTTTTTGTGTGAATCAGTGAAGAATGATGATGTTGTTGTTGAAGATGGCTTCGTATTCCAACAAATGCTGCAATCAAATAGAACCAATGATGGCAGGGGAAGGATGTTCATCATTGATTGAATGGCAAATGGCAGTCTCGTTGTCTTTTCATATCGTTTCTTTGGTAGAGTTTCTCCACTGAGGCTGAAATAGGTGGTTGAGCAATGAATGTGGTGAAGAAATATGCAGAATTTATTTGTGGTACAACAATAATATGCTTGGCCGAAAATCATGTTCTGAGGCTCCAACAACGCTTCTTTGGAGGGAACGGAGAATTACTCAAAAGGATCAGTGAAAAATCATCAAGACTCAATCTGCAAAAATGCTTGCGAAAAGCTTCATCAGCTCAATCCATGATACGAATTATTGCATTTCGCTCATATGTGAGGGCAAACAAATTGCTCTGTTCAAATCAACGGAGAAATTGCGACAAGCAACCAAAAAATCGTCATCGGCTCAAGTCGGCAAAGACATCGAAGAGAAAATATCGGATATACGCTTGATCATGTAGCAATGCTCCGAGTATTCTCACTCCACATGATTTGTGAGAGATTCGGTTCTGCATTGTTTTGTAAAAAAAAAAATAAATTCAAATACAGCATCGGTTGTTGTCCAAAAAAAAAGTGCATGAAATCCATGTGGCAGAATTCATATTTAGAGATATGCAACCAGTATTTCGAACAATCGCACTCAATCTTGAATGTTCGTGATAACATCTCGTTTCTTGTCGTTTCCCCTCCTTTCATCCAAAATACAAATTGGAAAGATTCCGTGAAGCTGCTCGTGCGCCAGACTCTGTTGGTGGGTGCCCAGTAACTGCGAGTGTCTTTCTGTGGAACAACTGCTGGAACAAACAGAATGAGGAAAGTTAGTGATTTCGATGCAAAACTGTTCATTGTTCGTTCCAAAAAAGACATGTCATTTTCGGTAATGAAGCACCTGGCAAGCCTCTCCATTCTGCTCGCGATGTCACATCGTTGCTCAAGAAGTATTCGGTGTTTCTGGAGAAAAAAAATAAGTTTTGTTCTCACAAAATCACATTCCAACTTATATTTCGATCAATTAAACAAAAATAAATCTATACACTTGAATTCAACAAAATAATAAAGATAATAAATTATTGTTGACTGTTGTTCGGTTGCAAAAGGCGAGTTTTGATTGGTTTCTTTTTTGGGAGAAAAAAATTGAAAAATACGAAATAAATTTCATCTCAAGGAATTTGGAAAAAATGACAGTGAATCCGCAAACCGTGATATCAAAAACTCTTTGTCTAAATATCTTGTTGATTTGAACAAAAAAAATCATATTTTTCATTTTTTGATTTGAAAGAATAACAGTGATTCAGAAAAAAAATTCTTTAATAAGAACAAAAAATTTAATAAACTGAATTTTATTTTACAAAAATACTTAATATGATTTTAGTGATTTATTGAACTGAGAACACATTTCCTTTTTAATATCCAAAAGAAATTGAAATTTTGTACTCCGTCGAGTTCAGTAGTATTATCTCTTCAAGGTTGAAACATTATTTCAGTTCGGTCAATGACATGGAGAATGAATGACAGAAAGAAATATGAGATAAAGGATGGAACTTCAATCACTTTTTATAAAAAATACGAATAGTGAATAAAATTTATAGTTTTTAAAAAAAACACTTAAAATAAAAATTGTTTGAAAAACACATATTCCTTGTTTCCAAACAATATTTCATCAAAATTCTTGTATTTCATAACAAACATGAAAAAGAAATTTATTCATGATTTCCAGCCAGAATGTTGAGTTTATTTGGAGAAGAGAAGTTATGATGAATTGTGAAAAAAAATGCTTGAAAATCAACATTCTAAATGAAGTCGGATATTTGTTTTGCACCTGAATTGATGTCTGGAAATATTTGTGGTTTCACAAAAATGATTGTTTCACAGAAAATGAAGATTTCCTTTGAAGGACTCAACACACATTCACACATTTGTTATTCAAAAGAAAAAGTCATACCAATCAGATCGATTTTTCTTTTTTATTGGAGTGTGGGTGATTCTTTTTGATTTCACATTTTTCCTATCAATATTTTGGAATCAACAATTTGTCACAAATTCTTTGAAATCAATCCATTATTTCAATAAAAATCTTGAATGATCTTTTCTGTCTTTCAATGACAATGTGTGTTTGGAAAACAATAATTTGAAAACATGTGACACTTTTGTTAAAATTCTTTTGCAAATAACTGCGAATCAGAAAATGACACATTCTCCGAAAAATGTTTTGATTTAAAAAACAATTATAAATATTCTCATTTGAATGCTTTCCCCAATTTAATCGTTTTATTTTGATTGAGCCCTTGCGTTTCAGTTGAGTGTTCGAAAAGAAGTGAAAAAGCAAAAACACTCAATCCCTTCAAATAATCACAAACAAATCACAGAAAACATTTTCAACTCAATGAAAGATTCAGCCAGATTTTTTGGGTGATTATTTTTGAAACCACAATTCTCATGCTGGATTGTTATTCAACAAAAACAGCTTCATTCAAATGAATCCGCATCATTACTATTTTTTGATTGTTTTTAGAAAAAGTTATTTTTTCATGAACACAATTCAATTGATGTTTGAATAAAAAGAAAAGAAAAAGAAAACTCGGAATGTGCATGTTTTTTTTGAACAAAACAATAATATGTCATAAAGTCTGAAATATTAATCAAAATTCTGATAATATTGAAAATTTTCGTTCTGTCTTTAAATTCATCCGTTATTTTTTTTCGTCCTTCTTTGAATTCACATGTTAAAAAAAATTTAAGAAACAAGAAACAATTTTATAACTTTATTTTTTCCCATTGAAAACAGGAATAATTTTTTTCAAATATCTCTTCTTTGATGAAAAAAGAAATGAAAGATCATATTTGAAAATTCAATAAAACAAACAAACAAATGAGTTAAAAAGATAACGATTTAAACAAAAACACAAGAAATGAGATTATTCTGTTGAAGGTGAAAAAGATTATTTGACAAAGAATTCCAATCACATGCCTATGTGTAATATTCACAAGATAACAAACATTTCATGAAAAAGAATAACTTGGGATATTTCTTTTTCAACAATCTTTTCTCTTTTCTCGAACTCAAAAAAATGGCACTGAAGAGGTTTTTCTTCTTTCCTTCCTTTTTCATTTATTCTTAAAAATAATAAATATTTGAATTTTTGAAAAATTATTTCTTTTTTCTATCAAACAGAAAAATCCATAAAAATTATAATGAAATGAAAACAATATGCATTTGAAAACAAAACTCTAAATTTTTAAAATGAAAGTATTTTGCAAATCAAATCTTTTTTGTAATTAATATGTTAATTTTTTAATTTAATATTTTACTCTATTTCTCATTTGACTAACTTGATTCAAAACTCAAGTGCAAATATTTTCACTTTCATAAAATACAACAATAACACTCGGTGAAGAAGGATTTGCATTTGAGTTACAATCAACTTTCAAATGACTCATTCCCAGATGACCTGTCGTCACACTGAACAACGTTCCTACTGCTGATGATGATGAAAGTTCCCCTGTTCCAATCGAACTCTCCGTCCTCCCTTTCCCAATGACTGAAATCTTCTTTGCCCCAATATCAATCGTTGCTGTCTCACTTGTGTGATTCCCTTTCATCAGTGTGATTGTCAAGCTAATCTGCACCTCACACATCTCAAACGCTTTCTTCACTGTTAGACACGGATTTGATTCATTTGCCCCGCAAAGTGGAGATGTATCATTTCCATTCACAGAAACATAGATCGTCTTATCCTTCAGCCAATCCTTTTTTGATGTTTGATCATATGTCCAGGCACCTGCATTCGAGTAGTTATACACATAGCACACTCTTCTATCATCGCTGTTGGTGGAATAGCTTTCACAAAACGGATTCCCCTCATTCAAGAAAACATCGTATTTATCAACATAAAATATATCATGACCACTGGGAGGATTGGATGAGCACTTGCACTCATGAAAAAATAGGAAATAACAATAGCACCCATCAACTGGCCCTGTTGCTCGATTTGGCTCCAATCTCATTCCCCCACCTTGTGACGAAGCTGTACAGGAGATAAACTGAACGCTCCTCATTTTGACTTGAGCAGGAAAATTATAAATCCACATGCCTCCACCATTTGATCCAGAAAGTGAGCATGAAGTGAAACTGCAATCAAACACACACGCACTCTCTCCTCCTTCATTTTCTGTTGGAATGCATCCTGTTCCTGAAACATTAAAACTGTACAATCGTAAACCACCACCTTCGCTGTATGCTTTGCAATTCTTAAATTCGCACCCACTAATCCGAACACATTCCAATATCGAATAAGCATACATTCCTCCTCCGTAATGGTTTTGTGCTGTGCAAGCATTGAACACATTATTTTCGATATACACAGATTTGATTGTATGACACATAATTCCACCTCCACGGCTGTATGCTAAACAATTATTAAACAGACAATGCGAAACAAAAAGTTCTCCAGAATTGAGATTGTACATGCGAATTGCTCCACCATTTGAAGCATCATCAGCATAATCATCTTTGCTTCCATTAGCCTTCGATCCGTTCCATTCACACCAAATAAATGAATTTGCTCCATTGTCTGTTGTATTTTGCCTCTCTGGAGTCAACTTGACATCTGCATTTCCTTCACATACAACGTTTCTTGTACGACAACACTCAGTGAATGAAGTGTTTGAAACAGACAAGGAGACCAAGGGATTGTTGAGGGAAGAGACAATCCCTCCATCATACGCATCGCAGAGTGATGAGAATGAGCAGCTATTCATAAAACATGTGGTTAGGGTTGACATAGTTGCTAGAGATGGACAATCTGTAGATGCTGTTGTGATGTTAAAAGATGTTAATTTGGAGAGTGAAACAAGAGATATGGAATGTGATGAGATAAAATTGAAAAAAAGAAGAAAAGTGTGATTCGCAAACTGAAACGCTTCCTTCAACATTTCCCTTTCTTCCCCTTGCTTCTTGTAGCAATGAAGCAAAATATCTCAATATGATTGTATCATTTTTTCTGCTTCTTCTTCCCCTTCTGATCATCATGGCTTCCCCACATCTCTTTTTCACCTTTTGTTTCAATTTTCTTCCTTCTTTCTATATTCCATTCACATTCTTCGTTTGTGAATATTCACGCAAAAGTCCCTGTTATCAATTAAAAAACATATTTAATAATCCAAAAAAATCAAAAAACATAATATATAAAAAATAAAAAAAATAAGAAATAAAAATCAAAAAGACTTCAATAATAAATATGAAAACCCCTGCACCATTTTATTTTCACAAACTTCCGCTCCAACTTCCGCTCCAACTTCCGCTCCAACTTCCGCTTCTTCATTTTCTTCTCATCCTCTTTCTCTTCCTCTCCTTTCTCTTCCGCTCCTCCACTGCCCCATCCACCTCTTCCCACAAAACAATCTCTCATCCACATTCCCTTCTCTTTCCCCATCCCTTCAATGAAATATTCCTCATCATCCCAATAACCCAGCTAACACAAATAACCCTAATAACCCTAACAACCCTAATAACCCTTTCCTTCCCCTTCTGCTGCTCACAAAACAGAAACTTCTCACAAATATCAAAAAGCCCTCTTCTCTGCCAATGCCTTGTGATAGCAAAGATTCCTTCAAGTCATTCTTCCGCTGAATCCATTAACTGCCCTTCTGTTGTCTTCTTCTGTTAATCTTCCTCATTCCTTGTTCTCTCATTGATTTCTGAAGAAGCCTTCAAAAAAAAAAGAATGGATAATGAATGTGAAAATAAAAATATGTAATAAATCATTGAAAATATCGGTCAAATAATATGACAAAAAATAATAAATAATTATAAATAATAATAAATAGTAACACCTTGATAATCCTTCAATCTCTATCTTTTTTTTCTTTTGTCAAAGTATTGCCACTTTCATTGCCAATTCATCGCTTTCATCGCTTTCATCGCTTTCATCGCTTTCATCGCTTTCGTCCTCTCCAACAAAAATAAAGTCAGCTGAAATCATTCCATTTTGCAGCTTTTCCTTTCCAAAATGCCTCTTTCGATTAATAGAATAAAGCATACACAAGTAATCTTCAAAACACGTTCTCTTCATTTTTTTTTCTCTTTTCACCAAAAATATTTCTCTTCTCTCTCTTTCTTTTTCCTTTCTCTCAACCCACCTTCTCATTCCACTCCCTCCAATCAATCCCTCCTTTTTGCTCCAATTCACATTTCCTCTCTCCAAATTCAAAAATCACAGTCTCTTCTTCATTCCATTGAAAATCATCATCAAGCTCCGCCTTTTCACCCCCCTTCTCCTCAAATGCCATCATCCAATGTTAAGTCCTTTCATTCCATTTGATTTGTAATTCTGTTCATCGAATATCTTTGGACAAATAAAACATTTTGTATTTACTGTACATGAAGAAGAAGAAGAAGAAGAAGAAGAAGAAGAAGAAGAAGAAGAAGAAGAAGAAGAAGAAGAAGAAGAAGAAGAAGAAGTTGATGATGATGATGAATTAATTTGGCTGAATGCCAATTGCAGTTGTGTGCAAATGAATATTATTTTCCGGTGAGAATAAAACAAACAACGAGCTCACTTCTATGCTTTCCTGTTCCTAGTTAGGAAGTGCTGAATAATCATCCTTTTCTTCTTTTCTGATCTTTCGTGTCGCTTCAACAAATCAATGGCTGTTCAGCGTCTGCCCAAACAGAATTCTCAGAAACAGCTGAATAACAACAAAATGACAATAATAAATAAGGAAAAAATAAATAAAATAAAATAATAAAAATATTTGCACAAACTTGGAAATTCCATCGTAGATCCGTCAGCATCTCAACTGCCTTTCGAATCATTTCCATTCTTTCTCTCTTTCTCTCTTTCTCTCTTTCTCTCTTTCTCTCTTCCTCTTCCTCATCTCCTTCGCTTCACAAAATAATTAACCCTCAAACACTCAAAGGCCAAACAACTCAACAAAAAGAATAAATATAAAAAATAAATAAATTAAAATAATATATATTGTATATTTTATTTTATTTTATTTTAATTTAATTTATTTTTATGTTCTTGTTCTCCTTCTGTCGATATTTGCACCGCCCACTCACTCACACATACTCTTTTAGCCCTTTTCTACTGCCACTCCACCAGAAAAGCACCTCGACACATCGCGCTGCCCTCCCCTTCGCCTTCTTCTTCTCCTTCTCATTCTCCTTCTTCTTCTTCTCCTCCTTTCTCTGCACCTTTCTCTGTGCAATTAGACATCTGTGTGCTTCCGCTGAAGAAAAAGAAAAAAAAGAAATAAAAAATTAAAATTAAAAAAGATAAAACAAACCCGGCAAATACGCTTGTTGTAGCAAATGCCTGCCAGGCACTCTGACGCATCAAGAAAGACATCCCTCCTCTCTCTCTTTCTCTCTCTTTCTCTCTTCTATCTCTTTCTCTCTTCTCTGCTGCCGCAGAGCTGCCATAGGGAATGTTTGTGCATGTTCCAAACTCCCATTCCAATGCCATCTGCTCACAAAACACATCAAATGGACTGCATAAATTCAGTTTTCGTGGCTTTCTGCAGAAGGGCTATAATTCAGCTGAGCGGCTGATAAAATTGCAGCACACAGCCTCTGTAAGCAGCCGCTCTTAGACAGACCCCAAAATGAGTGCTGCAACTCCAACATGCAAAGGGCTCATGCCAAAATGGGTATCCGACCCGAAACCAGATAATTCTGAAGGCAATCGTCTTGTGTCCTTATCACAAATGCTCATCCATGCCAAACAAATCGGCACATAACGCGCATGCGACTTGGAAGGCCATAAGACTCTGGAAGAAATTAGCACAAAGCCATGCGCTCATATTATTCCATGCCTCGTGCAAAATTTGAGCGCAACGAAGCAAAAACAAAAATCGAACGAAAACATGCAAAAGACATGCGCAATTCGTAAAAATGAGCAAATTGATGCGGGGTTAAAGTTGTGTGCAATTTGTGGAATTCAACACAATTTGCAGAAAATGACGATGCTGCGTATCAAAAGAAGGCAAAGCAATCAGATGCTTCAATGCTGAAGGCAACAAAAAAAAAAAAAAAAAATAACATACAAGGCACGCAACATTGCAATGAACGATTACAGCTTATGCTCTTTGCTAGGCTGCAGCGCTCCAACCTTTTGCACTCGTTCCCAGATTAAAAAATTTGTTTCTGCTGAAAGAGGGAAAAATAAAATGCTTGAGAAGCATAAGATAATAAACAAAAAGCAACTTCATACCACCTGCTTTTCAGTCGCCGAGCGTATGCCCAGAGATATTAAATTATTTGTAAAAAATTTTTTATTGATTTTGTTTCATTTCGTGCATACGCGCTCCTAACATAGAAATATCTGTTAAAAAGTCTTGACTGTCTCGCAGAATTAAAAGTGAAAACATTCAAGCATTCTTCATTGCGCATTGGCATTCTAGCAGCCTTGTACTTGAAAAAGGAATGTTTTCCAAATTCAAATAATTTATTAATGGTTGCATTTATCCATCATTTTCGCAAAATATAATTAACATGCACGAAAAGAGGGACCGCCAAATAAAATTTACCGCCAATTTGGATGCATTATTATGTGAGAGGATATATGAAACATGAAAAGTAATGCTGCTGGCCTTGGAACTGCGATTAATTCGATTGTTTTTTAATATTCGGAAAGCATTGGGCTGTGCAGCCACAAAAGGCTCGAAACTGCGATACAACGTATATTCTTATTTCTATTTTGGTTTTATTCAGTCAGAGGATATTTTATGTTTTTCTAGCCTTTTCGGAGCCAAAGCATCGAATGAAATGAATAAGATGGCGATTACGTCTTTGAAAACCTGAGCAACGAAGAAGACTCGAGAGGGATAATTGCATGCTCATAGAGGGCTAATGATGAAGAAGTTTTATGACCAGCTCAATTTGAGCAAAAACAAGAGAGAAGGGCAAAAATAGTAAGAGAAGAAACACGACAAAGTCAAAAGGAAGAATAAGAGTAATTTTTTTAGCCAGAATCGAAAAGCAAATTAAGGAACAGGGGCGAGGATCCTTTGCATAAAAAAAAAGAGAGAGATTTTTTTGGAAATGAGGGGTGGATTATTTGTATGCAGAGATATTTGCGATTTTCAGGAAAGATCGAGCTGATGTGAGCGAAGATATTGTTCGAAGCTGAACATCAAAGGTCTGTTGATTCAAAATTTAAGTTATTTTCTTTTTTTCCTCATCGACATTTGTTCATTTTTGCTGTTCTTCAAGGCGATTTCTCCTTCAATTTTGTTCTCATTGTTGAATTCACTTATATTTTCAGAGAATAATGATGAAACAAAGACTTATTTTAATTTTCTTAAGGGGAGGCACAAGCCGCACATGCGCATGCAACGATGTCCAAAAGGCCAAACAATGCAAATAGCCAACGGGAGCGAAGAGGGATTGCGGTGCATGTGTTTATGCAGCAAGACCAAAGGAAGCGATATGGATCAGAACTCCACGAAGAGAAGGAAGTTTTTGCCATTGCCCTTTCCTTTCCTTCTTTTTTCTCCTTCTTCTACCATTTCAGTAATTTCGAGTAATTTTGCGGATGATGCACGCAACAAGGTTGATACGTTCCTGCTGTTGAAGTACTTTGACTGGGATTGTTGACTGCATTTCAGAGCAAAAAGTCCAAGGAGCAGTTTCATATAAATGTCGGGTTCGATGAAGATAGTTTTCTTCGCGCTTTCGAAAATATGTTTTTTATTGATATTTTCCTTCTGACGCAGGAACGCCTGCTTGCAGCTATGCGATTTTTTCCACCAAAACAGCCAGCAATAATGAGGAGCCATTGAAGCGAATGTAATGATTTTGCCTTTTGTGTCTTTTATGCGATTCAATGAAATAATGTCCTATTTCTGGTGCAACATGGAAACTGCCTTTGACGTCTAACAATGGAACTGAAGCATTTTCAGAGCTGGCAGAATTACTGAGGATTGAGCAAAGGCAAAAGAAAATACAGGCGAAGACTCAAAGTTAGTTTTCGGGGAAATCGAAATGACGGTGGCATGTTTGCTTACGAAAAGTGCTTCTGTCTGCGAAGTTTGATGAGTGCGTAAGACAAAGATTAGCGATGGAAAGATTACCATGATGAATAAAAATGAAAAAATAGAGGAAGAGGAGCAAATGAAATTGCTTGTAGAATAAAATTTCGGCTGGGAAATGGAGTCAAAGGCATATTTTGACTCTGAGAAGACGCATATATTATTCATAGAGGCAAAACCTTCAAAATTGCATATAATTCTAGATTCGTGCTTGACAATTCCTTCGTCAAGTTCTTCATTTGCCATGAAATCCAGTAATTATAAAATCGATATGAACTGTTACATGCATTTTCTGAATTAGGAATTTGCTACGAAAAAAGAAAGAGAGCAAGAAAATCATTAAAATTTCAGCAACATCTTTCATTGGGCGATTTGTTACAAAACAGCAAAATTTGCATGCGTGCCACAGAAGCAAAGTGTGCAAAAGAAATGGAAACTCAAAATCTTTCGGATAAAGACGAAACGATGAAAACCGAAGGCAAATAATCGATGTAAACAGATGGCGCTCATCAAAGTTCCTGCTTTATTTGTTTTGAATTACGAGATTGAGAAGGATAAATACATCCGTGTATCTTTCATCAGGATCAGATGAGAATTTGAATTTCGTCACAGAAATCTAGTGTTATTCAGATTTAGCGTTGCTTTCATGTTGGATTTGCCAGGAAAACAAAAGATATGAAGAAGGAAATAAATTAGAAAAAAATGTTGACACGGTCCAAACTGGAAAGATAAGAATTTCATACGACACCAACAAAAGAAACAGGGAAATAGTGGAAGAAGAAGAAAAAACCAACGCAAATGAATTAACACAGCAATTTTTATGAAAGGCTCATTAGATGGACTTTTTTGATGCATTCAAAAATATGAAAAAGAGAAATGCTTTCTAACTGGGATTTGAGCGCATGAGGAATTGTTTGCAAAGTTCGCGCTTAGCTGATAGAGCTTGTAAAGGCAAAGACTTTGCACACAAACTAATCTTCCAAAAAGTTGAATTTTTTGGTAAATGAGATAATTGACAATGACTCGACCAGAAAAGAAGAGAAAGAAAAAGAAGAAAATAACGATAATGTGGAACGTGAAGTTGGAATCAACGGAGATAACTAGCATTGCGTAATTTAAAGGCTTATCTTTTGTTTCTCTTTTTCATCTGACATTTTTCAATATTTCAACATCAAATGAGGCATGTTCGCCTTCAACAATTACGTCAACCCAAACCTCGTGTTTGATGAGCAGTTGCTCATTCACTTCTGTTTGTGATGCATATGATGGAGGAATTGTTCATTCCCTCAACAACCCCTATGCCTCTTTGACTGCCTCAAACACCTCATTTATCGGTTGTTGTCGGACAAGAAACGTGAAATGTGAAGGAAATGCAGATAATAAGAAACAGCCAGGGAGGCAAAACGAAACAGAAAATGGAGAAAATTCATTTATTTGGTGCGAGTGGAATGGATCGAAGGCTACTGAAATGAGCGAAGATTATACAAAACAAGCCTCGAATGGAGGAGCAATATTTATGTATGGCTTAACGTCTGGTTCACTTACAGTTTCTCACTGCGCATTCAACGAGTGTTCTTCATATTGGTGTGGTGGAGGGATAATGTGCAATACCATCAGAGCAGTGACTATTGAAAGCAGCACTTTCAATTGTTGTGTCTCCACAAATCGATATGGAGGAGGTGTTTATATCCTATCTGCTTCATTTTGTGCTCGGGTGAGTGGATGCGAGTTCAAAAACTGTCAAGCGATTGATTATGGAGGAGGGTTGAAATTAGAAAATTTTCAGGTTTCAGAAACAGGATGCATTGGAACAGAAAATGGAGAAGGGGAGAGTGCGTGTGTGTTTGACTGCATTTTCACTTCATGCTCGGTTACTGGATCAAATGGAGGAGGCATGTATTGTGTCACTGTTCCTAATCAATTCAAAATGAGGAGCGTTCAGTTTATTTCGTGCTCAGCATCTACACATGGAGGAGGAATGAGATTATATCCTAATGCTCCAACAACACCTGATGATGGAATCTATTGTTATTTCCTTTTTTACCACGAGTGCAAATGTTCTAACAACCCATCTTACGGCCATGATGTTCATTTTAGCGATCGCTATAATCTGTATTTTGATTCGGGAAATCCGTTCTATGAATGTTACACAACAAACGCAGATGATCAGAGGGTATGTTATGGATATAATTATACGGATTCTAAGGGTTGGACATATGGTCAAACATCAAAAAAAAATTGGCTGAAGGATAAGGCAATTTATGTGTCAGCGAATGGAAATGATACATCTCCACTTTGTGGGTCAAATGAATCAAATCCATGTCTGACAGTGAAGAAAGCGCTTGAGATGTGCGAGGTGCAGATAAGCTTGACAGTCACGCTGATGGAAGGGGATCACACAAGCGAGGCAACAACGATTGCGATTGGAACAAAGAAGATTTCGGTCATTGGGAGAGGCAAAGATAAGAGTTCGATTGGAATAGGGACGCTTTCTTTTTCTTCTTTTCCATCTTTGCTATAACTTTTTTTTTCCATTTTTCCTTTTTCATTTTGACTGGGCGATTTGTTTACGATGAAGCGGAAGAAGAGGAAGAGTCTGAGGAAGAGTGTGATGAAAAAGAAGATTAAAAAGAAGGGACTTTTGCGCCTGCTTTCATCCATTTCGTGATGCAAGAGATCTTCTATTGAAAGGAGCTTTTCACTGTTTCTTTATCAGAGAAATCGAATTCCTGATCCAGCTCTATGTTCTTTTTTGCTGAATAATAATGTTCACAGATTATATAAATGATGGTATTACTCCGATAATAATCAAATGCACAATGACACGAGTTGCATCTTCACAGGCAATTTTCTTCTTCCACGCATATACTGCACTCGGAAATGCGTCTAGAAATGCATTAAGCGGGAATTGTCCAATGATTGTATCGTTCCGATCGTATCCTACCAGCTCGTTGAATTTCATATTATCCCGCTGGATATTCAGTGTTGGGGTGCTTCTTGCCCAGCTTGCCGAATTGCTCCCATTGGCAAACACATAATTTCCACCAGACATTGCAGTGCAGCCTGAAATGTCCACATGCACGATCGAGAAGTCGTGCGAGCCATCTTCCAGATGCAGCATTATCCCGCCACCATTTCCACTGCAATTGCATCCGTTGAATTTTGTTGCTTCATTTGCCGGGGTTGATGAAGTCCCAACCTGCAACTTGCTTGATGATTTCAACTCGACCTTGATCCCACCACCACTTCCAGCCTTGCACTCGCATTCTTCGATTGTCACATTCTTGACCACAAACGTCTCTCCTGCCTTCACACTCTTTGCCACAACCACCCCATCTCCTTCAGTCAACTTCACATTCGTCACCTTCACATTCGCCAGCACGCTGTCTCCTGATGCTGTGGCTGTCAGATACAGTGCAGATGATAACAATGGCAACAATGAAGAAGAAGAAGAAGAAGGAGAAGAGAGATTCGGCTCAGAGAACAATGGTTTTGAGACATTCATATTTATGATCTCCACACCAACCATCGACAGCTGTGACAGCGGCACCACAAACACTGACGAAGACATCACATAGCCTCCAGTTTTACTCGTGGTGATCACAACATCCTCCAATGAGAGTGACCCACCTCCGTCAGACACCACAACCACACTCGGAGAAGAAGGACTTGAATTTGAATTGCAGTCAACCTTCATGTGCAATAAACCAAGGTGTCCTGTTGTCACACTGAACAACGTTCCTACTGCTGATGATGATGAAAGGGCTCCTGTTCCAATCGAACTCTTATCTTTGCCTGTCCCAATGACTGAAATCTTCTTCGATCCAATCTCAATTGTTGCTGTCTCGCTCGTGTGATTCCCTTCCATCAGCGTGACTGACAGGCTCACTTGAATCACGCTCCTTTCAACTGCAACACCAATGGTTCGGCATGCACTTCGCTCATCCAATCCACATAACTCTTCTGTGCTTCCTCCACTCACAGCCACAAATCGATTGAGAATCCCTCTTTTCAGCCAATCCTTCTTATCTGTGTGCTGATATGACCAAGCACTTGCAATTGCATAATTGTATGCATAGCACACTCTCTGGTCATCTGTGTTTGTGGTGTAGCATTCATAGAACGGATTGCCTGAATTCAAAAAAACATTATAATAATCAACATAATAAATATCGTGACCATATGGCGTATTTACAGAACATTTGCATTCATGGAAGAAAAGGAAATAACAATAAATCGTTTCATTTGGCGCTGCTGCTCGATTTGGATATAATTCCAAACCTCCTCCATATCCCAGTGCCGAACATGAAATAAACTGAATGCTCCTCATTTTGAATTGATTAGGAACAGTGACGCAATACATGCCTCCTCCATAATTGTTTGTCAATGAGCATGAAGTGAAGCTGCAGTCAAACACACACGCACTCTCCCCTTCTCCACTTTCTGTTGGAATGCATCCTGTTTCTGAAACCTGAAAATTTTCAAGAAGAAGTCCTCCTCCGTAATTAACTGCTTTACAATTCTGGAATTCACATCCGCTGATTCGGGTACATGATGAAATGATTTTCACATACAATCCTCCTCCGGCATTGTTTTGAACAGAACATGAATTAAAAACATTATTTTCGATTTGAACAGATTTGATTGTATGGCACATAATACCACCTCCACGACTGAATGCAAAGCAATTATTAAACAGACAATGCGAAACTGAAAGTTCTCCAGAATTGAGATTGTACATGCAGATAGCCCCGCCACCCGATATTCCATCTGAAACAGAATCGCTTGTTCCTGTTGTCTTCGATCCATTCCACTCGCACCAAATAAATGTATTCGCTCCATTATCTGTTGTGTTTTGTCTCCCTGGAGTCAACTTGACATCTGCATTTCCTTCACATACAACGTTTCTTGTACGACAACACTCAGCGAATGAAGTGTTTGAAGCAGACAAGGAGACCAAGGGATTGTTGAGGGAAGAGACAATCCCTCCATCATACGCATCGCAGAGTGATGAGAATGAGCAGCTATTCATAAAACATGTGGTTTGGGAAAAGAAATTGGCCAATGACGAGCATGCCCCATTTGCTGTTGAGATGTCGAAAAAAGTCAGATGGGAGAGGGATACAAAAGGGATGGAAGGTGAAGAGAAAAATTGGAAAAAAGATAAGAAATGCGATTCACTCACTGAAACACTCCTTTTTCCTTCGCTCATTTTCCTATGCTCGTCTCCTCTCAAAACTGCCTGCCATTACTCTTCTTCTATTTCAAAAATACTCTATTTTAGTGCATTCAATCTACATTTCTTTTCTATTTCCCTTCTCATTTCACATCCATCTCATCTCTTTTATTCTTTGCTTATCTTTAAGCAATATTGGCATGTATTTTATTTCAATGGGATATAATATGGGTCGGAATTTTGTGCTTTATGAATTTTGTTCCACACAATATTTACAAATATTTTTCTAAATTTTAATAGTTTTCCATATTTCTTTTTGCATTTAAATTAAATACTTATTATGATATAACAGCAGAAAAAGTTTAGAATAAAACGTCGATTTTTTCATGAATGCAAAAATTGTGTCCCATATTGTAAAGAAAAAATAAATATACGAACAATATTTATTAGTTAAGCACATTGTTTACTTATTTATTTGCACTTTGGCAAGTGGAACAGATTATTTCATAAGTTATAATTGTGTTGGGAAATGAAAATTTTTGAGAGTATTTTCATTTTCATGTAGCCAACATTTATTTGGAACAAACTCTAAATCAAAAATATTATCCAAATTTTTTCTTAACTTAATCTTATGAATCATATATTTTTATTCGAAAAAGCAAGAATTTCTTTGTTGTTTAGAGTTTATTCCAAGATCTGCATTATTACTAATAGAAATGATTTTACAAAATTTTGACAGAAGTTTTCGGTTATCAAAAATTCCATAGATAATAATAAATAATAGTGGCACACTTCGGGAAATGAGCCAGTTTTTGAACGTTCGTGCCATGAAAATAAGAAGGGTCAACTTTTTAATGGGACTTTTTAACTTATTGGCACATTTTTTTGTTTTGTTTGCCAACTGATAAAAAGCACGTAATTGCTTTCAGGACTTTAAAAAAACATTTTTGACAAGTTTTGTACTATTTATTATTGATTTGTATAATTATTACTATTTTCTATTAATTGAAAAATTGAGAATATTTGCTTTTATTTTTTAATTTTTGCTTTTTCAAGCTAACCAAACTTTTCTCAAATTTTTCAAATACAGTCTTAATTGGATATAATCACATCGAATACAATCACATTCGTTTATAGTCACATTTTTCCATGCACCGACATTTTTGGCCTATTTTTCATTCATTTTCTATCGCATATTATCACAAGGCTGAATATATATAATAACATTTTGTTTTATAATGTGTTCATTTTCATTGAAAAATCGATTTTTTTGATCATAAATTTCGATTTTTTGATTTTTCAGAAATATGTTTGAATTAGTCAAAATAATGTGTATTTATGATAAAAATTGTTCAATCAAGTAAAAAATGTGTATTTGTGAAAAATTTCCGAAAATGAAAAAATTGACTCAAAATAAAAATATTAATTCATTTATCTTTATTTTTTTCTGAGTAAAGCATCATCGTGCATAATCACAACCAGATATAGTCACAAAAAGTTGAGCAAAATCCGATGTGATTATATCCCGTTTTGACTGTAGTGTTTCAAAAACAATGAATATTCACCTTTTCACATTTCAAATCTTCAATAAAACCATTTCATTTTTCACAAAAACTTTTCATTTTAAGTTGTTTATAAAATGCACGCATAAAATTCTTTTTAATCTTTCTAATTAATTGGCAACATTTTTTTTGAATAATCACTTTTATTTTATTTTCTTGTTTTAAGAAAAATTGAATTATTTCATTGAATTTCATTCTAACAACAAACTACCGCACAATTTGTAGAAATAGTGTTTCAAAGGAAATATTTCCAATCTTGCTAGAATTCACAAGTTAGAATGATATTCAATGAAATAATTCAATTTTTCTTAAAACAAGAAAATAAAATAAAAGTGATTATTCAAAAAAAATGTTGCCAATTAATTAGAAAGATTAAAAAGAATTTTATGCGTGCATTTTATAAACAACTTAAAATGAAAAGTTTTTGTGAAAAATGAAATGGTTTTATTGAAGATTTGAAATGTGAAAAGGTGAATATTCATTGTTTTTGAAACACTACAGTCAAAACGGGATATAATCACATCGGATTTTGCTCAACTTTTTGTGACTATATCTGGTTGTGATTATGCACGATGATGCTTTACTCAGAAAAAAATAAAGATAAATGAATTAATATTTTTATTTTGAGTCAATTTTTTCATTTTCGGAAATTTTTCACAAATACACATTTTTTACTTGATTGAACAATTTTTATCATAAATACACATTATTTTGACTAATTCAAACATATTTCTGAAAAATCAAAAAATCGAAATTTATGATCAAAAAAATCGATTTTTCAATGAAAATGAACACATTATAAAACAAAATGTTATTATATATATTCAGCCTTGTGATAATATGCGATAGAAAATGAATGAAAAATAGGCCAAAAATGTCGGTGCATGGAAAAATGTGACTATAAACGAATGTGATTGTATTCGATGTGATTATATCCAATTAAGACTGTATTTGAAAAATTTGAGAAAAGTTTGGTTAGCTTGAAAAAGCAAAAATTAAAAAATAAAAGCAAATATTCTCAATTTTTCAATTAATAGAAAATAGTAATAATTATACAAATCAATAATAAATAGTACAAAACTTGTCAAAAATGTTTTTTTAAAGTCCTGAAAGCAATTACGTGCTTTTTATCAGTTGGCAAACAAAACAAAAAAATGTGCCAATAAGTTAAAAAGTCCCATTAAAAAGTTGACCCTTCTTATTTTCATGGCACGAACGTTCAAAAACTGGCTCATTTCCCGAAGTGTGCCACTATTATTTATTATTATCTATGGAATTTTTGATAACCGAAAACTTCTGTCAAAATTTTGTAAAATCATTTCTATTAGTAATAATGCAGATCTTGGAATAAACTCTAAACAACAAAGAAATTCTTGCTTTTTCGAATAAAAATATATGATTCATAAGATTAAGTTAAGAAAAAAATTTGGATAATATTTTTTGATTTAGAGTTTGTTCCAAATAAATGTTGGCTACATGAAAATGAAAATACTCTCAAAAATTTTCATTTCCCAACACAATTATAACTTATGAAATAATCTGTTCCACTTGCCAAAGTGCAAATAAATAAGTAAACAATGTGCTTAACTAATAAATATTGTTCGTATATTTATTTTTTCTTTACAATATGGGACACAATTTTTGCATTCATGAAAAAATCGACGTTTTATTCTAAACTTTTTCTGCTGTTATATCATAATAAGTATTTAATTTAAATGCAAAAAGAAATATGGAAAACTATTAAAATTTAGAAAAATATTTGTAAATATTGTGTGGAACAAAATTCATAAAGCACAAAATTCCGACCCATATTATATCCCATTGAAATAAAATACATGCCAATATTGCTTAAAGATAAGCAAAGAATAAAAGAGATGAGATGGATGTGAAATGAGAAGGGAAATAGAAAAGAAATGTAGATTGAATGCACTAAAATAGAGTATTTTTGAAATAGAAGAAGAGTAATGGCAGGCAGTTTTGAGAGGAGACGAGCATAGGAAAATGAGCGAAGGAAAAAGGAGTGTTTCAGTGAGTGAATCGCATTTCTTATCTTTTTTCCAATTTTTCTCTTCACCTTCCATCCCTTTTGTATCCCTCTCCCATCTGACTTTTTTCGACATCTCAACAGCAAATGGGGCATGCTCGTCATTGGCCAATTTCTTTTCCCAAACCACATGTTTTATGAATAGCTGCTCATTCTCATCACTCTGCGATGCGTATGATGGAGGGATTGTCTCTTCCCTCAACAATCCCTTGGTCTCCTTGTCTGCTTCAAACACTTCATTCGCTGAGTGTTGTCGTACAAGAAACGTTGTATGTGAAGGAAATGCAGATGTCAAGTTGACTCCAGGGAGACAAAACACAACAGATAATGGAGCGAATACATTTATTTGGTGCGAGTGGAATGGATCGAAGACAACAGGAACAAGCGATTCTGTTTCAGATGGAATATCGGGTGGCGGGGCTATCTGCATGTACAATCTCAATTCTGGAGAACTTTCAGTTTCGCATTGTCTGTTTAATAATTGCTTTGCATTCAGTCGTGGAGGTGGTATTATGTGCCATACAATCAAATCTGTTCAAATCGAAAATAATGTTTTTAATTCATGTTCTGTTCAAAACAATGCCGGAGGAGGATTGTATGTGAAAATCATTTCATCATGTACCCGAATCAGCGGATGTGAATTCCAGAATTGTAAAGCAGTTAATTACGGAGGAGGACTTCTTCTTGAAAATTTTCAGGTTTCAGAAACAGGATGCATTCCAACAGAAAGTGGAGAAGGGGAGAGTGCGTGTGTGTTTGACTGCAGCTTCACTTCATGCTCATTGACAAACAATTATGGAGGAGGCATGTATTGCGTCACTGTTCCTAATCAATTCAAAATGAGGAGCATTCAGTTTATTTCATGTTCGGCACTGGGATATGGAGGAGGTTTGGAATTATATCCAAATCGAGCAGCAGCGCCAAATGAAACGATTTATTGTTATTTCCTTTTCTTCCATGAATGCAAATGTTCTGTAAATACGCCATATGGTCACGATATTTATTATGTTGATTATTATAATGTTTTTTTGAATTCAGGCAATCCGTTCTATGAATGCTACACCACAAACACAGATGACCAGAGAGTGTGCTATGCATACAATTATGCAATTGCAAGTGCTTGGTCATATCAGCACACAGATAAGAAGGATTGGCTGAAAAGAGGGATTCTCAATCGATTTGTGGCTGTGAGTGGAGGAAGCACAGAAGAGTTATGTGGATTGGATGAGCGAAGTGCATGCCGAACCATTGGTGTTGCAGTTGAAAGGAGCGTGATTCAAGTGAGCCTGTCAGTCACGCTGATGGAAGGGAATCACACGAGCGAGACAACAACAATTGAGATTGGATCGAAGAAGATTTCAGTCATTGGGACAGGCAAAGATAAGAGTTCGATTGGAACAGGAGCCCTTTCATCATCATCAGCAGTAGGAACGTTGTTCAGTGTGACAACAGGACACCTTGGTTTATTGCACATGAAGGTTGACTGCAATTCAAATTCAAGTCCTTCTTCTCCGAGTGTGGTTGTGGTGTCTGACGGAGGTGGGTCACTCTCATTGGAGGATGTTGTGATCACCACGAGTAAAACTGGAGGCTATGTGATGTCTTCGTCAGTGTTTGTGGTGCCGCTGTCACAGCTGTCGATGGTTGGTGTGGAGATCATAAATATGAATGTCTCAAAACCATTGTTCTCTGAGCCGAATCTCTCTTCTCCTTCTTCTTCTTCTTCTTCATTGTTGCCATTGTTATCATCTGCACTGTATCTGACAGCCACAGCATCAGGAGACAGCGTGCTGGCGAATGTGAAGGTGACGAATGTGAAGTTGACTGAAGGAGATGGGGTGGTTGTGGCAAAGAGTGTGAAGGCAGGAGAGACGTTTGTGGTCAAGAATGTGACAATCGAAGAATGCGAGTGCAAGGCTGGAAGTGGTGGTGGGATCAAGGTCGAGTTGAAATCATCAAGCAAGTTGCAGGTTGGGACTTCATCAACCCCGGCAAATGAAGCAACAAAATTCAACGGATGCAATTGCAGTGGAAATGGTGGCGGGATAATGCTGCATCTGGAAGATGGCTCGCACGACTTCTCGATCGTGCATGTGGACATTTCAGGCTGCACTGCAATGTCTGGTGGAAATTATGTGTTTGCCAATGGGAGCAATTCGGCAAGCTGGGCAAGAAGCACCCCAACACTGAATATCCAGCGGGATAATATGAAATTCAACGAGCTGGTAGGATACGATCGGAACGATACAATCATTGGACAATTCCCGCTTAATGCATTTCTAGACGCATTTCCGAGTGCAGTATATGCGTGGAAGAAGAAAATTGCCTGTGAAGATGCAACTCGTGTCATTGTGCATTTGATTATTATCGGAGTAATACCATCATTTATATAATCTGTGAACATTATTATTCAGCAAAAAAGAACATAGAGCTGGATCAGGAATTCGATTTCTCTGATAAAGAAACAGTGAAAAGCTCCTTTCAATAGAAGATCTCTTGCATCACGAAATGGATGAAAGCAGGCGCAAAAGTCCCTTCTTTTTAATCTTCTTTTTCATCACACTCTTCCTCAGACTCTTCCTCTTCTTCCGCTTCATCGTAAACAAATCGCCCAGTCAAAATGAAAAAGGAAAAATGGAAAAAAAAAGTTATAGCAAAGATGGAAAAGAAGAAAAAGAAAGCGTCCCTATTCCAATCGAACTCTTATCTTTGCCTCTCCCAATGACCGAAATCTTCTTTGTTCCAATCGCAATCGTTGTTGCCTCGCTTGTGTGATCCCCTTCCATCAGCGTGACTGTCAAGCTTATCTGCACCTCGCACATCTCAAGCGCTTTCTTCACTGTCAGACATGGATTTGATTCATTTGACCCACAAAGTGGAGATGTATCATTTCCATTCGCTGACACATAAATTGCCTTATCCTTCAGCCAATTTTTTTTTTGATGTTTGACCATATGTCCAACCCTTAGAATCCGTATAATTATATCCATAACATACCCTCTGATCATCTGCGTTTGTTGTGTAACATTCATAGAACGGATTTCCCGAATCAAAATACAGATTATAGCGATCGCTAAAATGAACATCATGGCCGTAAGATGGGTTGTTAGAACATTTGCACTCGTGGTAAAAAAGGAAATAACAATAGATTCCATCATCAGGTGTTGTTGGAGCATTAGGATATAATCTCATTCCTCCTCCATGTGTAGATGCTGAGCACGAAATAAACTGAACGCTCCTCATTTTGAATTGATTAGGAACAGTGACACAATACATGCCTCCTCCATTTGATCCAGTAACCGAGCATGAAGTGAAAATGCAGTCAAACACACACGCACTCTCCCCTTCTCCATTTTCTGTTCCAATGCATCCTGTTTCTGAAACCTGAAAATTTTCTAATTTCAACCCTCCTCCATAATCAATCGCTTGACAGTTTTTGAACTCGCATCCACTCACCCGAGCACAAAATGAAGCAGATAGGATATAAACACCTCCTCCATATCGATTTGTGGAGACACAACAATTGAAAGTGCTGCTTTCAATAGTCACTGCTCTGATGGTATTGCACATTATCCCTCCACCACACCAATATGAAGAACACTCGTTGAATGCGCAGTGAGAAACTGTAAGTGAACCAGACGTTAAGCCATACATAAATATTGCTCCTCCATTCGAGGCTTGTTTTGTATAATCTTCGCTCATTTCAGTAGCCTTCGATCCATTCCACTCGCACCAAATAAATGAATTTTCTCCATTTTCTGTTTCGTTTTGCCTCCCTGGCTGTTTCTTATTATCTGCATTTCCTTCACATTTCACGTTTCTTGTCCGACAACAACCGATAAATGAGGTGTTTGAGGCAGTCAAAGAGGCATAGGGGTTGTTGAGGGAATGAACAATTCCTCCATCATATGCATCACAAACAGAAGTGAATGAGCAACTGCTCATCAAACACGAGGTTTGGGTTGACGTAATTGTTGAAGGCGAACATGCCTCATTTGATGTTGAAATATTGAAAAATGTCAGATGAAAAAGAGAAACAAAAGATAAGCCTTTAAATTACGCAATGCTAGTTATCTCCGTTGATTCCAACTTCACGTTCCACATTATCGTTATTTTCTTCTTTTTCTTTCTCTTCTTTTCTGGTCGAGTCATTGTCAATTATCTCATTTACCAAAAAATTCAACTTTTTGGAAGATTAGTTTGTGTGCAAAGTCTTTGCCTTTACAAGCTCTATCAGCTAAGCGCGAACTTTGCAAACAATTCCTCATGCGCTCAAATCCCAGTTAGAAAGCATTTCTCTTTTTCATATTTTTGAATGCATCAAAAAAGTCCATCTAATGAGCCTTTCATAAAAATTGCTGTGTTAATTCATTTGCGTTGGTTTTTTCTTCTTCTTCCACTATTTCCCTGTTTCTTTTGTTGGTGTCGTATGAAATTCTTATCTTTCCAGTTTGGACCGTGTCAACATTTTTTTCTAATTTATTTCCTTCTTCATATCTTTTGTTTTCCTGGCAAATCCAACATGAAAGCAACGCTAAATCTGAATAACACTAGATTTCTGTGACGAAATTCAAATTCTCATCTGATCCTGATGAAAGATACACGGATGTATTTATCCTTCTCAATCTCGTAATTCAAAACAAATAAAGCAGGAACTTTGATGAGCGCCATCTGTTTACATCGATTATTTGCCTTCGGTTTTCATCGTTTCGTCTTTATCCGAAAGATTTTGAGTTTCCATTTCTTTTGCACACTTTGCTTCTGTGGCACGCATGCAAATTTTGCTGTTTTGTAACAAATCGCCCAATGAAAGATGTTGCTGAAATTTTAATGATTTTCTTGCTCTCTTTCTTTTTTCGTAGCAAATTCCTAATTCAGAAAATGCATGTAACAGTTCATATCGATTTTATAATTACTGGATTTCATGGCAAATGAAGAACTTGACGAAGGAATTGTCAAGCACGAATCTAGAATTATATGCAATTTTGAAGGTTTTGCCTCTATGAATAATATATGCGTCTTCTCAGAGTCAAAATATGCCTTTGACTCCATTTCCCAGCCGAAATTTTATTCTACAAGCAATTTCATTTGCTCCTCTTCCTCTATTTTTTCATTTTTATTCATCATGGTAATCTTTCCATCGCTAATCTTTGTCTTACGCACTCATCAAACTTCGCAGACAGAAGCACTTTTCGTAAGCAAACATGCCACCGTCATTTCGATTTCCCCGAAAACTAACTTTGAGTCTTCGCCTGTATTTTCTTTTGCCTTTGCTCAATCCTCAGTAATTCTGCCAGCTCTGAAAATGCTTCAGTTCCATTGTTAGACGTCAAAGGCAGTTTCCATGTTGCACCAGAAATAGGACATTATTTCATTGAATCGCATAAAAGACACAAAAGGCAAAATCATTACATTCGCTTCAATGGCTCCTCATTATTGCTGGCTGTTTTGGTGGAAAAAATCGCATAGCTGCAAGCAGGCGTTCCTGCGTCAGAAGGAAAATATCAATAAAAAACATATTTTCGAAAGCGCGAAGAAAACTATCTTCATCGAACCCGACATTTATATGAAACTGCTCCTTGGACTTTTTGCTCTGAAATGCAGTCAACAATCCCAGTCAAAGTACTTCAACAGCAGGAACGTATCAACCTTGTTGCGTGCATCATCCGCAAAATTACTCGAAATTACTGAAATGGTAGAAGAAGGAGAAAAAAGAAGGAAAGGAAAGGGCAATGGCAAAAACTTCCTTCTCTTCGTGGAGTTCTGATCCATATCGCTTCCTTTGGTCTTGCTGCATAAACACATGCACCGCAATCCCTCTTCGCTCCCGTTGGCTATTTGCATTGTTTGGCCTTTTGGACATCGTTGCATGCGCATGTGCGGCTTGTGCCTCCCCTTAAGAAAATTAAAATAAGTCTTTGTTTCATCATTATTCTCTGAAAATATAAGTGAATTCAACAATGAGAACAAAATTGAAGGAGAAATCGCCTTGAAGAACAGCAAAAATGAACAAATGTCGATGAGGAAAAAAAGAAAATAACTTAAATTTTGAATCAACAGACCTTTGATGTTCAGCTTCGAACAATATCTTCGCTCACATCAGCTCGATCTTTCCTGAAAATCGCAAATATCTCTGCATACAAATAATCCACCCCTCATTTCCAAAAAATCTCTCTCTTTTTTTTATGCAAAGGATCCTCGCCCCTGTTCCTTAATTTGCTTTTCGATTCTGGCTAAAAAAATTACTCTTATTCTTCCTTTTGACTTTGTCGTGTTTCTTCTCTTACTATTTTTGCCCTTCTCTCTTGTTTTTGCTCAAATTGAGCTGGTCATAAAACTTCTTCATCATTAGCCCTCTATGAGCATGCAATTATCCCTCTCGAGTCTTCTTCGTTGCTCAGGTTTTCAAAGACGTAATCGCCATCTTATTCATTTCATTCGATGCTTTGGCTCCGAAAAGGCTAGAAAAACATAAAATATCCTCTGACTGAATAAAACCAAAATAGAAATAAGAATATACGTTGTATCGCAGTTTCGAGCCTTTTGTGGCTGCACAGCCCAATGCTTTCCGAATATTAAAAAACAATCGAATTAATCGCAGTTCCAAGGCCAGCAGCATTACTTTTCATGTTTCATATATCCTCTCACATAATAATGCATCCAAATTGGCGGTAAATTTTATTTGGCGGTCCCTCTTTTCGTGCATGTTAATTATATTTTGCGAAAATGATGGATAAATGCAACCATTAATAAATTATTTGAATTTGGAAAACATTCCTTTTTCAAGTACAAGGCTGCTAGAATGCCAATGCGCAATGAAGAATGCTTGAATGTTTTCACTTTTAATTCTGCGAGACAGTCAAGACTTTTTAACAGATATTTCTATGTTAGGAGCGCGTATGCACGAAATGAAACAAAATCAATAAAAAATTTTTTACAAATAATTTAATATCTCTGGGCATACGCTCGGCGACTGAAAAGCAGGTGGTATGAAGTTGCTTTTTGTTTATTATCTTATGCTTCTCAAGCATTTTATTTTTCCCTCTTTCAGCAGAAACAAATTTTTTAATCTGGGAACGAGTGCAAAAGGTTGGAGCGCTGCAGCCTAGCAAAGAGCATAAGCTGTAATCGTTCATTGCAATGTTGCGTGCCTTGTATGTTATTTTTT
Source organism: Monocercomonoides exilis (assembly GCF_001643675.1). NCBI lineage: Eukaryota > Preaxostyla > Oxymonadida > Polymastigidae > Monocercomonoides > Monocercomonoides exilis. Next base: position 1,690,978 of record NW_027150553.1, on the reverse strand, counting down.
TTTTTTTTTGTTGCCTTCAGCATTGAAGCATCTGATTGCTTTGCCTTCTTTTGATACGCAGCATCGTCATTTTCTGCAAATTGTGTTGAATTCCACAAATTGCACACAACTTTAACCCCGCATCAATTTGCTCATTTTTACGAATTGCGCATGTCTTTTGCATGTTTTCGTTCGATTTTTGTTTTTGCTTCGTTGCGCTCAAATTTTGCACGAGGCATGGAATAATATGAGCGCATGGCTTTGTGCTAATTTCTTCCAGAGTCTTATGGCCTTCCAAGTCGCATGCGCGTTATGTGCCGATTTGTTTGGCATGGATGAGCATTTGTGATAAGGACACAAGACGATTGCCTTCAGAATTATCTGGTTTCGGGTCGGATACCCATTTTGGCATGAGCCCTTTGCATGTTGGAGTTGCAGCACTCATTTTGGGGTCTGTCTAAGAGCGGCTGCTTACAGAGGCTGTGTGCTGCAATTTTATCAGCCGCTCAGCTGAATTATAGCCCTTCTGCAGAAAGCCACGAAAACTGAATTTATGCAGTCCATTTGATGTGTTTTGTGAGCAGATGGCATTGGAATGGGAGTTTGGAACATGCACAAACATTCCCTATGGCAGCTCTGCGGCAGCAGAGAAGAGAGAAAGAGATAGAAGAGAGAAAGAGAGAGAAAGAGAGAGAGGAGGGATGTCTTTCTTGATGCGTCAGAGTGCCTGGCAGGCATTTGCTACAACAAGCGTATTTGCCGGGTTTGTTTTATCTTTTTTAATTTTAATTTTTTATTTCTTTTTTTTCTTTTTCTTCAGCGGAAGCACACAGATGTCTAATTGCACAGAGAAAGGTGCAGAGAAAGGAGGAGAAGAAGAAGAAGGAGAATGAGAAGGAGAAGAAGAAGGCGAAGGGGAGGGCAGCGCGATGTGTCGAGGTGCTTTTCTGGTGGAGTGGCAGTAGAAAAGGGCTAAAAGAGTATGTGTGAGTGAGTGGGCGGTGCAAATATCGACAGAAGGAGAACAAGAACATAAAAATAAATAAAAATTTAATATAAAATATAAAATATATTTTATTTTTATTTAATTTTTATTTATTTATTCTTTTTGTTGAGTTGTTTGGCCTTTGAGTGTTTGAGGGTTAATTATTTTGTGAAGCGAAGGAGATGAGGAAGAGGAAGAGAGGAAGAGAGAAAGAGAGAGAGAGAGAAAGAATGGAAATGATTCGAAAGGCAGTTGAGATGATGAAGGATCTACGATGGAATTTCCAAGTTTGTGCAAATGCTTTATTTTATTTTATTTTATTTTATTTTATTTATTTTTTCACTTATTTATTATTGTCATTTTGTTGTTATTCAGCTGTTTCTGAGGATTCTGTTTGGGCAGACGCTGAACAGTCATTGATTTGTTGAAGCAACACGAAAGATCAGAAAAGAAGAAAAGGATGATTATTCAACACTTCCTAATTAGGAACAGGAAAGCATAGAAGTGAGCTCGTTGTTTGTTTTATTCTCACCGGAAAATAACATTCATTTCCACACAACTGCAATTGGTTTTCAGCCAAATTAATTCATCATCATCATCTTCTTCTTCTTCTTCTTCATTTACAGTAAATACAAAATGTTTTATTTGTCCAAAGAAATTCGATGAACAGAATTACAAATCAAATGGAATGAAAGGACTTAACATTGGATGATGGTATTTGAGGAGAAGGGGGGTGAAAAAGAAGGTGTGCTGATGATTTTCAATGAGTTGAAGAAGAGACTGTGATTTTTGAATTTGGAGAGAGGAAATGTGAATTGGAGCAAAAAGGAGGGATTGATTGGAGGGAGTGGAATGAGAAGGTGGGTTGAGAGAAAGGGAAAAGAAAGAGAGAGAAGAGAAATATTTTTGATGAAAAGATTCAAAAGTGAGGAGAAAGTGTTTTGAAGATTATTTGTGTATGCTCCATTCTATTAATTAAAAGAGGCATTTTGGAAAGGAAAAGCTGCAAAATGGAATGAATTCAGCTGGCTTTATTTTATTTGGAGAGGATGAAAGCGATGAAAGCGATGAATTGGCAATGAAAGTGGCAATGCTTTGACAAAAGAAAAAAAATAATAGAGATTGAAGGATTATCAAGGTGTTTCTATTTATTATCATTTATAATTATTTATAATTTTTTGTCATATTATTTGACCGATATTTTCAATGATTTATTACATATTTTTATTTTCACATTCATTATCCATTCTTTTTTTTTTGAAGGCTTCTTCAGAAATCAATGAGAGAACAAGGAATGAGGAAGATTAACAGAAGAAGACAACTGAAGGGCAGTTAATGGATTCAGCGGAAGAATGACTTGAAGGAATCTTTGCTATCACAAGGCATTGGCAGAGAAGAGGGCTTTTTGATATTTGTGAGAAGTTTCTGTTTTGTGAGCAGCAGAAGGGGAAGGAAAGGGTTATTAGGGTTATTAGGGTCATTAGGGTTATTAGTGTTAGCTGGGTTATTGGGATGATGAGGAATATTTCATTGAAGGGATGGGGAAAGAGAAGGGAATGCGGATGAGAGATTGTTTTGTGGGAAGAGGTGGATGGGGCAGTGGAGGAGCGGAAGAGAAAGGAGAGGAAGAGAAAGAGGATGAGAAGAAAATGAAGAAGCGGAAGTTGGAGCGGAAGTTTGTGAAAATAAAATGGTGCAGGGGTTTTCATATTTATTATTGAAGTTATTTTGATTTTTATTTCTTATTTTTTTTATTTTTTATATATTATGTTTTTTGATTTTTTTGTATTATTAAATATGTTTTTTAATTGATAACAGGGACTTTTGCGTGAATATTCACAAACGAAGAATGTGAATGGAATAAGGTTAGGAGCGAAAGATGGAAACAAAAGGAAAAACAGAGATGTGGGAAAAAGATTCATTTCAGAAGAGGCAGAAGAGATAGAAAAATGGGCACAGCCATATTGGGTTATTTTGCGATATTTTTCTAAGAGGGGAAAGGAAGAGAAGGAGTTATTGAATGGAATATTTCTGTGAGTGAGTCAAGCCCCATTCCTCTCAACTCCCTCGATGCCATTTGCTTCTCTCTCCAAATTATCATTTTTCAACTTTTCAACAGCATCTTCAGATTATTCACCTTCAACAACTACGTCAACCCAAGCCTCATGTTTTATGAGCAGTTGCTCCTTTTCATCAGTCTGCAATGCATATGATGGCGGGATTGTTCCTTCTCTGAACAACCCCTTTGCATCTCTGACAGCTTCAAACACCTCATTCGTTGGGTGTTGTCGGACAAGAAATATTGAATGCATTGGAGAAAAAAACGATAAGTTGACTCCAGGGAGACAAAACGCAACGGATAATGGAGTAAATTCATTTATTTGGTGCGAATGGAGTGGATCGAAGGCTACTGAGAAGAGTGAAGATTATTCAAATCAAGCCTCGAATGGAGGAGCAATATTCATGCACACCTTAACATCTGGAACACTTTCCATTTCTCACTGCGCATTCAACGAGTGTTCTTCATATTGGTGTGGTGGAGGGATAATGTGCAATACCATCAGAGCAGTGACTATTGAAAGCAGCACTTTGAATTGTTGTGTCTCCACAAATCGATATGGGGGAGGTGTTTATATCCTATCTGCTTCATTTTGTGCTCGGGTGAGTGGATGTGAGTTCAAAAACTGTCAAGCAATTGGATATGGAGGAGGGTTGAAATTAGAAAATTTTCAGGTTTCAGAAACAGGATGCATTGGAACAGAAAATGGAGAAGGGGAGAGTGCGTGTGTGTTTGACTGCAGCTTCACTTCATGCTCAGTTACAAATATATATGGTGGAGGCATGTGTTGTGCTACTGTTCCTGCGACACAATTCAAAATGAGGAGCATTCAGTTTATTTCATGTTCAGCACGGCAAGAGGGAGGAGGATTATTTTTGCAGCCAAATCGAGCAACAGCACCTGACAATAAACTATATTGCTTCTTCTTGTTTTTTCACGAATGCAGCTGCAGGGATGCAAATAATCCACGAGGACATGATGCCGAATTTGCAGATACATACAATCTGTATTTGGAATCAGGAAATCCATTTTATGAATGTTACACCACAAACACAGATGATAAGAGGGTGTGTTTAGCATATTATCCTTCAGGTACCTGGACATATGATCAAACATCAAAAAAGGATTGGCTGAAGGACAAGACGATATATGTTTCGGTGAATGGAAATGATAATTTTGAGTTGTGTGGGGCAAATGAAACATTTCCTTGTCTGACAGTGAAGAAGGCATTTGAAATGAGTGAGGTGCAGATAAACTTGGCAATCACGCTGCTGGATGGAAATCATCAAAGTGAGGCAACAACAATTGAGATTGGATCAAAGAAGATTTCAGTCATTGGGAAGGGAAGGGAAGCAGGTTCGATCGAAACAGGAGCACTTTCATCAACTGGAGCGCTGTTCAATGTATCAACAGGTCATCTGGGAATGAGAAAGCTGAAGATTGATTGTAACTCAAATGCAAATCCTTCTTCACCGAGTGTGGTTGTTGTGTCTTATAGAAGTGGAATATTTTCTCTTGAATTTTAAAGTAATTTTGTCAAATGAGAAATGGAGAAAAAATATATCTCAAAAGTTATGTATTATTTGTTGAAATCTTTTTTTTTTGATATTTTTATGTTTTGTTGGGTTTTGTGTTCAAATACATGTTTTCATCATTTCACGATAATTATTTGATTTTTTGTGAAATATCAAAATAATTTTACAAAAATGCAAACATTTTTCATCATGAAATGAAATTTTCAAATAAAAATATGAAACATATTATTGAATTGAAAAATTTTCCATATTTGAAAGTTTGAAATATTTTGAAAAAGAAATGAAACAAATGAGTTGAGATTAAGGAACTCTTTTTTTTCAATCAAATCTTAATCCTTGAAAATGAGACAATCAAAATTATTTGCTTAATATTACAAATTAACAAGTAATGAGAGAAAAAGCTGAATTAAATTTCTTTTTCTGAGAAATTGATTTCAATAAGAAAGTTCATTATCGAGATTATTGAATCTCAACGAAATAACACAAATTTCTTTGAAAAAGAAATAAAATAGTGTCGTTTTGTTGATGACTTTTTCAAATCCCAAAAAGTTTCTTAATAGTTTTGTTAATTATGGAATAGTTATTTGCATTGAAAATTCATATTGCAGCTCTAACTCATTTCAATTATTTTTATCATTGAGCAGTCCTTTTATTTTGAAAAGTCAAAAACGATATAAATTGGTTTTTGATGAAAATAATATTGAATGATAACATTGTTTTCAATGACGTTAACTCATTTCAGTTGAATTTCTGTGAATTTGTTTCAAAACACAAATTTGTTATAATCTTGTTTTGATTTTTCTCAGTTCAAAAATTAGTTCATTTTTTCTCAGAGGGCTCAATATGTGGAAAGTGATTTTTGAAAAAAACAAAAATGTTCCTCAATTCTTAAATTTAAAAAATATGTTAAGCTATCAATAATTTTGACAAATTTTTATTTTTGATTAATTTGAAGATATCTTTCATTCAAAATTAAATCAAACATCATTTCTCATTATTTCTTTTCTGGTTAAAATTTTTTTTCCGAACCAATTTTTTTTCAATTTTTTCATTAATATCAATAAAGTGTCATTATTGAAAGATCGATATTGCAGAAAAAGAAAATGAACAAAAACTCAAAGGTTATTATGAAAGGATTTTCAATCAAATTTATTTTATTAAAAATGAAGGATTTGATGGTTATTTGATATTCTGCAAAAATGTCAAAATTTTTGAGAAACAACAAAGCAATCACTGAACAAAATGCGGTCTCAATTCTCGTTGGTTTAATATTTGCATATTGAATTTTACTTTTTCTCTTTTTAAATAAAAAGTGTCTCTTTTTTATTCTCAAAGTTTCGATTATATGAATGAAAAAATCGATAAAATGTTTTGAACATTTTCAACGTTCGATAAATTAAAAATAATGTTGATGTTGAGAAAAATGAATATTTTCATTTTCCACAACCAAATAATGGGTGATTCTTTTTGAAATCATTTTTTTTATTGAACAATCTTTCGGTTTGCAAATTCTTCATTCTGTGAAAGAAAAGAATAAAAAAAGAGATGATATCACCGTTTCGATTCAGTGTCTTTCATTTGTCTCTCATATTGTTTTCATTAATAAACATCAATGTGTTGAACATTTCTTTTTTAATAAAGACATTTTTTTATTTGAAACTGTCCAGCTGTCTTCGCTATGGAGAAAAAACTTATGATTTCAACAATAATCACCCAAAAGATTTGTGAAGAGAATATTCATTTTGTTTTGTCACTTCGTCTTTTTCATCAAAAGAAATTGACAATTCTCTGAACAAAACCAACTTTCTTTGAATTGTTCAGTTTTTCATCTGTTCCAAAATAATTTGGAATGATTTTTATAATTGTTGATTCTTGGTATCAGAGTTTGTCTTTTGGCTCTTTCTTTCTCTTTGTTTTCCGATCATATTCATTCAAACATTTTAAAAAGAAATCAACTCCAATTGTATCTTTCACTCATTTTGAGCATTTGAACTCCAATGTCATTTGGAGAAAAGATTCTTTAATAATGATTATTTTCATTTATATTTTCCTTCTCGATATTTCCCATTTTTTCTGAAAGATAGCATTTGAATTTTTTAATAAATAAATAATACTATTTGAAAGAAAAGTGTTGAAAAATAAGTGCCTGTTTTGTGAACCTGTTGAAAATAATGAGAAATCATCAAATATAGATTGGATAAAAAATAAAAAAATTGAAAGAGAGATATTTATATTTCCTTTCATGCAATTCAAAAAAAAATAGAATTGAATGAGGAGAAATGTGTGAAAGAAGCATTTTTGGTGAAGAAATGAAAAACAAGAAGATTTGTGTGATATTTGAATAAGGTGAAAAAGAAGAAGAAGAAGAAGTTAGAAATTTGATAAAATCTTCCCTTTTCCTTCCCTCCTTTCTCTTTGATTTCTCTTGTTTGCCAATCTCCCAAGCTGCCCTTCACACACAATCTTCTGTGTCTCATCTCTTCTCATTTTTTGTGATGTGATTGACAAAATATGAACTCCCCAAAAAAAGAGAGACATTTCCATCATTCTCTTCCTCCAAACAAATATTGCTCTTCCATCTCAATCAAACATCCTCCTTTTTTAAACCATCTTTTATTTCCTCTCTTTCTCTCTCTTCCACTCATCCCTTTCCTTTTCCAGTGATAACACTCTTTCTCCCTCCCCTCTTTCCACACGCCATCGCTCACAGGTCATTCAACCCCTCAAATTTTCGATTTCTATTTTTCTTTTTCTTTCTCTCTCTCAATATATATATAACTCACTCTAAACACACCTCTCATCAGAATTTCTCCCCAAATTTGTGTTTTGCTCCCTCAATCCCCGTTTCCCTTCCTCCTCCCTCCTCAAACAAATTCAGAACTTGTTCAGAGGAAACATTGCTTGTCCTTTTCTGTTCCAATACGAAATCAGCCTCCACTTCATGGCTCTCAATTTCCATCCCCCTTTTCTTCTCATAGCAAATGGCATTCTTGCACATTTCTCTCACAGATGCATTCCCTTTCCCTCTAAAAATGTGTTGTTCCCTCTGCCTTTGCGATGCTGTTGTCATCCCGTCAGATTATTCTGCAACTGTCATCCATTAATCGAGTTTCGTAGCCAATTGCAAGGCATCCAAAACACTGTGGCCTGCCGCCTGACGCTCGCAGTCGCTAAGCACCCCACTTCTATTTTCACCCAACCAGCCAATTGATAATTTTCTCATTGTGAACAAACATAATAATCTGTGTTTTTGATAGAATATTGTTGTATTTTCCACAAAATCAGACAGTGAGCAGAGGCATCTGTCAACACCACGAACTGCAGAAAATCATTGGTGCTCATGTCTCCACAGATCGCGAGCAAATGGCTTCCTCGCACCCTGCTTTGGGATATCTCAGCTCTCAGCCAAAATAATAATAATGATTTATCTTTTCTCCTTTCAAACCAACAAGCATCAAATAGATCGTCCTCCAACCCCGTCACGGCTTTCCTTGCTTTTCGTTGTCCCTGGTCAGTTGCTGCGCCCATCGAAATAAAGCACATCCCCCGCAAATATGTCCTCGTTCTGCTGTTCTTCAAACAACATAAAAATACGATGCCATTTCCAAAAGCATGCACAGAATGAGCAACAGCCATGAAAACAACAAACACACACAAACACATTTCACCCCATCACATCCCGCTTCACACTGCAAACAGCGTTGCGGCCATCAAAATATTCCGAATGTCTTGATCATAATACATACTTAAATCCTTCAAAACTATTGATAAAACAAGTTTTTCGATGAACAGACTCTCCGCACATCAACAAGCCATGATTATTGATATTTCATGAAACCGATGCAATTTGGAGTGAAACCAAGTCTGTGGCTGACAGATTTCAGAACATCCGAGTATTTTCATATAATTGATGTATTTTGTGAAATCTGAAATCAAAGATAGAAATTGAAACATAATTGAAAATCTTTTTCAAAATGAATTGTGCACGAATAAATATTTTTTTTTGAAAAATGCAATGCGTGTGTATTTCATTTTATTTTTGCCATTCATTAACAACCACTTTCTATCTTTTTTTGTTGGCCTTTCGTTTTTGAAGCAAGTTGAGCAGCAGAGGCAACGGAGTTTGAATGACTGTTGTTGTTTGAGCTTGCAATTGCTTTCTGTCTGCTGCTTGGCAGTTGCCACTACAAAATCCCTGCAAGCTAAATTATCGGGTGATGTTGAGTCAGGGGAAGCATGGAGATGCAAAAGAGGCAGATGCATTTGAGTTTGTGTGCCATGAGGCTAATTCGATATTTGATGAGCATTTCAGATTTTTCAGCTGATATGACAGGATTATTCGGGAAACTGGGGCGATGCTGAGACACAGGGTGAAAAAGGGGGAAGACACGAGAGAAAGAGAGATGCAATTCAACATTTTCAGAGGAACTGTTGAATGGAATGGGCAAAATGGCAGGGGATAATAAGATGTCATTGGACAACACGATGTTGTTGGAGAAGCACACTGGGTGTTTGGGCTTGAGAAAAAAAAATGATTCATTTTCAGTTCAATCTGATCTATTTGTCGAGCATAAGGTTTGAGAAATTGATTTATGAAAAAAGGAAGAAAGGAAGGCAGGCAGACGAAATGAATGATTATTTGAAGTTATGTCTTTGTGAGAACTTTCTGATGCACAATGATGGCTGCAAAAACAAAGAAATGAAAGCGATCTGTGCTTGATGTGCTGAGGAAGTTGCCTCAAGCAGAGACGAAACAGAAGAAGTACAGAAAGAAGAAGAAGAAGAAGAAGAAGAAGGTCTCCTGGCTCTGAGCCACTTGAGCTTGTGAGATGGAGTGGCATTGCTTGGGTGTTTGATGTTTGATGAAATTTTTGAGTTTGCATGAACTCAAAAAAAAAAAAAAATAATAAATAAATAGATAAATAAATAAATTGGAAAGTGGACAAGAAATTGCATTTGAAGGAGATTGGGGAGAGGAGGAAATACAATGAGCTGCACCACAATCTGACGCATCTGGAGTGCCAGCTGGTGTGGGAGTTTTTGATGAGCAGAATGTTGGAGGAGAGAGAATGAGAAAGTGTTGTTGTGAGAGACCGAAGATTTGGGAGAGATGTGCCAAAAGAATAGGAAGAGGCGTTGAGATGAGTGGATTTGACGAGAAAGGGGAGGAAGAAGGGGAAGAGAAAGGGGAAGAGTTGGAAGAGGGAGTTTTGTTTTGATGGGCAAATGCATTTGAAATTCTTTTTGTGGGAAAGAATAAAAAAAGAAAATAGAAAAAAGAAAAAAGAAAAAAGAAAAAAGAAAGCATGAACGGCGAACATTATAGAATATCCGATTGGAAATGAATGGAACGGAGAAATATAGCCACAGAGCAGGTTTTCAATTCTGGCATATGCTTCGATTTGAGGCAAGGTTAAGGCAAGAGAATGAGGGACTTTGAACTTGTTGGACTTATTAATCAACACTTATGATTTTTGATGGCAAATGTTTTTCCGAACAATTTCGATAAGACGAATTTTTGACAAAAGAAGAATTAGAAGAATATTGAATTGGAGCATCGAAAAGGATGCTTCAATCTTTCAGGTTTATTATCAATGTGTGCAACTCCTTCCTTTTTTAAATCAAATCTGATTTTTTCAAATGACAATTAATTTATTGTTCGTGTTTAAAAATTTGATGTTATGTCCAACGCCAGTTCATAAACATGGAACGTGAAAAGATGATTTTTGAGCACTTTTTGAAAATACAGTTGAAACGAATTGAGAGCGAATGGAGGAATTAATTAAAGAAAATATATGAAATGAATGGAAGAGGAAAGACTTGAAGATTAATACAAAATTTTGAAAAGGGGGAAGGGAAGAAGCAAAGGAGAGAGCGGAAAATTGATGATTTGATAAAAGAAAGATTCTGGCAAGAATTAGAGAAGACGAAGAAGAATGATGAAGACGAAGAAGATATTAACAAAAAATAGAATAAAAGAGAATATTAAATGAAGGCGAAGAAAGAAGGGAAAGAGAAGATGGATTATATGATTTTTTGAGGGATGCTTGAAGAAAAATAGAAAGAAAGAAGAAGTGGAAGAAATATTTATATGAGAGAGTTGTGGAACTCATCAGTTGAGATGAAGAGGACAGGGCTTGTGGTTGGGGGAGTGTGGAAGGAAGGGGAGTGTGGTTGTGGTGAGGGGGTGTGCTGTGGGGATGGGGAAGGATGTTGAGGCAGGGGCATTTGATGTGAGTGGGAGCATTGGGGTGTTGAGGAACATCACATTGAAAGGGTGGAGAAGAGGGGGAGAGATCTATTCAGGCAGGCTGTTTGGAGGGAAGGGATATGGAGGGGAGAAGGGTGGAGGTGAAGAAAAAGCGAGTGAAGGAGAAGGAGGAGAAAGAGGAAGAGGAAGAGAAGGAGATGGAGATGGAGAAGGCATTGAAGGGAGTATTTCGGTGAGTGAATCACATTTCTCTTCTTTTTGTGTCTCGTCAGCCCCATTCCTTTCGTCCCCTTCAATACCCCTAATATCCCTCTCCAAACTCACTTTTTTCAACATCTCGACAGCAAATGATGCATGTTCACCTTCAACAACTACGTCAACCCAAGCCTCATGTTTGATGAGCAGTTGTTCATTCTCATCTGTTAATGATGCATATGATGGAGGAATTGTTCCTTCCCTCAACAACCCCTATGCCTCTCTGACTGCCTCAAACACCTCATTTGTTGGGTGTTGCAGGACAAGAAATGTTGTTTGCGAAGGAACTAAAACTAATAAGCTGGCTCCAGGAAGACAAAATGAAACATTCAATGGAGCTAATACATTCACTTGGTGCGAATGGAATGGATCGAAGACAACAGGAGAAGCTGACTCGTATGCTGATGGAATATCTAGCGGAGGGGCCATCTGCATGTACAGTCAATCATCTGCCTCTGTGTCTGTTTCTCATTGCTCTTTCAACAACTGTTATGCTTATTATGCAGGAGGCGGTATTTATTGTTACAATATCAAATCTGTTGAGATTGTGAACAACACCTTTGATTCTTGTACTGCACAAAGTTATCGTGGTGGCGGGATGTTCATTCATACTATAAAATTGTGTGTTCGGATCAGCGGATGTGAATACCAGAATTGCAATGGAAGAGAATGTGGAGGAGGACTTTATCTTGATTATTTTAATGTTTCAGGAACTGATTGCATTGGAACAGAAAATGGAGGAGGGGAGAGTGCGTGTGTGTTTGACTGCAGTTTCACTTCATGCTCATTGACAAACAATGGAGGTGGAGGCATGTGTTGTGCGAACATTCCAATCACGCAATTCAAAATGAGGAGCATTCAATTTATTTCATGTACAGCACGGCAAGAGGGAGGAGGATTGGAGTTATATCCATACAGACAAGCATCACAAAATGATGTGATTTATTGTTATTTTTTGTTCTTCCATGAATGCAGCTGCAGGGATGCAGCCAATCCACGTGGGCATGACGTTGAATATGTTGATTATTACAATGTTTTTTTGAGCACAGGAAATCCGTTCAAGGAATGTTACACAACAAACACGAATGAACAGAGAATGTGTTATGCATACAACTACTCGAATGCAAACACCTGGTATTTTCAGCACACAGAAAAGAAGGATTGGCTGAAGGACAAGACGATCTATGTCTCGGTGAATGGAAATGATACATCTCCGCTTTGTGGGGCAAATGAAACAAATCCGTGTCTGACGGTGAAGAAGGCGTTTGAGATGTGTGAGGTGCAGATTAGTTTGACAATCACGCTGATGGAAGGGAATCACACAAGCGAGGCAACAACAGTTGAGATTGGAGAAAAGAAGATTTCAGTCATTGGGAAAGGGAGGACGGAGAGTTCGATTGGAACAGGAGCACTTTCATCTGTAGGAACGCTGTTCAGTGTGACGACAGGTCACCTTGGTTTATTGCACATGAAGGTTGATTGTAACTCAAATATAAATCCTTCGCCGAGTGTGGTTGTGGTGTCTGATGGAGGTGGGTCACTCTCATTGGAGGATGTTGTGATCACCACAAGTATTTCTTCAGGAAACTATGTGATGTCTTCGTCAGTGTTTGTGGTGCCGCTGTCGCAGCTGTCGATGGTTGGTGTGGAGATCATAAATATGAATGTCTCAAAGCCATTGTTCTCTGAGCCGGATCCATCTTCTCCTTCTCCTTCTTCTTCTTCTTCATTGCCGTCATCTGCACTGTATCTGACAGCCACAGCATCAGGAGAGAGCGTGCTGGCGAATGTGAAGGTGACGAATGTGAAGTTGACTGAAGGAGATGGGGTGGTTGTGGCAAAGAGTGTGAAGGCTGGAGAGACATTTGGGATGATGAGCACGAGAACAGAAGGGGGGCAGAGTGGTTGTATGTTTGGGAAGGGCGATTCTGAGATGAATTTTTGGTCACATGCGAATTTGGAGGGAGGAATAAAAAATCATAGGTGCGTTGCGATTTTGTTTCTGTTTTGCTGCAACTCGTGCAACCCACATAAAATAAGCATCATAACTGCTGCAAAACTCGAAATCTCCTGTTTTATCAAGGAGCAGAAAATCGGGTTTATTTGTGAAAAGGAAAGGAAGCAAGGTGAGTAATTTGATGGAACATGAACGATTTATTTTTTCTTTGAAAAAAAGAGTATTCGAATTATTTTTCCATTTTCGATGTTTTGCAGAAACAAAAAGTGGACAAGTTTCTTTATTGAATCCTTCTTTTTTTCTATGAAACAATTCATATGATTTTTATTTTTTCATTCATTGGCCAACTGCTTTTGAATGATTTTTTAGACTACAATAGTTATTAAAAATATATATGGGTGATTATTTTTGAAATCATATTTTTTCTTACAAAAATTTCGGTGCAAAAATTTTTCTTGAAAATCAATAAAAAAAATTGAAAAGTGAAAAGGCTTATTGAATGCATTTTTATCTTTGATTCGGATCAACCATTTGTTTTGAAAAACAATTATCATGCTTTTTCTCTTTTGAATTTAAATTTCTTTCGAAAAACTAACAATCTTTGAAAAATTAACACCCCGAAAAAAGATATGATTTCAAAAATAACCACCCATATCGATCTTTTCTTTTTCATGCTTTTTTTTTTTCAAATGTGATTTTCACAACAACATTTTTTTATTACAAAATGAAAAAATCAAACAGTTCCCTTGTTTGAAAAGAAATATGAAATTTCGGAACAAACTGTTGAAGAACTTCAAAAATGATTTGTTGATGAACAAACAAACAAATGGATAAATGAATGGATGAAAAACATCAAACAATAGTATTTTCACAACAACTGATGAATGGAAAAAAAAAAAATTATTCGATTTTTTTTTGTATTTTTGTCAAATAATATCAAACTCTTCTGATTTGTCAATCATTCATTTTCATTTTGACAGGGGAAAATAAAAATGAAAACAATTATTCATTGAGAAATCAGAGGAATTAGAAAATGGGTTCAATCTTAATTATTTAATGAAATATTTATCAAAATGAAAAATTAAAATTAAAAAATAGATCTCTTTTATAATGAAAATAATTTTTCTTCGTTAATGGTTTATTTTTTTGTCTTTATTTTCCAATTTCAACCAAAAGGCACTCAATGGCTTTCAAAGTTATGATTTCAAAATTAATCACTCATATTGATTTTTTCGAATTGAATGTTTGTTTTTTATTTATTTTGTTTTCTTCTTTTTTTTTATCAAAACAAATAATTCTTTCACAAAACGATGAAAAAGAAGTTTTTGAAATGCATCAACACTGATTTATTTGTTCCTTTTTTATTTTTGTTTTCCAGTCACACTTTTAACAGTTTATTTTGATGAGGGTGATTGCTTATCTTATCCCACAAGTTTTCTGTCAAAAACGTCGATTTGAAATTGAGATTGGGACACTTGGAAATGGACACTTGAAATTGATAACTACATAGTGACAGTTCATTATTTGACTTTTTTTGTCTCAAATATAAGGTTTGTTTGGTTATTGAAAATCCTATTTCACTTCAACTGAATATTCACAAGTCAATCTCGAAAAGCTGTATGATCATCCATTCTCCAATTTATTTTCTGATCTCATAACTCATTTTCCATATTCATCTCGATTATTTCTTTTCATTTGGTTAAATAAATGTGGATTAGGTTTTCTATCTCATTAAATAATAATTCATTTTTGAAATGTAGCAAATGTCATTAATGAAAAGGATATTTGTATTATTTCAAAAATTTTTGATCAAACTCATAAAACACCTCATGTTGATTTCAATGGAATATTTAATGTATTTTTAAACTTTTTATTTTCGATTTAATTAAATGTTGAAATATGATAATCATCAAAAAATTAGAAATATTCAAATAAACATTAAAATATTGCTTTTGCAACTTTTCATAAAGAATAATGATATAATTGAGACAATAAATCAATTCCATAATCATTGAATCAAATGAAAAGAAATAATCGAGATGAATATGGAAAATGAGTTATGAGATCAGAAAATAAATTGGAGAATGGATGATCATACAGCTTTTCGAGATTGACTTGTGAATATTCAGTTGAAGTGTAATAGGATTTTCAATAACCAAACAAACCTTATATTTGAGACAAAAAAAGTCAAATAATGAACTGTCACTATGTAGTTATCAATTTCAAGTGTCCATTTCCAAGTGTCCCAATCTCAATTTCAAATCGACGTTTTTGACAGAAAACTTGTGGGATAAGATAAGCAATCACCCTCATCAAAATAAACTGTTAAAAGTGTGACTGGAAAACAAAAATAAAAAAGGAACAAATAAATCAGTGTTGATGCATTTCAAAAACTTCTTTTTCATCGTTTTGTGAAAGAATTATTTGTTTTGATAAAAAAAAAGAAGAAAACAAAATAAATAAAAAACAAACATTCAATTCGAAAAAATCAATATGAGTGATTAATTTTGAAATCATAACTTTGAAAGCCATTGAGTGCCTTTTGGTTGAAATTGGAAAATAAAGACAAAAAAATAAACCATTAACGAAGAAAAATTATTTTCATTATAAAAGAGATCTATTTTTTAATTTTAATTTTTCATTTTGATAAATATTTCATTAAATAATTAAGATTGAACCCATTTTCTAATTCCTCTGATTTCTCAATGAATAATTGTTTTCATTTTTATTTTCCCCTGTCAAAATGAAAATGAATGATTGACAAATCAGAAGAGTTTGATATTATTTGACAAAAATACAAAAAAAAATCGAATAATTTTTTTTTTTTCCATTCATCAGTTGTTGTGAAAATACTATTGTTTGATGTTTTTCATCCATTCATTTATCCATTTGTTTGTTTGTTCATCAACAAATCATTTTTGAAGTTCTTCAACAGTTTGTTCCGAAATTTCATATTTCTTTTCAAACAAGGGAACTGTTTGATTTTTTCATTTTGTAATAAAAAAATGTTGTTGTGAAAATCACATTTGAAAAAAAAAAAGCATGAAAAAGAAAAGATCGATATGGGTGGTTATTTTTGAAATCATATCTTTTTTCGGGGTGTTAATTTTTCAAAGATTGTTAGTTTTTCGAAAGAAATTTAAATTCAAAAGAGAAAAAGCATGATAATTGTTTTTCAAAACAAATGGTTGATCCGAATCAAAGATAAAAATGCATTCAATAAGCCTTTTCACTTTTCAATTTTTTTTATTGATTTTCAAGAAAAATTTTTGCACCGAAATTTTTGTAAGAAAAAATATGATTTCAAAAATAATCACCCATATATATTTTTAATAACTATTGTAGTCTAAAAAATCATTCAAAAGCAGTTGGCCAATGAATGAAAAAATAAAAATCATATGAATTGTTTCATAGAAAAAAAGAAGGATTCAATAAAGAAACTTGTCCACTTTTTGTTTCTGCAAAACATCGAAAATGGAAAAATAATTCGAATACTCTTTTTTTCAAAGAAAAAATAAATCGTTCATGTTCCATCAAATTACTCACCTTGCTTCCTTTCCTTTTCACAAATAAACCCGATTTTCTGCTCCTTGATAAAACAGGAGATTTCGAGTTTTGCAGCAGTTATGATGCTTATTTTATGTGGGTTGCACGAGTTGCAGCAAAACAGAAACAAATTCACAACGCACCTATGATTTTTTATTCCTCCCTCCAAATTCGCATGTGACCAAAAATTCATCTCAGAATCGCCCTTCCCAAACATACAACCACTCTGCCCCCCTTCTGTTCTCGTGCTCATCATCCCAAATGTCTCTCCAGCCTTCACACTCTTTGCCACAACCACCCCATCTCCTTCAGTCAACTTCACATTCGTCACCTTCACATTCGCCAGCACGCTCTCTCCTGATGCTGTGGCTGTCAGATACAGTGCAGATGACGGCAATGAAGAAGAAGAAGAAGGAGAAGGAGAAGATGGATCCGGCTCAGAGAACAATGGCTTTGAGACATTCATATTTATGATCTCCACACCAACCATCGACAGCTGCGACAGCGGCACCACAAACACTGACGAAGACATCACATAGTTTCCTGAAGAAATACTTGTGGTGATCACAACATCCTCCAATGAGAGTGACCCACCTCCATCAGACACCACAACCACACTCGGCGAAGGATTTATATTTGAGTTACAATCAACCTTCATGTGCAATAAACCAAGGTGACCTGTCGTCACACTGAACAGCGTTCCTACAGATGAAAGTGCTCCTGTTCCAATCGAACTCTCCGTCCTCCCTTTCCCAATGACTGAAATCTTCTTTTCTCCAATCTCAACTGTTGTTGCCTCGCTTGTGTGATTCCCTTCCATCAGCGTGACTGACAAGCTTATCTGCACCTCACACATCTCAAACGCCTTCTTCACTGTCAAACACGGATTTGATTCATTTGCCCCACACAACTCAAAATTATCATTTCCATTCACAGAAACATATAACGTCTTGTCTTTCAGCCAATCCTTCTTTTCTGTGTGTTGAAATAGCCAGCTACTTCCCGTGTAATTATATCCATAACATACCCTCCTGCTGTCTGTATTCGTTGTGTAACATTCATGAAATGGATTTCCAGATGAATTAAAAAGTTCATAGCGATCATAATACATCACATCATGCCCATAAGGAGGATTGGCCGAACATTTGCATTCATGAAAAAATAAAAAATAACAATATATTTTATCATTTGGCGTTGTTGGTTGATTTGGATTTAAATAAAATCCTCCTCCATATGAAAATGCCGAACATGAAATAAACTGAATGCTCCTCATTTTGAATTGTGTCGCAGGAACAGTAGCACAACACATGCCTCCACCTCCATTGTTTGTCAATGAGCATGAAGTGAAACTGCAGTCAAACACACACGCACTCTCCCCTCCTCCATTTTCTGTTCCAATGCAATCAGTTCCTGAAACATTAAAATAATCAAGATAAAGTCCTCCTCCACATTCTCTTCCATTGCAATTCTGGTATTCACATCCGCTGATCCGAACACACAATTTTATAGTATGAATGAACATCCCGCCACCACGATAACTTTGTGCAGTACAAGAATCAAAGGTGTTGTTCACAATCTCAACAGATTTGATATTGTAACAATAAATACCGCCTCCTGCATAATAAGCATAACAGTTGTTGAAAGAGCAATGAGAAACAGACACAGAGGCAGATGATTGACTGTACATGCAGATGGCCCCTCCGCTAGATATTCCATCAGCATACGAGTCAGCTTCTCCTGTTGTCTTCGATCCATTCCATTCGCACCAAGTGAATGTATTAGCTCCATTGAATGTTTCATTTTGTCTTCCTGGAGCCAGCTTATTAGTTTTAGTTCCTTCGCAAACAACATTTCTTGTCCTGCAACACCCAACAAATGAGGTGTTTGAGGCAGTCAGAGAGGCATAGGGGTTGTTCAGAGAAGGAACAATTCCTCCATCATATGCATCATTAACAGATGAGAATGAACAACTGCTCATCAAACATGAGGCTTGGGTTGACGTAGTTGTTGAAGGTGAACATGCATCATTTGCTGTTGAAATATTGAAAAAAGTGAGTTTGGAGAGGGATATTAGGGGTATTGAAGGGGACGAAAGGAATGGGGCTGACGAGACACAAAAAGAAGAGAAATGTGATTCACTCACCGAAATACTCCCTTCAATGCCTTCTCCATCTCCATCTCCTTCTCTTCCTCTTCCTCTTTCTCCTCCTTCTCCTTCACTCGCTTTTTCTTCACCTCCACCCTTCTCCCCTCCATATCCCTTCCCTCCAAACAGCCTGCCTGAATAGATCTCTCCCCCTCTTCTCCACCCTTTCAATGTGATGTTCCTCAACACCCCAATGCTCCCACTCACATCAAATGCCCCTGCCTCAACATCCTTCCCCATCCCCACAGCACACCCCCTCACCACAACCACACTCCCCTTCCTTCCACACTCCCCCAACCACAAGCCCTGTCCTCTTCATCTCAACTGATGAGTTCCACAACTCTCTCATATAAATATTTCTTCCACTTCTTCTTTCTTTCTATTTTTCTTCAAGCATCCCTCAAAAAATCATATAATCCATCTTCTCTTTCCCTTCTTTCTTCGCCTTCATTTAATATTCTCTTTTATTCTATTTTTTGTTAATATCTTCTTCGTCTTCATCATTCTTCTTCGTCTTCTCTAATTCTTGCCAGAATCTTTCTTTTATCAAATCATCAATTTTCCGCTCTCTCCTTTGCTTCTTCCCTTCCCCCTTTTCAAAATTTTGTATTAATCTTCAAGTCTTTCCTCTTCCATTCATTTCATATATTTTCTTTAATTAATTCCTCCATTCGCTCTCAATTCGTTTCAACTGTATTTTCAAAAAGTGCTCAAAAATCATCTTTTCACGTTCCATGTTTATGAACTGGCGTTGGACATAACATCAAATTTTTAAACACGAACAATAAATTAATTGTCATTTGAAAAAAATCAGATTTGATTTAAAAAAAGGAAGGAGTTGCACACATTGATAATAAACCTGAAAGATTGAAGCATCCTTTTCGATGCTCCAATTCAATATTCTTCTAATTCTTCTTTTGTCAAAAATTCGTCTTATCGAAATTGTTCGGAAAAACATTTGCCATCAAAAATCATAAGTGTTGATTAATAAGTCCAACAAGTTCAAAGTCCCTCATTCTCTTGCCTTAACCTTGCCTCAAATCGAAGCATATGCCAGAATTGAAAACCTGCTCTGTGGCTATATTTCTCCGTTCCATTCATTTCCAATCGGATATTCTATAATGTTCGCCGTTCATGCTTTCTTTTTTCTTTTTTCTTTTTTCTTTTTTCTATTTTCTTTTTTTATTCTTTCCCACAAAAAGAATTTCAAATGCATTTGCCCATCAAAACAAAACTCCCTCTTCCAACTCTTCCCCTTTCTCTTCCCCTTCTTCCTCCCCTTTCTCGTCAAATCCACTCATCTCAACGCCTCTTCCTATTCTTTTGGCACATCTCTCCCAAATCTTCGGTCTCTCACAACAACACTTTCTCATTCTCTCTCCTCCAACATTCTGCTCATCAAAAACTCCCACACCAGCTGGCACTCCAGATGCGTCAGATTGTGGTGCAGCTCATTGTATTTCCTCCTCTCCCCAATCTCCTTCAAATGCAATTTCTTGTCCACTTTCCAATTTATTTATTTATCTATTTATTTATTATTTTTTTTTTTTGAGTTCATGCAAACTCAAAAATTTCATCAAACATCAAACACCCAAGCAATGCCACTCCATCTCACAAGCTCAAGTGGCTCAGAGCCAGAAGACCTTCTTCTTCTTCTTCTTCTTCTTCTTCTTTCTGTACTTCTTCTGTTTCGTCTCTGCTTGAGGCAACTTCCTCAGCACATCAAGCACAGATCGCTTTCATTTCTTTGTTTTTGCAGCCATCATTGTGCATCAGAAAGTTCTCACAAAGACATAACTTCAAATAATCATTCATTTCGTCTGCCTGCCTTCCTTTCTTCCTTTTTTCATAAATCAATTTCTCAAACCTTATGCTCGACAAATAGATCAGATTGAACTGAAAATGAATCATTTTTTTTTCTCAAGCCCAAACACCCAGTGTGCTTCTCCAACAACATCGTGTTGTCCAATGACATCTTATTATCCCCTGCCATTTTGCCCATTCCATTCAACAGTTCCTCTGAAAATGTTGAATTGCATCTCTCTTTCTCTCGTGTCTTCCCCCTTTTTCACCCTGTGTCTCAGCATCGCCCCAGTTTCCCGAATAATCCTGTCATATCAGCTGAAAAATCTGAAATGCTCATCAAATATCGAATTAGCCTCATGGCACACAAACTCAAATGCATCTGCCTCTTTTGCATCTCCATGCTTCCCCTGACTCAACATCACCCGATAATTTAGCTTGCAGGGATTTTGTAGTGGCAACTGCCAAGCAGCAGACAGAAAGCAATTGCAAGCTCAAACAACAACAGTCATTCAAACTCCGTTGCCTCTGCTGCTCAACTTGCTTCAAAAACGAAAGGCCAACAAAAAAAGATAGAAAGTGGTTGTTAATGAATGGCAAAAATAAAATGAAATACACACGCATTGCATTTTTCAAAAAAAAATATTTATTCGTGCACAATTCATTTTGAAAAAGATTTTCAATTATGTTTCAATTTCTATCTTTGATTTCAGATTTCACAAAATACATCAATTATATGAAAATACTCGGATGTTCTGAAATCTGTCAGCCACAGACTTGGTTTCACTCCAAATTGCATCGGTTTCATGAAATATCAATAATCATGGCTTGTTGATGTGCGGAGAGTCTGCTCATTAAAAAACTTGTTTTATCAACAGCTTTGAAGGATTTAAGTATGTATTATGATCAAGACATTCGGAATATTTTGATGGCCGCAACGCTGTTTGCAGTGTGAAGCGGGATGTGACGGGGTGAAATGTGTTTGTGTGTGTTTGTTGTTTTCATGGCTGTTGCTCATTCTGTGCATGCTTTTGGAAATGGCATCGTATTTTTTTGTTGTTTGAAGAACAGCAGAACGAGGACATATTTGAGGAGGAATATGTTTTATTTCGATGGGCGCAGCAACTGACCAGGGACAACGAAAAGCAAGGAAAGCCGTGACGGGGTTGGAGGACATTCTATTTGATGCTTGTTGGTTTGAAAGGAGAAAAGATAAATCATTATTATTATTTTGGCTGAGAGCTGAGATATCCCAAAGCAGGGTGCGAGGAAGCCATTTGCTCGCGATCTGTGGAGACATGAGCACCAAAGATTTTCTGCAGTTCGTGGCGTTGCCAGATGCCTCTGTTCGCAATCTGATTTTGTGGAAAATACAACAATATTCTATCAAAAACACAGATTATTATGTTTGTTCACAATGAGAAAATTATCAATTGGCTGGTTGGGTGAAAATAGAAGTGGGGTGCTTAGCGACTGCGAGCGTCAGGCGGCAGGCCACAGTGTTTTGGATGCCTTGCAATTGGCTACGAAACTCGATTAATGGATGACAGTTGCAGAAAAGCCTGGCAGGGCTACTACAGCATCGCAAAGGCAGAGGGAACAACACATTTTTAGAGGGAAAGGGAATGCATCTGTGAGAGAAATGTGCAAGAATGCCATTTGCTATGAGAAGAAAAGGGGGATGGAAATTGAGAGCCATGAAGTGGAGGCTGATTTCGTATTGGAACAGAAAAGGACAAGCAATGTTTCCTCTGAACAAGTTCTGAATTTGTTTGAGGAGAGTGGAGGAAGGGAAACGGGGGTTGAGGGAGCAAAACACAAATTTGGGGAGAAATTCTGATGAGAGGTGTGTTTAGAGTGAGTTATATATATATTGAGAGAGAGAAAGAAAAAGAAAAATAGAAATCGAAAATTTGAGGGGTTGAATGACCTGTGAGCGATAGAATGTGGAAAGAGAGGAGGGAGAAAGAGTGTTATCACTGGAAAAGGAAAGGGATGAGTGGAAGAGAGAGAAAGAGAGGAAATAAAAGATGGTTTAAAAAAGGAGGATGTTTGATTGAGATGGAAGAGCAATATTTGTTTGGAGGAAGAGAATGATGGAAATGTCTCTCTTTTTTTTGGGAGTTCATATTTTGTCAATCACATCACAAAAAATGAGAAGAGATGAGACACAGAAGATTGTGTGTGAAGGGCAGCTTGGGAGATTGGCAAACAAGAGAAATCAAAGAGAAAGGAGGGAAGGAAAAGGGAAGATTTTATCAAATTTCTAACTTCTTCTTCTTCTTCTTTTTCACCTTATTCAAATATCACAAAAATCTTCATGTTTTTCATTTCTTCACCAAAAATGCTTCTTTCACACATTTCTCCTCATTCAATTCTATTTTTTTTTGAATTGCATGAAAGGAAATATAAATATCTCTCTTTCAATTTTTTTATTTTTTATCCAATCTATATTTGATGATTTCTCATTATTTTCAACAGGTTCACAAAACAGGCACTTGTTTTTCAACACTTTTCTTTCAAATAATGTTATTTTTTTTTTCAAATATTTAAATGCTATCTTTCAGAAAAAATGGGAAATATCTGAAGGAAAACATAAATAAAAATTATCATTATTAAAGAATCTTTTCTCCAAATGACATTGGAGTTCAAATGCTCAAAATGAGTGAAAGATACAATTGGAGTTGATTTCTTTTTAAAATGTTTGAATGAATATGATCGGAAAACAAAGAGAAAGAAAGAGCCAAAAGACAAACTCTGATACCAAGAATCAACAATTATAAAAATCATTCCAAATTATTTTGGAACAGATGAAAAACTGAACAATTCAAAGAAAGTTGGTTTTGTTCAGAGAATTGTCAATTTCTTTTGATGAAAAAGACGAAGTGACAAAACAAAATGAATATTCTCTTCACAAATCTTTTGGGTGATTATTGTTGAAATCATAAGTTTTTTCTCCATAGCGAAGACAGCTGGACAGTTTCAAATAAAAAAATGTCTTTATTAAAAAAGAAATGTTCAACACATTGATGTTTATTAATGAAAACAATATGAGAGACAAATGAAAGACACTGAATCGAAACGGTGATATCATCTCTTTTTTTATTCTTTTCTTTCACAGAATGAAGAATTTGCAAACCGAAAGATTGTTCAATAAAAAAAATGATTTCAAAAAGAATCACCCATTATTTGGTTGTGGAAAATGAAAATATTCATTTTTCTCAACATCAACATTATTTTTAATTTATCGAACGTTGAAAATGTTCAAAACATTTTATCGATTTTTTCATTCATATAATCGAAACTTTGAGAATAAAAAAGAGACACTTTTTATTTAAAAAGAGAAAAAGTAAAATTCAATATGCAAATATTAAACCAACGAGAATTGAGACCGCATTTTGTTCAGTGATTGCTTTGTTGTTTCTCAAAAATTTTGACATTTTTGCAGAATATCAAATAACCATCAAATCCTTCATTTTTAATAAAATAAATTTGATTGAAAATCCTTTCATAATAACCTTTGAGTTTTTGTTCATTTTCTTTTTCTGCAATATCGATCTTTCAATAATGACACTTTATTGATATTAATGAAAAAATTGAAAAAAAATTGGTTCGGAAAAAAAATTTTAACCAGAAAAGAAATAATGAGAAATGATGTTTGATTTAATTTTGAATGAAAGATATCTTCAAATTAATCAAAAATAAAAATTTGTCAAAATTATTGATAGCTTAACATATTTTTTAAATTTAAGAATTGAGGAACATTTTTGTTTTTTTCAAAAATCACTTTCCACATATTGAGCCCTCTGAGAAAAAATGAACTAATTTTTGAACTGAGAAAAATCAAAACAAGATTATAACAAATTTGTGTTTTGAAACAAATTCACAGAAATTCAACTGAAATGAGTTAACGTCATTGAAAACAATGTTATCATTCAATATTATTTTCATCAAAAACCAATTTATATCGTTTTTGACTTTTCAAAATAAAAGGACTGCTCAATGATAAAAATAATTGAAATGAGTTAGAGCTGCAATATGAATTTTCAATGCAAATAACTATTCCATAATTAACAAAACTATTAAGAAACTTTTTGGGATTTGAAAAAGTCATCAACAAAACGACACTATTTTATTTCTTTTCAAAGAAATTTGTGTTATTTCGTTGAGATTCAATAATCTCGATAATGAACTTTCTTATTGAAATCAATTTCTCAGAAAAAGAAATTTAATTCAGCTTTTTCTCTCATTACTTGTTAATTTGTAATATTAAGCAAATAATTTTGATTGTCTCATTTTCAAGGATTAAGATTTGATTGAAAAAAAAGAGTTCCTTAATCTCAACTCATTTGTTTCATTTCTTTTTCAAAATATTTCAAACTTTCAAATATGGAAAATTTTTCAATTCAATAATATGTTTCATATTTTTATTTGAAAATTTCATTTCATGATGAAAAATGTTTGCATTTTTGTAAAATTATTTTGATATTTCACAAAAAATCAAATAATTATCGTGAAATGATGAAAACATGTATTTGAACACAAAATCCAACAAAACATAAAAATATCAAAAAAAAAAAGATTTCAACAAATAATACATAACTTTTGAGATATATTTTTTCTCCATTTCTCATTTGACAAAATTACTTTAAAATTCAAGTGAAAGTGTTCCACTTCTATAAGACACTACAACCACACTCGGTGAAGAAGGATTTGCATTTGAGTTACAATCAATCTTCAGCTTTCTCATTCCCAGATGACCTGTTGATACACTGAACAGCGATCTTGTTGATGAAAATGCTCCTGTTCCAATCGAACTCTTATCTTTGCCTCTCCCAATGACTGAAATCTTCTTTGATCCAATCTCAATTGTTGTTGCCTCACTTTGATGATTTCCATCCAGCAGCGTGATTGCCAAGTTTATCTGCACCTCACTCATTTCAAATGCCTTCTTCACTGTCAGACAAGGAAATGTTTCATTTGCCCCACACAACTCAAAATTATCATTTCCATTCACCGAAACATATAACGTTTTATCTTTCAGCCAATCCTTTTTCATTGATTGATCATATGCCCAACTCCCCGAATTCGATGCATTGTATCCGTAGCATACTCTCTTGTCATCTGTATTTGTGGTGTAACATTCATGGAACGGATTTCCTGATTCCAAATAAAGATTAAAGTAATCATAATACATCACATCATGACCATATGGAGTGGATGTAATCCTGCACTTGCATTCATGAAAGAAAAGGAAAAAGCAATAAATCCCATCACCTGGTGGTGTTGGTTTATTCGGATCAAAGCTTAGCCCTCCACCATACGATGAAGCATTACATGAAATAAATTGAATGCTCCTCATTTTAAATGTGACAGGAACAGTTCGACAATACATGCCTCCGCCACTTGAACTTGAAAGGGAGCATGAAGTGAAACCGCAGTCAAACACACACGCACTCTCCCCTCCTCCATTTTCTGCTTCAATGCATCCTGTTCCTGAAACCTGAAAATCATTAAGATAAAGTCCTCCTCCATTATTATTTGCTTTACAATTCTGGAATTCACATTCGCTGATCCGAGCACATGATAAAATCGAATAAGCATGAATTCCGCCACCTGTATTTGCTTGTGCTGTGCAGCTGCTGAATGTGCTGTTCTCACACACAATTGTCTTGATTGCATGGCAAAATACACCTCCGCCATGCGCATCAGAATAGCAGTTGTTGAACTTGCAAAACAAAATAGACAACATTCCTTCTCCCAAATTGAACATGCATATCGCTCCCCCGCTCGATATACCATCATCCCATGAATCGCCTTTTCCCGCTGTTTTTGACCCATCCCATTCGCACCAAATAAATGTATTTGCTCCATTGAATGTTTCATTTTGTCTTCCTGGAGCCAGCTTATTAGTTTTAGTTCCTTCGCAAACAACATTTCTTGTCCTGCAACACCCAACAAATGATGTGTTTGAGGCAGACAAGGAGGCCAAGGGGTTATTGAGGGAAGGAACAATTCCTCCATCATACGCATCACAAATCGATGAAAATGAGCAACTGCTCATAAAACAAGTGGTTTGGGCTGACGTAGTGGTTGAAGGCGAACATGCCTCATTTGCTGTTGAAATATTGAAAAACAAATATGTTGGAAGAGAAAAATACAGAAAAAAGAGAAATGCAGTTCGCTCACTGAAGCACTTCTTTCTTTGCCTCCTTCTCTTCTCAATGCTTCTTGGTGAAATTTCACAAAATACCTCAACATGGTCGCATCCCTTTTTCCATCTTTTCTGCCCCTTCTTCATCGTCTGCTTTCCCCATATCTCTTTTTCTTCTATTGAAATCTTCTGCTTGTTTTCAAAAATCCATTTTCTGTCATCGCTTTTAAATATACATGCAAAAGTCCCTGCTATCATTAAAAAAATAAATTATAAATTTAGAAATATTAAATAAAATAAAATACAAAATATAAATATAAACAAACAAACAAACAAATAAATAAAAATACAATACAAATTATGAAAAATCAGTACCGTTTTTTTATCGGCTTTTTCCACTTCATTTTCTGCTTCTTCTTCTTCTTCTTTTCCTCCTCCTCCTCCTCCTCTAAATATCGCTCCTTTTTGCTAACACACCCGCCTGCCCCATCTCTGCCGACGATCCAAATGCCAATAGCATTTTCCCCATTTTACTCCAAAAAAGAAAAGAAAAGAAAAGAAAAGAAAAGAAAATAGCCAAAGTCCAGTCCTCAGATTCCCTGAAACAAAAAACTTCAACAACTTGATTCCAATAAATAGACCAGAATGGCGAAGAAGGCAAAGAAGTAATTATTGAAGAAGACATTGAACGACAAATAGAAGGAGATGATAAAACTGATGAATCAGGAGAAGTGGATGATGATGATGATGATGATGACCAAGAAGAAGTTTTTATAAAAATTATCTACAAAAAAGTTAGTGATTATAAATGAGCATTTGACAGCATTTTCACAGTTAGCAGCTCCAAATGCTCTTCCTCCGCCTTTCTGCTCCTTCTTTGCAATATCTAATGTCTGCTCGAAAAAATACCAAGAGAAGGGAAATTGAAAATTAGACGCTTGCAGATTTAAAGTTGACATGAAATGAGCTGAAGCTGTTGAATCACTTCTTTTTAGAGAAAAAATTGCAGGAAAAAGAAAGAAGGAGCAGATGAAGATGAGAAGGATGAAATATAAAAATTCGTTTTTGTTCCAATCGAATTTTTATTTTTGCCCGTCCCAATGACAGAAATCTTTTTTGATCCAATATTAATTGTTGTTGCCTCACTTTGATGATTCCCTTCCAGCAGCGTGACTGATGAGCTCAGCTCTTCCAAGCCCGTCTCCACTGCGTGTCCCACCGTCTTGCAAGGTGCTGGCTCACCCATCCCACACAGCCCACTCGAGTCGCTTCCATTAGCACCCACATACAGAACCTTCGTCCAATCCTTCAGCCAATCCCACTTTTCTGTGTGCTGAAATGTCCAACTTGTCGAACTCGATGCAATATATCCGTAGCACACTCTCTGATCATCTGTGTTTGTTGTGTAACATTCATGGAACGGATTCCCAGAATCCAAATATAAATTGTAATAATCCAGATATATCATATCGTGACCATGTGGTGGATCACCCAAGCATTTGCATTCATGGAAGAAGAGGAAATAGCAATAAAGCCCATCAGCTGGTACAGTTTGCTTTATTGGTTCCAAATGAAATCCGCCTCCCCTGGTCGATGCGTTACACGAAATAAACCTGACGCTTCTAATCTTGAATTGATTGGGAACATTTCTGCAATACATGCCTCCTCCCCATGTTCCAGTTATTGAGCATGAAGTGAAACAGCATTCAAACACGCACGCACTCTCCCCTTCTCCACTTTCTGTTCCAATGCATTCTTGCCCCGAAACATTAAAATTTTCAAGAAAAAGTCCTCCTCCATGGCTATATGCTTTGCAATTCTGGAATTCACATCCGCTGATCCGAACACATGTTGAAATAGTAAAAACGAACACCCCTCCTCCAATCCATGTTTCAGAAGCACAAGCATTAAATGTGTTATTCACAATCTCAACTGATTTAATGCTATAGCATGAAATCCCTCCGCCTGCGTAATACGCAACACATTCATTGAATGCACAATGCGAAACTGAAACAGTGGCAGACGATTGACCAAACATGAAAATAGCACCACCGTTCGAAGTGCCATCGGCATATGTGTTGCCGTTTCCTGTTGCCTTCGATTCACTCCACTCGCACCAAGTGAATGAATTTGCTCCATTGAATGTTTCATTCTGTCTGTCTGGTTTCAATAGAACCTCTGCAGTTCCTTCACATTTCACATTCCTTGTCCTGCAACACCCAACAAACGAGGTGTTTGAGGCTGTCAAAAAGACCAAGGGGTTGTTGAGTGAAGGAACAATACCTCCATCATATATGTCGCAAACAGACGAAAATGAGCAACTGTTAATAAAACATGAGGTTTGGATTGACGTAGTGGTTGAAGGCGAACATGCATCATTTGCTGTTGAAATATTGAAAAATGTGAGTTGTGAGAAGGAAACAAGGAGCATTGAGGGAGTTGAAAGAAATGGAGCTTGATTCACTCACCAAAACATTTCCTTTCCCTCTCTCATTTTCCATAAGCCTACCATGCCTCTCAATGAGATGTTCATCAAGATTCAAATGAGCCTGAGCTCCCTTTTCCTTCCTCTTCTCCTGCTTCTGAAATGCATATTTCCAAAAGAAAAACTTCTTTTTCCTTCAGTGCCTCCAAATTGAAACAAGAACATAATCTTCTTCGTCATTTGCTTTCCCAATAATCTCTTTTTTCTTCTGTTGTCTTCTTCTGCCTTTTTCCCACATTCCATTCGCATCCATTGCTCTTGACGACTCATGCAAATGCACTTTTGCCATTAAAAAAATAACAATAAAAATTCAGGGGAAAAAAGATAAACCGAAGAAATATTAAATAACATATGGAAAAAAAGAAAAGAAAATTGAAAGAATATTTGAAAATAAATTTGAAATAAAATATCAAAAATATGACTTTTGAGATATAATCCTTATACCTTTTTCTTCTCGAAACCTTCCGCTTCATTTTCCGCTTCTTCATTTCCCTTCTCTTCTCCTCATTCTTCTTCTCCTTCTGTTGTTCCCTCGTTTCTCTCATCTCAGTCTCATAACCCTTCTTCTCTTCCTTGATTCTTTCAATCCATATCTTCCTTCTCTCTCTTCTGCCTTCCTCTCAAATAAAACAAGGCACTTCCATCCCTCCTTTCCTCATCCTCTCCAACCATGCAACTCACACAAAAAAGAACACTCATCCCGCCATTCCCTCTGCCTCGAGCACAGTCAACACAATACGTGTAGAAACAGCATGCCTTGAGTGCTGTGTGCTGCTCCATAGCCGTAGTGCTGCTTCGCTCATCCCCAGCACTTCAAGCGCACATCCCATTTTCTGTCATGGCAATATCAGGAACATCAGGGACATGCCCGTCCTTTTATCCCTTGGCTCTCTTCACACATGTTGCATGTGCTTGCCTCAATTCATCCCTCGTTGCTGCCAATGCTCGTCTGCTTCAAAAATGACAAAAACGAAGAAGAAGAAGAAGAAGAAGAAGAAAGACTTATCCGCCTGTTGCAGTTGGCGGCAGATATGACGAAGTCGCATTGTTGCCATCGCCCGCAACAACTGTAGCAAAACAGCCCAACCCTATATTAGCAGCCGAACAGAGCCTCAAAAAATACTGAGCTTTGCCAGCAGAAGTCGAAATACTGTTGATGGAGACGGGAAGATGATAATTCCCAACTCAAATTGCTGTATTACTGCCCATGGCAACGAAACGCCAAGCTTTCCACTCGCCCTTGTAGCAGCTCGGTGAAGGTTAAAGAACGGTAACAGCTGCAGGGTGCTTCACTTGTCTTGCCATTCTTGCAGGAACACAGGCAGAGACTGATGCTTTTGTCACAAATTATTCTTTTTTTCATTTAAGCACGAATTTTTGGAAAGTCTTGCTTCTCTGCGCATATTCCACAAAACACACATGCATCTTTCCGACGGCAGCAACAGCTGTTTTACTCCCATTGATGTTGCTGATCTCCACTCTCATTGCTTTGCATTGTTTTCTAAGTTTTTATTCACAAAAATTGTCCTTCCCTCGATATCGCCTGCCACTTTCCTTGCCAAAAAAGCTTCTCCTCTGCCTAGCATTCCAAAATGCTATATAATTTTGTGCAGATTTTGTCCTTCACAGAATTCCATCCACTTTTTGTCTTCATTCAACAAAACATCAGTTGAATTTGTTTTCACCTCTTGTTCCAAATAAAAATCATATATCTTCCGTAACTTCATTTGATTCCCAATGGCTATACAATAACAAGCTCCGTTCTCATCGCATTGCTCTACAAAGCGGAGATTGGCCATTTCAACAATAACTCACGTTCCTGCACTTGGGAGAGGATACAGATGGAAATATCTTCGCAATCAATAGAACAATGAAAATTACATACAATATCATTTTTGTGTGATTGATGAAATTGTTGCATTCGCCTTGGCCATCCAATTGACAAAAGTCATCAGGCAGAATTCCAAAAATATTGCATCTCACCAATTTTTGTTGTCACACAGGAAATAATATTTCTAGCTTTACAGATAATGTGCATTCACGGATTTCTCATTCTGTGAATGGACGATTCCAGTTTTTTCAAATCTGATGATCATGAAATCCATTACAAAAAAGACTCAAACCAACAAATCATTTTCATATTTTTTTTCTTGGCAATGGCTGAGTGAAAATGGAAGTTGTTGAGAGGGGCGTGTGGAAACAAAAATTAAACTTGTTTTGGGGATATTTTATTCATTTTCTGAATTTCGTGTGTTTTCCAGTGTTTGATTGAAAGGAGAGATTGTGGCTGATCAGAGAAGCGGATGCGCACAAGAGAAAAAGGTGCTTGCAGCAGTAATGTTTGATGAGATGATTTTTCAGCAGTTCCTTTTTTGGAAAAGAAAGGCGAACGAGGGAAACAATGTTTGTGAGAAGGAGCAGGAAAGGGGAGGGGGATGGAGAGCGTGGGGTGAAGTGCCTGCTTGGTGGAGGAACACATTGCAGCTGGGATTTATGCACACATATATTTTATTTTGAAGGAGGAGACAAAAGCGATTTGGATGATGTATTTTAGGGAGCTGACGAGTGGGGATGTTTGGGGATGCAGTCATGCTCATCTGGGCAGTCGAGGCAGCACAGGAAAGGGAATGTGCGATTGCTTTGTGAGCCTTTCATGGTGAAAGAGGAGACAGGTTTGATGATTTGTTTCATGAGAATTTATATATTTTATATTTTTTATTTTGTTTTTTTTTTTTTATTGAAGATATTGAGTGAATTGCCGAAAGATGCATGGAAAGCCATCATATGTTGCCTGAGTGATGTCGATGGAGCACAGATTGTTTTTTTTAAGCCTTGCTCGAAGAATGAGGAATGAGAAGAAGAAGAGATATTTCATAATTTTTTTTGGATTGAAGACTGGATGGAGGAAGATGGGAAGAGAAGAATGGTGAGAGCGAGGTTGAATGGGCAATGGAAGAGCGGGCGAGAACAACATTTAATTTTACTTTATTTGGAATTGGGTTTGAAAGGCGAAGGCGTGGTGTGGTGTGGTGCTTGGAGTGGATGATGTTGGGGTGAGAGGTATTTGGAGAGAGGCAAACAGGGGACGAGGGGAGTGAAGGGAAATGAAGATATCTGGAGGTATTTTATTCTTGTTTGTTCATTTTCTTCATGTTCCATTTTTTATTTTTATTTGCATATTTTAATTTCATTGATGTGTGATGCGATCAGGTGTTATGAGAAGCGCTGGGGGAGCATGAAACATGGGATGTGGAAACAGAACTTTTTTCTGGGACATTCCTGGAAGAAATTGGGAGAAATCAGCATTTAGAAGAGTGTTTGGCAGAATGAGCGAGGCGGAAAAAACTGAAGAGAATGGGAAAAGGAATTTTTGTGGAATTCATTTACAAAAATCTTTTCGGAAGCAGCATCAGAAGAGGCAGGAAAATGAATACAGCCACATAATGATATATTTTGGCATGGCGCTAAGAAGCATGGGGAAGGAGGAGAATGTATAGGAAGAATTTTCTTAGAGAAAATCGCATTTCTCCTCTATTTGCCAATTTTTTCTCTTCACCTTCCATCCCTTTTGTATCCCTCTCCCATCTGACTTTTTTCGACATCTCAACAGCAAATGGGGCATGCTCGTCATTGGCCAATTTCTTTTCCCAAACCACATGTTTTATGAATAGCTGCTCATTCTCATCACTCTGCGATGCGTATGATGGAGGGATTGTCTCTTCCCTCAACAATCCCTTGGCCTTTCTGACTGTCTCGAACACCTCGTTTGTTGGATGTTGTCGTACAAGAAACGTTGTATGTGAAGGAAATGCAGATGTCAAGTTGACTCCAGGGAGACAAAATACAACAGATAATGGAGCAAATTCATTCACATGGTGTGAGTGGAGTGGATCGAAAACAACAGGAACGAATGATTCGTGGGAAGATGGTGCTTCTAACGGAGGAGCAATTTGGATGTTCAATCTGAGAAATGGAGAACTTTTTGTTTCACATTGTTTATTTAACAATTGTTTTGCACATTGGGATGGAGGCGGAATCATGTGCCATACAATTAAATCTATTCAAATCGAAAATAATTTTTTTAATTCATGCTCTGTTCAAAACAATGCCGGAGGAGGATTGTATGTGAATACCATTTCATCATGTGCTCGGATCAGCGGATGTGAATTCCAGAATTGTAAAGCAAACAATCAAGGAGGAGGGCTTTTGCTTCATTCTTTTGATGTTTCAGGAACAGGGTGCATTGGAACAGAAAATGAGGGAGGAGAGAGTGCGTGTGTGTTTGACTGCAGTTTCACATCATGCTCAGTTACCAGTTCATATGGTGGGGGCATTAGTTTATATAATGTCCCAGTCCAATTCAAAATGAGGAACATTCAGTTTATTTCGTGTTCAGCAGTATCACGAGGGTGGAGGTTTGAGGTTGGAGCCAAACAAACAAACAGCGCCAAATGAAACAATTTATTGCTATTTCCTCTTCTTCCATGAATGCAAATGTTCGGCCAATCCTCCTTATGGTCACGATGCGTATTATGTTGATTATTATAATGTTTTTTGAATTCAGGCAATCCGTTCTATGAATGCTACACCACAAACACAGATGACCAGAGAGTGTGCTATGCATACAATTATGCAAGTGCAAGTGCTTGGTCATATCAGCACACGGAAAAGAAGGATTGGCTGAAGAGAGGGATTCTCAATCGGTTTGTGGCTGTAAGCGGAGGTGGTGAAGAAGATCTGTGTGGGGTGAATGAATCATATGCATGCAGAACCATTGGTGTTGCAGTCATTCGGAGCGTGATTCAAGTGAGCCTGTCTGTTACGCTGATGGAAGGGAATCACACAAGCGAGACAGAAACAATTGAGATTGGAGAAAAGAAGATTTCAGTCATTGGGAAAAGAAGAGAAACATGTTCGATTGGAACAGGAGCCCTTTCATCTGTAGGAACGCTGTTCAGTGTGACGACAGGTCACCTTGGTTTATTGCACATGAAGGTTGATTGTAACTCAAATATAAATCCTTCGCCGAGTGTGGTTGTGGTGTCTGATGGAGGTGGGTCACTCTCATTGGAGGATGTTGTGATCACCACGAGTAAAACAGGAGGCTATGTGATGTCGTCGTCAGTGTTTGTGACGCCGCTGTCGCAGCTGTCGATGGTTGATGTGGAGATCAAAAATATGAATGTCTCAAAACCATTGTTTTCTGAGACGGATCTCTCTTCTTCTTCTTCTTCTTCATTGTCGTCATTGTTGTCATCTGCACCGTATCTGACAGCCACAGCATCAGAAGAGAGCATGGTGGTGAATATGAATGAGAAAGATTTGAGTTTGATTGAGGAGATCAGAGTTATTTGTGCAAATACAATCAGAGAAGAAGATTATATACTGCAACATGGAATGCAATGAGAAGTGAATTTGTGATGAGTATTTATAAAATACGACTTTTTATCTAAAAGTTGAATTTTTAGATGTTGTTAGCTGCAGTTTTATTACGAATTGTCAAAGCCAGTAGCATTAAAAACTAACGAATAGATAATATGATTATAATATTGACATTGATGATTGGCGAATTTGAGATATGGTAAAATTAGTTAATTTTAATATTTACAGTTTGTATTGTACAATTTTAACGGAACACTGAAAATCAACAGAAATAATTTATTATTTTTGTTGGGTAGGGTGAGTAATTTATTTGACCCTATTTTTTTTTCTCGTATATCTTTAAACAGTGCTTAAACATGATAAATATAATTTTAAAGTAATGAACGAAATAATTAAAAGATTAAACATTGATATTTTTAGCATGTAGTTTCTTTAGGAGAACCAATAAAATTGTAAATTTATTTGATTTTTTATTAGTTAGCATTCTGCGCATGCATTCATATTCCGTATTAATGATGAAATTGAATTTTTTTTTTATCTTTTGACATTTTTAGTGTTTTCCTCAAAAGAAAAAAATGCCACTTTTTGAAAAATTTCATATATTTTGAAGCTTATATTTTTTTACTGATTTAAAAAGTTTTTAGGCTGTTTTATTGACTTAAAATGGATGTTTGCTTTTCGTTAGTGTTCAAAATTGCTGATGATACGCAAAAAATTATTCGAAACGAGAATTTTTCCACTTAAAATAATAATTGTTTAAAACCTTTCAAAATTTTGTTCACTGTCTCATGAAAAATTGTAAAAACAGATTTTTTTTATTCTTTTTGTTTTTAAACAGCATTAACATAAACTTTGTGGACGGATAAAAAATTTTTGAAAATTTTCATTTTTTTCGTGGAAAAAATTTTTTTCTCCAATAATTTTTTCTAATGAAATTGTGTGAAATTTGGGTGCATATTTGCTTATTTGAAAAAGCCCATGCTCTGTTCCAAACATTAACTGTTAATATATGGATGATTATTTTTAATTCCATATTATCTCTAATAATAATATCGGTTTGAGAATTCACTTTGAATATTGATAAATGAACACTGAAAAGTGAAAAGGATTATTAAAGACATCATCATCTTAATTTCAGCTTCGACATTAATTTTTTTTTAAAGTTGTTAAAAATCAACAACTTGATTGCAAAATCTCTTCCCAATGACAAACAATTGCTGAAAAATCTTCTTTCCTATTACAATTATTATGAAGAGAATTTTCTGTTTAAGCCAATAGGAAGATAGTTTTTATGATGAAAATACAGAAAAATTATTGGATTGTTCTAAAGATTCATAAAAGAAATATTGAATAAATGTGAAAAAATGATTTAATATTATTCTAATTATTGATTAACTGCAAAATTTTAAATTCTATTTGCAAAATCCTTTTCAATAATATTTTCTTTCTTTTTTTGCAAATGAACACAGAAAAACAAAAAATTCATTGAATATAATATTCGACAATCGTTTATATCAAATATTGATTTTCAACACAATCACAATTAATATATCATTTATTAGAAATATCATTTTGATAAATAAATAACACTTTCGAATTTTCAATACAACAAAAATATTTATAATTTTACAATAAATGCAGAATAATCAAAGGATTTCGAATATATTTTTGGGTAGTAGACTTTTCAGCAATTGTTTGTCATTGGGAAGAGATTTTGCAATCAAGTTGTTGATTTTTAACAACTTTAAAAAAAAATTAATGTCGAAGCTGAAATTAAGATGATGATGTCTTTAATAATCCTTTTCACTTTTCAGTGTTCATTTATCAATATTCAAAGTGAATTCTCAAACCGATATTATTATTAGAGATAATATGGAATTAAAAATAATCATCCATATATTAACAGTTAATGTTTGGAACAGAGCATGGGCTTTTTCAAATAAGCAAATATGCACCCAAATTTCACACAATTTCATTAGAAAAAATTATTGGAGAAAAAAATTTTTTCCACGAAAAAAATGAAAATTTTCAAAAATTTTTTATCCGTCCACAAAGTTTATGTTAATGCTGTTTAAAAACAAAAAGAATAAAAAAAATCTGTTTTTACAATTTTTCATGAGACAGTGAACAAAATTTTGAAAGGTTTTAAACAATTATTATTTTAAGTGGAAAAATTCTCGTTTCGAATAATTTTTTGCGTATCATCAGCAATTTTGAACACTAACGAAAAGCAAACATCCATTTTAAGTCAATAAAACAGCCTAAAAACTTTTTAAATCAGTAAAAAAATATAAGCTTCAAAATATATGAAATTTTTCAAAAAGTGGCATTTTTTTCTTTTGAGGAAAACACTAAAAATGTCAAAAGATAAAAAAAAAATTCAATTTCATCATTAATACGGAATATGAATGCATGCGCAGAATGCTAACTAATAAAAAAATCAAATAAATTTACAATTTTATTGGTTCTCCTAAAGAAACTACATGCTAAAAATATCAATGTTTAATCTTTTAATTATTTCGTTCATTACTTTAAAATTATATTTATCATGTTTAAGCACTGTTTAAAGATATACGAGAAAAAAAAATAGGGTCAAATAAATTACTCACCCTACCCAACAAAAATAATAAATTATTTCTGTTGATTTTCAGTGTTCCGTTAAAATTGTACAATACAAACTGTAAATATTAAAATTAACTAATTTTACCATATCTCAAATTCGCCAATCATCAATGTCAATATTATAATCATATTATCTATTCGTTAGTTTTTAATGCTACTGGCTTTGACAATTCGTAATAAAACTGCAGCTAACAACATCTAAAAATTCAACTTTTAGATAAAAAGTCGTATTTTATAAATACTCATCACAAATTCACTTCTCATTGCATTCCATGTTGCAGTATATAATCTTCTTCTCTGATTGTATTTGCACAAATAACTCTGATCTCCTCAATCAAACTCAAATCTTTCTCATTCATATTCACCACCATGCTCTCTTCTGATGCTGTGGCTGTCAGATACGGTGCAGATGACAACAATGACGACAATGAAGAAGAAGAAGAAGAAGAGAGATCCGTCTCAGAAAACAATGGTTTTGAGACATTCATATTTTTGATCTCCACATCAACCATCGACAGCTGCGACAGCGGCGTCACAAACACTGACGACGACATCACATAGCCTCCTGTTTTACTCGTGGTGATCACAACATCCTCCAATGAGAGTGACCCACCTCCATCAGACACCACAACCACACTCGGCGAAGGATTTATATTTGAGTTACAATCAACCTTCATGTGCAATAAACCAAGGTGACCTGTCGTCACACTGAACAGCGTTCCTACAGATGAAAGGGCTCCTGTTCCAATCGAACATGTTTCTCTTCTTTTCCCAATGACTGAAATCTTCTTTTCTCCAATCTCAATTGTTTCTGTCTCGCTTGTGTGATTCCCTTCCATCAGCGTAACAGACAGGCTCACTTGAATCACGCTCCGAATGACTGCAACACCAATGGTTCTGCATGCATATGATTCATTCACCCCACACAGATCTTCTTCACCACCTCCGCTTACAGCCACAAACCGATTGAGAATCCCTCTCTTCAGCCAATCCTTCTTTTCCGTGTGCTGATATGACCAAGCACTTGCACTTGCATAATTGTATGCATAGCACACTCTCTGGTCATCTGTGTTTGTGGTGTAGCATTCATAGAACGGATTGCCTGAATTCAAAAAAACATTATAATAATCAACATAATACGCATCGTGACCATAAGGAGGATTGGCCGAACATTTGCATTCATGGAAGAAGAGGAAATAGCAATAAATTGTTTCATTTGGCGCTGTTTGTTTGTTTGGCTCCAACCTCAAACCTCCACCTCGTGATACTGCTGAACACGAAATAAACTGAATGTTCCTCATTTTGAATTGGACTGGGACATTATATAAACTAATGCCCCCACCATATGAACTGGTAACTGAGCATGATGTGAAACTGCAGTCAAACACACACGCACTCTCTCCTCCCTCATTTTCTGTTCCAATGCACCCTGTTCCTGAAACATCAAAAGAATGAAGCAAAAGCCCTCCTCCTTGATTGTTTGCTTTACAATTCTGGAATTCACATCCGCTGATCCGAGCACATGATGAAATGGTATTCACATACAATCCTCCTCCGGCATTGTTTTGAACAGAGCATGAATTAAAAAAATTATTTTCGATTTGAATAGATTTAATTGTATGGCACATGATTCCGCCTCCATCCCAATGTGCAAAACAATTGTTAAATAAACAATGTGAAACAAAAAGTTCTCCATTTCTCAGATTGAACATCCAAATTGCTCCTCCGTTAGAAGCACCATCTTCCCACGAATCATTCGTTCCTGTTGTTTTCGATCCACTCCACTCACACCATGTGAATGAATTTGCTCCATTATCTGTTGTATTTTGTCTCCCTGGAGTCAACTTGACATCTGCATTTCCTTCACATACAACGTTTCTTGTACGACAACATCCAACAAACGAGGTGTTCGAGACAGTCAGAAAGGCCAAGGGATTGTTGAGGGAAGAGACAATCCCTCCATCATACGCATCGCAGAGTGATGAGAATGAGCAGCTATTCATAAAACATGTGGTTTGGGAAAAGAAATTGGCCAATGACGAGCATGCCCCATTTGCTGTTGAGATGTCGAAAAAAGTCAGATGGGAGAGGGATACAAAAGGGATGGAAGGTGAAGAGAAAAATTGGCAAATAGAGGAGAAATGCGATTTTCTCTAAGAAAATTCTTCCTATACATTCTCCTCCTTCCCCATGCTTCTTAGCGCCATGCCAAAATATATCATTATGTGGCTGTATTCATTTTCCTGCCTCTTCTGATGCTGCTTCCGAAAAGATTTTTGTAAATGAATTCCACAAAAATTCCTTTTCCCATTCTCTTCAGTTTTTTCCGCCTCGCTCATTCTGCCAAACACTCTTCTAAATGCTGATTTCTCCCAATTTCTTCCAGGAATGTCCCAGAAAAAAGTTCTGTTTCCACATCCCATGTTTCATGCTCCCCCAGCGCTTCTCATAACACCTGATCGCATCACACATCAATGAAATTAAAATATGCAAATAAAAATAAAAAATGGAACATGAAGAAAATGAACAAACAAGAATAAAATACCTCCAGATATCTTCATTTCCCTTCACTCCCCTCGTCCCCTGTTTGCCTCTCTCCAAATACCTCTCACCCCAACATCATCCACTCCAAGCACCACACCACACCACGCCTTCGCCTTTCAAACCCAATTCCAAATAAAGTAAAATTAAATGTTGTTCTCGCCCGCTCTTCCATTGCCCATTCAACCTCGCTCTCACCATTCTTCTCTTCCCATCTTCCTCCATCCAGTCTTCAATCCAAAAAAAATTATGAAATATCTCTTCTTCTTCTCATTCCTCATTCTTCGAGCAAGGCTTAAAAAAAACAATCTGTGCTCCATCGACATCACTCAGGCAACATATGATGGCTTTCCATGCATCTTTCGGCAATTCACTCAATATCTTCAATAAAAAAAAAAAACAAAATAAAAAATATAAAATATATAAATTCTCATGAAACAAATCATCAAACCTGTCTCCTCTTTCACCATGAAAGGCTCACAAAGCAATCGCACATTCCCTTTCCTGTGCTGCCTCGACTGCCCAGATGAGCATGACTGCATCCCCAAACATCCCCACTCGTCAGCTCCCTAAAATACATCATCCAAATCGCTTTTGTCTCCTCCTTCAAAATAAAATATATGTGTGCATAAATCCCAGCTGCAATGTGTTCCTCCACCAAGCAGGCACTTCACCCCACGCTCTCCATCCCCCTCCCCTTTCCTGCTCCTTCTCACAAACATTGTTTCCCTCGTTCGCCTTTCTTTTCCAAAAAGGAACTGCTGAAAAATCATCTCATCAAACATTACTGCTGCAAGCACCTTTTTCTCTTGTGCGCATCCGCTTCTCTGATCAGCCACAATCTCTCCTTTCAATCAAACACTGGAAAACACACGAAATTCAGAAAATGAATAAAATATCCCCAAAACAAGTTTAATTTTTGTTTCCACACGCCCCTCTCAACAACTTCCATTTTCACTCAGCCATTGCCAAGAAAAAAAATATGAAAATGATTTGTTGGTTTGAGTCTTTTTTGTAATGGATTTCATGATCATCAGATTTGAAAAAACTGGAATCGTCCATTCACAGAATGAGAAATCCGTGAATGCACATTATCTGTAAAGCTAGAAATATTATTTCCTGTGTGACAACAAAAATTGGTGAGATGCAATATTTTTGGAATTCTGCCTGATGACTTTTGTCAATTGGATGGCCAAGGCGAATGCAACAATTTCATCAATCACACAAAAATGATATTGTATGTAATTTTCATTGTTCTATTGATTGCGAAGATATTTCCATCTGTATCCTCTCCCAAGTGCAGGAACGTGAGTTATTGTTGAAATGGCCAATCTCCGCTTTGTAGAGCAATGCGATGAGAACGGAGCTTGTTATTGTATAGCCATTGGGAATCAAATGAAGTTACGGAAGATATATGATTTTTATTTGGAACAAGAGGTGAAAACAAATTCAACTGATGTTTTGTTGAATGAAGACAAAAAGTGGATGGAATTCTGTGAAGGACAAAATCTGCACAAAATTATATAGCATTTTGGAATGCTAGGCAGAGGAGAAGCTTTTTTGGCAAGGAAAGTGGCAGGCGATATCGAGGGAAGGACAATTTTTGTGAATAAAAACTTAGAAAACAATGCAAAGCAATGAGAGTGGAGATCAGCAACATCAATGGGAGTAAAACAGCTGTTGCTGCCGTCGGAAAGATGCATGTGTGTTTTGTGGAATATGCGCAGAGAAGCAAGACTTTCCAAAAATTCGTGCTTAAATGAAAAAAAGAATAATTTGTGACAAAAGCATCAGTCTCTGCCTGTGTTCCTGCAAGAATGGCAAGACAAGTGAAGCACCCTGCAGCTGTTACCGTTCTTTAACCTTCACCGAGCTGCTACAAGGGCGAGTGGAAAGCTTGGCGTTTCGTTGCCATGGGCAGTAATACAGCAATTTGAGTTGGGAATTATCATCTTCCCGTCTCCATCAACAGTATTTCGACTTCTGCTGGCAAAGCTCAGTATTTTTTGAGGCTCTGTTCGGCTGCTAATATAGGGTTGGGCTGTTTTGCTACAGTTGTTGCGGGCGATGGCAACAATGCGACTTCGTCATATCTGCCGCCAACTGCAACAGGCGGATAAGTCTTTCTTCTTCTTCTTCTTCTTCTTCTTCGTTTTTGTCATTTTTGAAGCAGACGAGCATTGGCAGCAACGAGGGATGAATTGAGGCAAGCACATGCAACATGTGTGAAGAGAGCCAAGGGATAAAAGGACGGGCATGTCCCTGATGTTCCTGATATTGCCATGAC
The DNA here is from genome assembly GCF_001643675.1 of Monocercomonoides exilis. NCBI lineage: Eukaryota > Preaxostyla > Oxymonadida > Polymastigidae > Monocercomonoides > Monocercomonoides exilis. Next base: position 1,649,031 of record NW_027150553.1, on the reverse strand, counting down.
AGAAAATGGGATGTGCGCTTGAAGTGCTGGGGATGAGCGAAGCAGCACTACGGCTATGGAGCAGCACACAGCACTCAATGCATGCTGTTTCTACACGTATTGTGTTGACTGTGCTCGAGGCAGAGGGAATGGCGGGATGAGTGTTCTTTTTTGTGTGAGTTGCATGGTTGGAGAGGATGAGGAAAGGAGGGATGGAAGTGCCTTGTTTTATTTGAGAGGAAGGCAGAAGAGAGAGAAGGAAGATATGGATTGAAAGAATCAAGGAAGAGAAGAAGGGTTATGAGACTGAGATGAGAGAAACGAGGGAACAACAGAAGGAGAAGAAGAATGAGGAGAAGAGAAGGGAAATGAAGAAGCGGAAAATGAAGCGGAAGGTTTCGAGAAGAAAAAGGTATAAGGATTATATCTCAAAAGTCATATTTTTGATATTTTATTTCAAATTTATTTTCAAATATTCTTTCAATTTTCTTTTCTTTTTTTCCATATGTTATTTAATATTTCTTCGGTTTATCTTTTTCCCCTGAATTTTTATTGTTATTTTTTTAATGGCAAAAGTGCATTTGCATGAGTCGTCAAGAGCAATGGATGCGAATGGAATGTGGGAAAAAGGCAGAAGAAGACAACAGAAGAAAAAAGAGATTATTGGGAAAGCAAATGACGAAGAAGATTATGTTCTTGTTTCAATTTGGAGGCACTGAAGGAAAAGAAGTTTTTCTTTTGGAAATATGCATTTCAGAAGCAGGAGAAGAGGAAGGAAAAGGGAGCTCAGGCTCATTTGAATCTTGATGAACATCTCATTGAGAGGCATGGTAGGCTTATGGAAAATGAGAGAGGGAAAGGAAATGTTTTGGTGAGTGAATCAAGCTCCATTTCTTTCAACTCCCTCAATGCTCCTTGTTTCCTTCTCACAACTCACATTTTTCAATATTTCAACAGCAAATGATGCATGTTCGCCTTCAACCACTACGTCAATCCAAACCTCATGTTTTATTAACAGTTGCTCATTTTCGTCTGTTTGCGACATATATGATGGAGGTATTGTTCCTTCACTCAACAACCCCTTGGTCTTTTTGACAGCCTCAAACACCTCGTTTGTTGGGTGTTGCAGGACAAGGAATGTGAAATGTGAAGGAACTGCAGAGGTTCTATTGAAACCAGACAGACAGAATGAAACATTCAATGGAGCAAATTCATTCACTTGGTGCGAGTGGAGTGAATCGAAGGCAACAGGAAACGGCAACACATATGCCGATGGCACTTCGAACGGTGGTGCTATTTTCATGTTTGGTCAATCGTCTGCCACTGTTTCAGTTTCGCATTGTGCATTCAATGAATGTGTTGCGTATTACGCAGGCGGAGGGATTTCATGCTATAGCATTAAATCAGTTGAGATTGTGAATAACACATTTAATGCTTGTGCTTCTGAAACATGGATTGGAGGAGGGGTGTTCGTTTTTACTATTTCAACATGTGTTCGGATCAGCGGATGTGAATTCCAGAATTGCAAAGCATATAGCCATGGAGGAGGACTTTTTCTTGAAAATTTTAATGTTTCGGGGCAAGAATGCATTGGAACAGAAAGTGGAGAAGGGGAGAGTGCGTGCGTGTTTGAATGCTGTTTCACTTCATGCTCAATAACTGGAACATGGGGAGGAGGCATGTATTGCAGAAATGTTCCCAATCAATTCAAGATTAGAAGCGTCAGGTTTATTTCGTGTAACGCATCGACCAGGGGAGGCGGATTTCATTTGGAACCAATAAAGCAAACTGTACCAGCTGATGGGCTTTATTGCTATTTCCTCTTCTTCCATGAATGCAAATGCTTGGGTGATCCACCACATGGTCACGATATGATATATCTGGATTATTACAATTTATATTTGGATTCTGGGAATCCGTTCCATGAATGTTACACAACAAACACAGATGATCAGAGAGTGTGCTACGGATATATTGCATCGAGTTCGACAAGTTGGACATTTCAGCACACAGAAAAGTGGGATTGGCTGAAGGATTGGACGAAGGTTCTGTATGTGGGTGCTAATGGAAGCGACTCGAGTGGGCTGTGTGGGATGGGTGAGCCAGCACCTTGCAAGACGGTGGGACACGCAGTGGAGACGGGCTTGGAAGAGCTGAGCTCATCAGTCACGCTGCTGGAAGGGAATCATCAAAGTGAGGCAACAACAATTAATATTGGATCAAAAAAGATTTCTGTCATTGGGACGGGCAAAAATAAAAATTCGATTGGAACAAAAACGAATTTTTATATTTCATCCTTCTCATCTTCATCTGCTCCTTCTTTCTTTTTCCTGCAATTTTTTCTCTAAAAAGAAGTGATTCAACAGCTTCAGCTCATTTCATGTCAACTTTAAATCTGCAAGCGTCTAATTTTCAATTTCCCTTCTCTTGGTATTTTTTCGAGCAGACATTAGATATTGCAAAGAAGGAGCAGAAAGGCGGAGGAAGAGCATTTGGAGCTGCTAACTGTGAAAATGCTGTCAAATGCTCATTTATAATCACTAACTTTTTTGTAGATAATTTTTATAAAAACTTCTTCTTGGTCATCATCATCATCATCATCATCCACTTCTCCTGATTCATCAGTTTTATCATCTCCTTCTATTTGTCGTTCAATGTCTTCTTCAATAATTACTTCTTTGCCTTCTTCGCCATTCTGGTCTATTTATTGGAATCAAGTTGTTGAAGTTTTTTGTTTCAGGGAATCTGAGGACTGGACTTTGGCTATTTTCTTTTCTTTTCTTTTCTTTTCTTTTCTTTTTTGGAGTAAAATGGGGAAAATGCTATTGGCATTTGGATCGTCGGCAGAGATGGGGCAGGCGGGTGTGTTAGCAAAAAGGAGCGATATTTAGAGGAGGAGGAGGAGGAGGAAAAGAAGAAGAAGAAGAAGCAGAAAATGAAGTGGAAAAAGCCGATAAAAAAACGGTACTGATTTTTCATAATTTGTATTGTATTTTTATTTATTTGTTTGTTTGTTTGTTTATATTTATATTTTGTATTTTATTTTATTTAATATTTCTAAATTTATAATTTATTTTTTTAATGATAGCAGGGACTTTTGCATGTATATTTAAAAGCGATGACAGAAAATGGATTTTTGAAAACAAGCAGAAGATTTCAATAGAAGAAAAAGAGATATGGGGAAAGCAGACGATGAAGAAGGGGCAGAAAAGATGGAAAAAGGGATGCGACCATGTTGAGGTATTTTGTGAAATTTCACCAAGAAGCATTGAGAAGAGAAGGAGGCAAAGAAAGAAGTGCTTCAGTGAGCGAACTGCATTTCTCTTTTTCTGTATTTTTCTCTTCCAACATATTTGTTTTTCAATATTTCAACAGCAAATGAGGCATGTTCGCCTTCAACCACTACGTCAGCCCAAACCACTTGTTTTATGAGCAGTTGCTCATTTTCATCGATTTGTGATGCGTATGATGGAGGAATTGTTCCTTCCCTCAATAACCCCTTGGCCTCCTTGTCTGCCCTCAAACACATCATTTGTTGGGTGTTGCAGGACAAGAAATGTTGTTTGCGAAGGAACTAAAACTAATAAGCTGGCTCCAGGAAGACAAAATGAAACATTCAATGGAGCAAATACATTTATTTGGTGCGAATGGGATGGGTCAAAAACAGCGGGAAAAGGCGATTCATGGGATGATGGTATATCGAGCGGGGGAGCGATATGCATGTTCAATTTGGGAGAAGGAATGTTGTCTATTTTGTTTTGCAAGTTCAACAACTGCTATTCTGATGCGCATGGCGGAGGTGTATTTTGCCATGCAATCAAGACAATTGTGTGTGAGAACAGCACATTCAGCAGCTGCACAGCACAAGCAAATACAGGTGGCGGAATTCATGCTTATTCGATTTTATCATGTGCTCGGATCAGCGAATGTGAATTCCAGAATTGTAAAGCAAATAATAATGGAGGAGGACTTTATCTTAATGATTTTCAGGTTTCAGGAACAGGATGCATTGAAGCAGAAAATGGAGGAGGGGAGAGTGCGTGTGTGTTTGACTGCGGTTTCACTTCATGCTCCCTTTCAAGTTCAAGTGGCGGAGGCATGTATTGTCGAACTGTTCCTGTCACATTTAAAATGAGGAGCATTCAATTTATTTCATGTAATGCTTCATCGTATGGTGGAGGGCTAAGCTTTGATCCGAATAAACCAACACCACCAGGTGATGGGATTTATTGCTTTTTCCTTTTCTTTCATGAATGCAAGTGCAGGATTACATCCACTCCATATGGTCATGATGTGATGTATTATGATTACTTTAATCTTTATTTGGAATCAGGAAATCCGTTCCATGAATGTTACACCACAAATACAGATGACAAGAGAGTATGCTACGGATACAATGCATCGAATTCGGGGAGTTGGGCATATGATCAATCAATGAAAAAGGATTGGCTGAAAGATAAAACGTTATATGTTTCGGTGAATGGAAATGATAATTTTGAGTTGTGTGGGGCAAATGAAACATTTCCTTGTCTGACAGTGAAGAAGGCATTTGAAATGAGTGAGGTGCAGATAAACTTGGCAATCACGCTGCTGGATGGGAATCACAAAAGCGAGGCAACAACAATTGAGATTGGATCAAAGAAGATTTCGGTCATTGGGAAAGGGAGGACGGAGAGTTCGATTGAAACAGGGGCACTTTCATCAACTGGAGCGTTGTTCAGTGTATCAACAGGTCATCTTGGAATGAATCATTTGAAGGTTGATTGTAATTCAAATATAAATCCTTCGCTGAATGTGGTTGAGACATCCGATAGGAACTATTTATTTTTCTTAGAGGTTGTATAGATGAACGTTTCTTTTTTCATCAGAGCAGAATCCTTTTTATTTTTTTTAAATTTAATTTGCGATTTTATTTCGATGGGCAGATTTTTGCGCAACTGAACTTTTCCATGTTATACTTCTTTTTACAATATTAAAACAGTATTAAACAAATTGTACCATTTCTTATAACGTTTTCTTTTAGGCGCATGTAAAAAGAAAAATAAACTATTTCTTAAAAAATATGAAAAGTTCAAATTTTAAACTTATATTTTTTTATTTTTATTTTTATTTCTTGAAATGAATACAGGTATTTATTTTTATTTTTATTTTATTTCATTTTTTATTTCATTTTTTTTTTTTTTGATTAAATTTTTTCTTTGGTTTGTAAGCTAAGATGGTTATTAACTGTTCTATTTTATTTATTTTTATTGTGCTCTTTCAGATTTCTGTTTTCTTGTTCATTGCAGAATGTATTAATTACTAGTCAATTGAATTTAGTTTACTGAAGTGTTGGAAAGCCTTTGCTCTTTTATTGTGTTTTCTTTTTAAATTGAATAATGTATGCTATTTGGTATGTTGTAATATTGCTGTGTGCAATTGCAGAAATGAAACAAGGAGCACTGTCAAAAAATTAAAAAAACAATTAAAAATCTATCACAATGTGCTTTAATTCTTAAATCCAGAGTGATGATTTGAAACTGTAATTTGTAATCTCAACCATGTTTTTCAAGCTGTATACAGCTTGACGCAAACTTATTGACGATTAAATATGCACAAAACATTTGTAATGCAGGAATTAATACGAATTTTCAAGTATTTTTTGTACTGTTCATCAAAAAAATGTGTTATTAAAAAAAGAAAAAAGAAAAAATAATGTTCAAAAATATCAAATTAATCAAACTCTCAGCTATTTATTAGCTCAACAATTGTTCCACTTTATTGTTTTGCTAATTTTCGTTTTATGCCTGAAAAACTGGGTTAAAAATTTTTGAAATCGTGTCCATTTAAAATAATTCAAAATTCAAAATTTCATAACTTAATTTCGAAACGAAAAAATGTGGGGGAAAATATGAAACTTCAAGCTTTTTCATTGAAATAATTTGCACGGTGGATGAACTTTTTGTGATCCAAAAATATAAGCAAAACGGGTTTATTCATTCGAATCATTCACATGTGTGTGATTCTTTTTGAAAAGTCGCAAATGTTAAACATTTTGAATTAATGATAATGTTTCTAATTTGATCAGTGTTCACTTTAAATCCATCAAATTTCTCCATGATGATATATTTTCGCATCAAATTGGTTTGTGAAATCAAGTTTGAATAATGATAAAATTTGATGGATTTAAAGTGAACACTGATCAAATTAGAAACATTATCATTAATTCAAAATGTTTAACATTTGCGACTTTTCAAAAAGAATCACACACATGTGAATGATTCGAATGAATAAACCCGTTTTGCTTATATTTTTGGATCACAAAAAGTTCATCCACCGTGCAAATTATTTCAATGAAAAAGCTTGAAGTTTCATATTTTCCCCCACATTTTTTCGTTTCGAAATTAAGTTATGAAATTTTGAATTTTGAATTATTTTAAATGGACACGATTTCAAAAATTTTTAACCCAGTTTTTCAGGCATAAAACGAAAATTAGCAATAAAGTGGAACAATTGTTGAGCTAATAAATAGCTGAGAGTTTGATTAATTTGATATTTTTGAACATTATTTTTCTTTTTCTTTTTAATAACACATTTTTGATGAACAGTACAAAAATACTTGAAAATTCGTATTAATTCCTGCATTACAAATGTTTTGTGCATATTTAATCGTCAATAAGTTTGCGTCAAGCTGTATACAGCTTGAAAAACATGGTTGAGATTACAAATTACAGTTTCAAATCATCACTCTGGATTTAAGAATTAAAGCACATTGTGATAGATTTTTAATTGTTTTTTAATTTTTGACAGTGCTCCTTGTTTCATTTCTGCAATTGCACACAGCAATATTACAACATACCAAATAGCATACATTATTCAATTTAAAAAGAAAACACAATAAAAGAGCAAAGGCTTTCCAACACTTCAGTAAACTAAATTCAATTGACTAGTAATTAATACATTCTGCAATGAACAAGAAAACAGAAATCTGAAAGAGCACAATAAAAATAAATAAAATAGAACAGTTAATAACCATCTTAGCTTACAAACCAAAGAAAAAATTTAATCAAAAAAAAAAAAATGAAATAAAAAATGAAATAAAATAAAAATAAAAATAAATACCTGTATTCATTTCAAGAAATAAAAATAAAAATAAAAAAATATAAGTTTAAAATTTGAACTTTTCATATTTTTTAAGAAATAGTTTATTTTTCTTTTTACATGCGCCTAAAAGAAAACGTTATAAGAAATGGTACAATTTGTTTAATACTGTTTTAATATTGTAAAAAGAAGTATAACATGGAAAAGTTCAGTTGCGCAAAAATCTGCCCATCGAAATAAAATCGCAAATTAAATTTAAAAAAAATAAAAAGGATTCGGCTCTGATGAAAAAAGAAACGCTCATCTATACAACCTCTAAGCAAAATAAATAGTTCCCATCAGACACCACAGCCACATTCGGCGAAGGATTTATATTTGAGTTACAATCGACTTTCAAATGACTCATTCTAAGATGACCTGTTGACACGCTGAACAGCGATCTTGTTGATGAAAATGCTCCTGTTCCAATCGAACTCTTATCTTTGCCTCTCCCAATGACTGAAATCTTCTTTGATCCAATCTCAATTGTTGTTGCCTCGCTTTTGTGATTCCCATCCAGCAGCGTGATTGCCAAGTTTATCTGCACCTCACTCATTTCAAATGCCTTCTTCACTGTCAGACAAGGAAATGTTTCATTTGCCCCACACAACTCAAAATTATCATTTCCATTCACCGAAACATATATCGTCTTGTCCTTCAGCCAATCCTTTTTCATTGATTGATCAAATGTCCAGGCACCTGCATTCGAGTAATTATACGCATAGCACATTCTCTTCTCATCTGTGTTCGTTGTATAACATTCATAGAACGGATTGCCTGAATTCAAAAAGACATTATAATAATCTGCATAGATTATGTCATGGCCATATGGAACATTGGCCGAACATTTGCATTCATGGAAGAAGAGGAAATAGCAATAAATTGTTTCATTTTGTGCTGTTTGTTTGTTTGGCTCCATATATAGTCCTCCTCCCCTTGTCATTGCAGAACATGAAATAAACTGAATGCTCCTCATTTTGAATTGCGTCGCAGGAACAGTTTTACAAAACATGCCTCCACCTCCATTGTTTGTCAATGAGCATGAAGTGAAACAGCAGTCAAACACACATGCACTCTCCCCTCCACCATTTTCATTTCCAATGCATCCTGATCCAGATACCTGAAAATTTTCAAGAAAAAGTCCTCCTCCATAATAATTTGCTTTGCAACCCTGAAATTCACATCCGCTGATCCGAACACATGTTGAAATCACATAAATACACATTCCTCCCCCAATCCATGTTTGAGCAGTGCATGAATTGAACATGTTATTTGTAATATCAACAGATTTGATGTTGTAGCAATGAATACCACCTCCCGAATAATGTGCATAACAATCATTGAATGAGCAATGAGATACAGATAGTTCTCCGAAATTGAGATTGTACATGCAGATGGCCCCTCCGCTCGATATTCCATCAGCATACGAGTCGCTTTCTCCTGTTGTCCTCGATCCATTCCACTCGCACCAAATAAATGAATTTTCTCCATTTTCTGTTTCATTCTGTCTCCCTGGAGTCAGCTTGTTGTCTGCAGTTCCTTCACATACAACATTTCTTGCCCGACAACACCCAACGAATGAGGTGTTTGACGCAGACAATGAAGCTAAAGGATTGTTGAGGGAATGAACAATCCCTCCATCATACCCATTGCAAACTGATGAGAATGAACAGCTGCTCATCAGACATGTAGTTTGGGCTGACGTAGTTGTTGCAGGTGAACATGCCTCATTTGCTGTTGATATATTGAAAAATGTCAGGTGAGATAGGGATATAAGGGTAATGAAGATTGATGAGAGGAATGGGGTTGAAGATTGGATAAGAGATTCTCTCACAGAAATTTCTTTCCTTCAACGTTTCCTTCTCTTCCCCTTCATTCAGAAAAATTTTGCAAAATATCCCAATAAGTTTCAGTATCTTTTTTTGTCTTCGCTCGCCTCTTCTGATAGGAATGTTATCGCCTAAATCTTTTTTTTTTCCTTCTGTTTCCGTTTTCTTCCTTCTTTCCATATTCCATTCGCATTCATCCCTTTTGGATATTCATGCAAAACTCCCTGTCATCATAAAAAAAAAAAAGAAAAAAAATATTTTAAATGTAATACAAAATATCACAAACCAGTACCATTTTCCTTTCGCAATCTGCTTCCTTTTCTTCATCTTCATTTCCTTCTTGACTTCCTGTCACATTTCTTCTTCAGCCATTTCTTCAATTTTCCGATTATTCTTTTCCGTCGCTTCCCCTTCTTCTTTTTCAAAATTCAACATAAATCTTCAAATCCCTCCTCTTCCATTCATTTCATTGATTTCCTCCAGCTCATTCTTCGATATTCTCAAAAAAATTGTGTTGCCTGCTTTCTCAAAAGCATCAAATGTGCTCTTTTCCCCATGTTCATTCATTGCCTGAAAATGTCCTTCCATAAATCTTAATCCCTCAAAAAAATAAAAAAAATAAATATGTGAAAAATTTGAGAAAAAAAATTAATACAAAGCAAACTCTAAAAATATATTTATTGCCAATCTTCACACACTTTCTTCTTCTTCTTCGAGTGCCTCTCAAAATATTGTTCTTTTCTGCCAACAAAACTCGCCTTTTTTGCTTCTGCTGCCAATCTCAACATCAATGAAAGTGATTCTGTTCTGCTTCCAACAACTTGCTTATTTCCAATCCTGAGCACTGATTCCGCTCGAATAATACACAAATAATAAAAATGCTTCAATATAATTTTAATGAAGATGAAGAAGATAATGACAGCGGTGATGGCAATGACAGAGATAAAGACGATAAAGATGGTGAATGCGATGTTATTTTCAAGTTTGAATACTATGTATCTTCTGTCAGAAGATATTCTCAGCATCGCAACCTCGTTCTCTGCTCTTGTGAATAACGTTTCAATGATAGAAGGCTGAAGACAAAGGTCAAACGATAAAAGTCCATTTTGCCTGTAATTTGCCTCCAGCTGCCGTATTACGCAAAACTGTCTGTTTTTCTCGTTTTTTCGCCTCTCAAGCCAAGCAATGAAAAGCAGTTCCATCCCTCTCCTCAGTCCGTAAAATCAATGTCTTGTCCTTCTTCTCCAAAGAAAGGCGCATTGTTCTGTCCAAACTGATTTCAATCTCCTGTTTCAGTTATTTGCCCCAATCTTTCCAACAAACTTAAAAATGAAAATGTCTTCTTCCTCTTTTTAAAAAACGCTCCCTTTTCATTGAATTTGGTTATTCTTCCTTTTTGCCTTGGATATCTTCCAACCCCGTTGATTTCTGCTCCATTAAATTTCATTTTTCATCACATTTCTATCGATTGTGCATGTTGAGTTAATAACAAGTCACATAAACATTTATGATAAAATACATTCTGGCTCTAATATATTTGTAACATAACATTTGTCTCGCTTCCTCGCTGTTCTGCTCTGCATGGAATAAATTGTTCATTTTAAATAAGTTGTCTGAATCACGACTTTGGAGAGGTTACGGATGATAACATCTTCACAATCAACAGAACAATAAAAATTACATACATTGAAAATTCATCATTTCCATCGAAAATATTGTTGCTCCACAGCCATTCATCAATCAATATGAACAATTTCATCTTTCATCAAGCAAACATTCTTTTGTAATACCCCACATTTTCACTGGAAATATTTCACTTGGTCAACCTGTCTTTGTTTAAACCTCGGAATCTGACCCCGTTGACAGTTTCTGAGCATTTGACATTGCTTGATCATGTTCCATAACGAATAAGAGCCACAAAAGAAAAGAAAGTCCTACTCGATGTGCCGTGGCTGAATGGGCATATGAAGACAATGCGATAACAATAGGATGGATTTATGGTGTGGGGTGAAGGAGTTGAGTTCTTGGAGGAGGCAGGGTTTAGAGAGGGAATGGAACGATTAAAGGATATTTTTTTGGGGGGAGAAAGAGGTGTTTTTGGGAGGTTTAAGAGACAAAATGGATACGTGGGAGATGGATAGGGATAGACTTTTGTGGGGTAGTTTTTTCGATTTTTGTGAGTTGGAAGGTGTGGAAGTTGCGTTTATTATTTGAGAAAAGGAATTTGCTGTTGAGGAGGTGGGATAAGAGGGAAAACAAGAAAGGTGGAGTGAATGGAATATATTTATTGGAGAGGAGGATAAGAGATGGAGAGATATGGAAAAGGGATATTTTTTTTTTTCAAATGCAGGGAGAGAGAGGAGGGAGGCATATGAGGCGGAACAAAGAGAAGAGATTTTGTGGGCTTATGTTTGATAAGAAGGAAAAGTGGGATTGAAGAAAAAAAAGTGAAGAAAAATATTCTTCAAATTTTTATATTATTTATTTTGCGAACCGTTTGGCCGCGCCTCTCATTTGCAGGGCAAGTGTTGGAGGCGGAGGTGGAGAAAGACAGGAAGAAGGAACATCAGCGCTGGCACTTTGCATTGGAGGTGTGGAGACAGAGGAAGATGAAGGGCTGACTACGAGAGGGTGTTTTGCAATGGAAAGAGACAGAAAAAGGATGGAGGTATTTGTTTTTTATTGGTTGGAAGAAGGGCATGGGAGATGAGGAGACAGGGATTGTGATATTTGGTGGAGGGGCGTTGATATTTTAGAGGAAATGGAGAGAAGAAGAAGGCAATACAGCGGAAAGGGATGGGAAGGGGTTATTCTGATGGAATTATCTTCTTTTCCAGTTTTTTACAGAACGGAGTTTGTGAAGTTATTCAAGTGGAAATAAGACCAAGGATTGGAAGTAAATGATTTTTAGGAGTAGAAAGGAGCGAAGAAGGGGCAGATGGGCTTTGTTCGGTGAAAGAAGCGATATTTTGAAAGGTGCAAGAGGAAGAAGAGGAAGATACGATGAGAAAAGAAAATTCGAGCCAGAAGGTTAATATTCATGTTTATATCTTCAATGAGTCTGCGGATTGATTTTGATATATTTTTTAATATTTGAGCATTTTAATCATCAGAAGATTCTCTTGTTGTTCATCGGGCATTGGGATGGTTTGAGGAAACATGAACAGCCGGATTTGGATTTGCCCTTTTGAAAGAGAGGCTTTTTCCAAATATTCCAGAGAGAGAAAGAGAGAAGGAAAGAGAGAGAGAGAGAAAGAGAAAGAGAAAGAGAGAAATAAAAATAAAAATAAAGATAGAGCAGAAGATGGTAAATGAGGAATTATTTTGAGGAATGTGTTTGATAGAAAAGGTGAAGGCCATTTTCAGCAAAATGGAATTTGTATTTGAAGATTCTATTTGGATGTCTGGAGGAGATTCATTTTATAAGGAGTGGGGGAGGCAAAAGAGGGAGAGAAAAGAGAGCAGAGGGATAGGGATATTGAGGAACAACACATTGAAGAGATGGATGCGATGGGAGTGAAGGCAGAAAGGAACAACAATTGGGGAGGAGCAAAAAGAAGAAGAAGAAGAAGAAGAAGAAGAAGAAGAAGAAGAAGGGATAGTCAGCGAAGTGTGACCATTGTTAAAGGTGTGGATTTGTTTATTTTGTTTTTCATCATATTTTTTCATCATATTTTTTCATCATATTTTTTCATCATATTTTTTCATCATATTTTTTCATCATATTTTTTCATCATATTTTTTCATCATATTTTTTCATCATATTTGTTATTTTTCCACCTCCACCTCCATCGAATTAAGAATTTTGCTTGGATATATTCTGTGAATGAATGAATGAATATGGAACATGGAAAGATTGCCATTTGAAGGGTATTTTTTGGAATGATGGCTGAGATGAATGAATGAAAGGGGTGAATAGAGGAGTGAGCAGGTGCAAAAATTGAAAGGGAGAAAAGAGGAGGGATTTGAAGATTTGAACAGCGATTTGAAAAGAAGGAGTCGAAGCGATCGAATAAAGATCGGAAAACCGATGAAGCAATAAAAGGAGACATTTGGCTCAAGATTGAGAAGAGGAAAAGAAATTTTATGAGGATGATGAGAAAAGAAGGGGAAGAAGAAGGGGAAGAAGAGGGGGAAGAAGAAGTGGAAGAAGAGGGGGAAGAAGAAGGGGAAAAAGAAGTGGAAGAAGAAGGGGAAGAAGAAGGGGAAGAAGAAGGGGAAGAAGAGGGGGAAGAAGAAGGGGAAGAAGAGGGGGAAAAAGAAGGGGAAGAAGAAGGGGAAGAAGAGGGGGAAGAAGAAGGGGAAGAAGAGGGGGAAGAAGAAGGGGAAGAAGAAGGGGAAGAAGAAGGGGAAGAAGAGGGGGAAGAAGAAGGGGAAGAAGAGGGGGAAGAAGAAGGGGAAGAAGAAGGGGAAGAAGAAGGGGAAGAAGAAGGGGAAGAAGAGGGGGAAGAAGAAGGGGAAGAAGAAGGGGAAGAAGAAGGGGAAGAAGAAGGGGAAGAAGAAGGGGAAGAAGAAGGGGAAGAAGAAGGGGAAGAAGAAGGGGAAGAAGAAGGGGAAGAAGAAGGGGAAGATTGCGAAAAGTGAATGGTGCTGGTTTTCCGTATGTTTTATATTTAGTTTTAAATATTTTATTTCGAATTAATTTTCATATTTTCTTTCATATGTATATATTATGTGTATTTCTTGATATTTAATTTAATATTTCTTCAGTTTTTTATTTCTTTCATATTTTTCTCCCATTTTTTTTTAAAAGATGATAAGATATTTGCTGAAATTTCAATGGAAATAGATGCGAATGGAATTTTGAAAGAAGGCAAAAGAAGAAAACAGTCGAAAAAGAGAGAGATTTTGTTGAATGCGGATAGCGAAGTGCATTGGAATGCTGTTTCTGATTGGTGATATTGAAGGGGGAAAATGCTTTTCTATTTTTTAATAAGATTCATTTAAAAAGCAGGATAAGAGAAAGAAGAAATTGGAGCAAACTTACAGGGATATTTTTTCGAGATTGCGCTCAGAGGCAAGGCAAGCTGATTGGAGGGAAATATCAGAAAATGGCAAATAAGTGAATATGAAGGAAGAATTACAGTGAGAGAATCAAGCCCTATTCCTTTCAACTCCCTCAATGCTCCTTGTATCCCTCTCTCACCTGACATTTTTCAATATTTCAACAGCAACATCGGAATGCTCGCCTTCAACAACTACGTCAACCCAAACCTCGTGTTTTATGAGCAGCTGCTCGTTCTCATCAGTTTGCGACGCATATGATGGCGGAATTGTTCCTTCTCTGAACAGCCCCTTGGCTTCCTTATCTGTTTCGAACACATCATTCATTGGGTGTTGTCGAACAAAAAATGTTGTTTGCGAAGGAACATCAGACAGAAAGTTGACTCCAGGGAGACAAAACGCAACATTCAATGGAGCAAATTCATTCACTTGGTGCGAATGGAATGGATCAAAGACGACTGGAAACAAAGATGATTACGCAGATGAAGCTTCTAACGGTGGAGCAATTCGAATGTTTAACCTCAATTCAGGAGAACTAACAGTTTCTCATTGTGCATTCAACGACTGCTATGCATATTATGGCGGAGGCGGAATCATGTGCCGTTCAATCAAGTCAGTTGATATAACAAACAATTTATTCAACGCTTGCAATGCTCAAAACAATGCTGGAGGGGGATTGTATGTTGTATTAATTTCATCATGTGTTCGGATCAGCGGATGTGAATTCCAGGATTGTAAAGCAAATGGCGCTGGAGGAGGACTTTATTTAGATAATTTTTATGTTTCAGGATCAGGATGCATTGGAGCTGAAAATGAAGGTGGGGAGGGTGCATGTGTGTTTGACTGCAGTTTCACTTCATGCTCGCTGTCTGGAAATAGTGGCGGAGGGATGTGTTGTCAAAATATCCCTGCGACTCAGTTCAAAATGAGGAGCATTCAGTTTATTTCATGTTCAGCAATGGGATATGGAGGAGGATTATATTTTCATCCAAATAAGCAAACAGATCAAAATAATACATTCTATTGTTATTTTTTGTTCTTCCATGAATGCAAGTGCAGAACTACATCCACTCCATATGGGCATGATGTTGAATATGTTGATACTTACGATGTCTATTTGAACTCAGGAAATCCATTTTGCGAATGCTACACCACAAACACGAATGAACAGAGAATGTGTTATGCATACAACTACTCGAATGCAAACACCTGGTATTTTCAGTACACAGAAAAGAAGGAATGGCTGAAGGACAAGACGATCTATGTGTCAGCGAATGGAAATGATACATCTCCACTTTGTGGGTCAAATGAATCAAATCCATGTCTGACAGTGAAGAAGGCGTTTGAGATGTGTGAGGTGCAGATTAGCTTGGCAATCACGCTGATGGAAGGAAATCACACAAGCGAGACAACAACTATTAAGATTGGAGAAAAGAAGATTTCGGTCATTGGGACGGGCAAAGATAAAAGTTCGATTGGAACAGGAGCATTTTCATCATCGTTATTTTTTTTCTCTTCCTCTTCTTCGCTTTCTTCGTCATACTCGTCAGTCTTTAAGATTTTGGTTGCATGAATTGTTCGAGTGCGAGCGAAGCTGAGATTGGAAATAAGCAGCAATTTTTGGAGCAGAAGAGAAGCAATGCTATTGGCTGTGATACTGGCAGCTGAGACATAGCAGATGGGTTTTGCAAGCAGAAAGGAGCAATATTTTGAAAGACAAAAGATGATGATGAAGAAGAATATGTAAATGAAGTGTGATTATTTTTGAAGCTCATGAAATAAAAATGTTTCTTTTTCAATTTTTCTTTTTCAATTTTTCAAATATTTTCTTTTAATGATATTGGAATGTTTGCACAAATTCCCAATGCCAATGCACTCGCAAGGAATATGGAAAGATGGCGTTTTGACATTTTTGCTCAGCAAAAGGTTCAACGGTTTTTGTATAGATAAAGGAAAATGCGGGCTCAACAATGGAAACGAATAGAAGAGGAGTCCTTTTATTGCTTTGTGAGGCATATAGTGCAGTCATGCCAAAAGAAAAGAAAAAAAAAGAAAAAAACTGATGAAATGACAGAAGAAGGAGTCTGACGAGAGATTGAGAAGAAGAAATATTTTTTTTGGAACTTCGATTGAAAGAGAAAGTTTTATGAAAATCTGATGAAAGCGAAGAAAGAAGGGAAAGAGAAGATGGATTATATGATTTTGAGGGATGCTTGAAGAAAAATAGAAAGAAAGAAGAAGTGGAAGAAATATTTATATGAGAGAGTTGTGGAACTCAACTGTTGAGTTGAAGAGGGCAGGGCTGGTGGTTGGGGGTGAGTGGAAGGAAAGGGAGCGTGGTTGTGGTGAGGGGGTGTGTTGTGGAGATGGGGAAGGACAATGAGGGAGGGGCATTTGATCTGAGTGGGAGCATTGGAGTGTTGAGGAACATCACATTGAAAGGGTGGAGAAGAGGGGGTGAGATATACTCGGGAAGGCTGTTTGGAGGGAAGGGATATGGAGGGGAGAAGGGCGGAAGTGAAGAAAAAGGAGGAGAAGGAGGAGAAAGAGATAGAGGAAAAGGAAGAGAAGGAGATGGATATGGAGAAGGCATTGAAGGGAGTATTTCGGTGAGTGAATCACGCTTCTCTTCTTTTTGTGTCTCATCAGCCCCATTCCTTTCATCCCCTTCAATACCCCTTGTATCCCTCTCTCGCCTGACATTTTTCAACATCTCGACAGCAAATGAGGCATGCTTGCCTTCAACCACTTCCTCATCCCAAACCACTTGTTTTATGAGCAGCTGCTCCTTTTCATCAGTTTGCGACATATATGATGGCGGAATTGTTCCTTCCCTCAACAACCCCTATGCCTCTCTGACTGCCTCAAACACCTCATTTGTTGGGTGTTGCAGGACAAGAAATGTTGTTTGCGAAGGAACAAAAACTAATAAGCTGGCTCCAGGAAGACAAAATGAAACATTCAATGGAGCAAATTCATTTATTTGGTGTGAATGGAATGGATCGAGGGCAACAGGAGAAAGTGACTCGTATACTGATGGAATATCGAGTGGAGGAGCCATCTGCATGTACAGTCAATCATCTGCCTCTGTGTCTGTTTCTCATTGTGTGTTTAATGGATGTATTGCACATTATGCTGGAGGAGGAATTAATTGCTTCAATATTTCATCAGTTGAGATTGTGAACAACACCTTTGATTCTTGTAACGCTCAAAATCGTTATGGTGGTGGAGTATTTGTTTATACGATTTCGTCGTGTGTTCGTATCAGCGGATGTGAATTTCAGAATTGCAAAACAGTTAATTATGGAGGAGGACTTTATCTTGATAATTTTAATGTTTCAGGAACAGGATGCATTCCAATAGAAAAAGGGGAAGGGGAGAGTGCGTGTGTGTTTGACTGTACTTTCACTCTATGTTCAGTCACAAACAATTATGGTGGAGGTATGTATTGCGTCACTATTCCTAATCCATTTAAAATGAGGAGCATTCAGTTTATTTCGTGCTCAGCATCTGCACATGGTGGAGGTTTGAGATTGCACCCAAACAGACCAACAGCACCTGATGATGGAATCTATTGTTATTTCCTTTTTTTCCACGAGTGCAAATGTTCTAACAACCCCTCTTACGGCCATGATGTAATGTATCATGATTACTACAGTGTCTTTTTATCTTCTAATAATCCATTCTATGAATGTTACACCACAAACACAGATGACAAGAGAGTGTGCTACGGATATAATTATGCAAATGCAAGTGCTTGGACATATCAGCACACGGAAAAGAAGGATTGGCTGAAGGACAAGACAATTTATGTGTCAGTGAGCGGGAATGACCTGAATAAGCTGTGTGGAGCAAATGAAACATTTCCTTGTCTGACAGTGAAGAAAGCGTTTGAGATGAGTAAGATACAAATTAGTTTGACAATCACACTGATGGACGGGAATCATCAAAGCAAACTTATTGCGATTAAGGCTAGTGATGCCAAAAATAAGTGGATGAAAAGCGTATTCGCTTTTATTGTAATGGCGATCATTCCAATTCTTACATAAAGTCAGTTTCTTGCTCCTTTTTGTTGAATATCTTTTCTTTCACAAACATGGAAAGAATATGGAATGTTTCTGGCTGAGAAGATGACGGAGCAACTTTAAAAAATTAAAAGATGAAGATGAAATGAAAATGACCCTCAGAGAAGATAGCTTCAAAGCACGTTCGGCTAGTGAATCTTAATCAAGAAAAAAGAAAAAGATAACACGCTTACAAAGGAAATGTTGAATGTGTTTGAGTATAATAAAAATTAACAAGCGATTTTTTTTATTTTTTTATGATTTACATATCCATTCATTTATATCGAAAGGCATCTTCATTACGCGTTTTCTTCAACAGCTACGTCCTGATATCCATATTTTTTTTTATATTTTTAAGATGGCGTAAGTGGTTTGCTTCTGAACGTAGAATTTAGAGTTATGATTTCTGTTTGGCCAATAAAGCAGTTAGAAAAAAAAATCAAAAAAATTTTTTCGAGGTCATCATTTGTTTGAACTGAAGAGAGAAAGTTTAATGATAAAAAAATTAATTTCAACTTACTCCCTTTTGATTTTGCAAATGTGTTGAAAAAGATAAAGGAAAATGCTCGAAAGTCTGAAACAATAGCATTTTAACTTTAAGTTCATACTATAAATAAAATTCAATCTTAAAAAAAAATAATTATAAATTAAATATTAAATATTAAGCCTGTGTTGCAAGTGTAAAAATCCCTCACCACATCCGTCAAATTGAATTATTCTCGTTAAAGAAAAAAAAAATATTTTGAAAAATCAAACAATAAAAATATATGATAAGCTTTCTTTAAATTCTTCGTCATGTTTATTTTGTTCCGGATCAATGTTTTCTGCAATGACAGAACTGACAGCAGTTAACTTCATTGATAATTTTTGATCAAAACAATCCAATTATGTCATTACGGTCAATTTCCCATAATCGGTTACAAATCAATATTTTATTTTTAATTTTTATGAAAAAAAGTAATATTTATTATTTTTGATCGTTTCAATTGTTTTTATGGCAAATGGAGAAGATCCTGGTACCACATGATCAACGCCCTTAATTAATTAAATTTTGTTATTTATTCTTATTGTGCTCATAAGGTTTTAGGGTTTTGACGAATTAAACAAGTTCATATTGGATATTGTGATGGTTTATGGTTTTACCGAGCAAAATAAGGGTTAGGGTTAACCCTAGAAGAGATTTTCAAAATGAAAATGATATAAATAGTGGGTAGGATCACCTTGGTACCAGGATCTACTCCACTGGCCGTTTTTATTATTAATAAAATTTATTTATTAATACAGTCTAAATCGGATATAATCACATCGGTTTTTGCACAACTTTTTGTGATTATATCCGATTGTGATAATATGCGATGCTGCTTAACACAGAAAAAAATAAAAATTAATTACAGATATCGCATAAAATACCCGACATCGCACAAAATACCGGACAAGATCGATTTCACAACAACTGCAAGAGGAATAATTCTGACAATTTTCCTCAAAATACATCTCATCAATACAAACTCATTTGATGAACGAGACTTTCAAAATAGCTCCATTTGTGCTAACAGAAAATTATTTAAAAAATCTCGGAGAAATTGGATTTTGAGTTTTTCCGAGTTTTCGACATTTAATTTTTCTGAGCACAAATGAAGCTGTTTAGAAAGTCACATTTATCAATTGAGTTTGTATTGAAGAGATGTATTTTGAGGAAAATTGTCAGAATTATTCCTCTTGCAGTTGTTGTGAAATCGATCTTGTCCGGTATTTTGTGCGATGTCGGGTATTTTATGCGATATCTGTAATTAATTTTTATTTTTTTCTGTGTTAAGCAGCATCGCATATTATCACAATCGGATATAATCACAAAAAGTTGTGCAAAAACCGATGTGATTATATCCGATTTAGACTGTATTAATAAATAAATTTTATTAATAATAAAAACGGCCAGTGGAGTAGATCCTGGTACCAAGGTGATCCTACCCACTATTTATATCATTTTCATTTTGAAAATCTCTTCTAGGGTTAACCCTAACCCTTATTTTGCTCGGTAAAACCATAAACCATCACAATATCCAATATGAACTTGTTTAATTCGTCAAAACCCTAAAACCTTATGAGCACAATAAGAATAAATAACAAAATTTAATTAATTAAGGGCGTTGATCATGTGGTACCAGGATCTTCTCCATTTGCCATAAAAACAATTGAAACGATCAAAAATAATAAATATTACTTTTTTTCATAAAAATTAAAAATAAAATATTGATTTGTAACCGATTATGGGAAATTGACCGTAATGACATAATTGGATTGTTTTGATCAAAAATTATCAATGAAGTTAACTGCTGTCAGTTCTGTCATTGCAGAAAACATTGATCCGGAACAAAATAAACATGACGAAGAATTTAAAGAAAGCTTATCATATATTTTTATTGTTTGATTTTTCAAAATATTTTTTTCTTTAACGAGAATAATTCAATTTGACGGATGTGGTGAGGGATTTTTACACTTGCAACACAGGCTTAATATTTAATATTTAATTTATAATTATTTTTTAAGATTGAATTTTATTTATAGTATGAACTTAAAGTTAAAATGCTATTGTTTCAGACTTTCGAGCATTTTCCTTTATCTTTTCAACACATTTGCAAAATCAAAAGGGAGTAAGTTGAAATTAATTTTTTATCATTAAACTTTCTCTCTTCAGTTCAAACAAATGATGACCTCGAAAAATTTTTGATTTTTTTCTAACTGCTTTATTGGCCAAACAGAAATCATAACTCTAAATTCTACGTTCAGAAGCAAACCACTTACGCCATCTTAAAAATATAAAAAAATATGGATATCAGGACGTAGCTGTTGAAGAAAACGCGTAATGAAGATGCCTTTCGATATAAATGAATGGATATGTAAATCATAAAAAAATAAAAAAAATCGCTTGTTAATTTTTATTATACTCAAACACATTCAACATTTCCTTTGTAAGCGTGTTATCTTTTCCTTTTTTCTTGATTAAGATTCACTAGCCGAACGTGCTTTGAAGCTATCTTCTCTGAGGGTCATTTTCATTTCATCTTCATCTTTTAATTTTTTAAAGTTGCTCCGTCATCTTCTCAGCCAGAAACATTCCATATTCTTTCCATGTTTGTGAAAGAAAAGATATTCAACAAAAAGGAGCAAGAAACTGACTTTATGTAAGAATTGGAATGATCGCCATTACAATAAAAGCGAATACGCTTTTCATCCACTTATTTTTGGCATCACTAGCCTTAATCGCAATAAGTTTGCTTTGATGATTCCCGTCCATCAGTGTGATTGTCAAACTAATTTGTATCTTACTCATCTCAAACGCTTTCTTCACTGTCAGACAAGGAAATGTTTCATTTGCTCCACACAGCTTATTCAGGTCATTCCCGCTCACTGACACATAAATTGTCTTGTCCTTCAGCCAATCCTTCTTTTCCGTGTGCTGATATGTCCAAGCACTTGCATTTGCATAATTATATCCGTAGCACACTCTCTTGTCATCTGTGTTTGTGGTGTAACATTCATAGAATGGATTATTAGAAGATAAAAAGACACTGTAGTAATCATGATACATTACATCATGGCCGTAAGAGGGGTTGTTAGAACATTTGCACTCGTGGAAAAAAGGAAATAACAATAGATTCCATCATCAGGTGCTGTTGGTCTGTTTGGGTGCAATCTCAAACCTCCACCATGTGCAGATGCTGAGCACGAAATAAACTGAATGCTCCTCATTTTAAATGGATTAGGAATAGTGACGCAATACATACCTCCACCATAATTGTTTGTGACTGAACATAGAGTGAAAGTACAGTCAAACACACGCACTCTCCCCCTTTTCTATTGGAATGCATCCTGTTCCTGAAACATTAAAATTATCAAGATAAAGTCCTCCTCCATAATTAACTGTTTTGCAATTCTGAAATTCACATCCGCTGATACGAACACACGACGAAATCGTATAAACAAATACTCCACCACCATAACGATTTTGAGCGTTACAAGAATCAAAGGTGTTGTTCACAATCTCAACTGATGAAATATTGAAGCAATTAATTCCTCCTCCAGCATAATGTGCAATACATCCATTAAACACACAATGAGAAACAGACACAGAGGCAGATGATTGACTGTACATGCAGATGGCTCCTCCACTCGATATTCCATCAGTATACGAGTCACTTTCTCCTGTTGCCCTCGATCCATTCCATTCACACCAAATAAATGAATTTGCTCCATTGAATGTTTCATTTTGTCTTCCTGGAGCCAGCTTATTAGTTTTTGTTCCTTCGCAAACAACATTTCTTGTCCTGCAACACCCAACAAATGAGGTGTTTGAGGCAGTCAGAGAGGCATAGGGGTTGTTGAGGGAAGGAACAATTCCGCCATCATATATGTCGCAAACTGATGAAAAGGAGCAGCTGCTCATAAAACAAGTGGTTTGGGATGAGGAAGTGGTTGAAGGCAAGCATGCCTCATTTGCTGTCGAGATGTTGAAAAATGTCAGGCGAGAGAGGGATACAAGGGGTATTGAAGGGGATGAAAGGAATGGGGCTGATGAGACACAAAAAGAAGAGAAGCGTGATTCACTCACCGAAATACTCCCTTCAATGCCTTCTCCATATCCATCTCCTTCTCTTCCTTTTCCTCTATCTCTTTCTCCTCCTTCTCCTCCTTTTTCTTCACTTCCACCCTTCTCCCCTCCATATCCCTTCCCTCCAAACAGCCTTCCCGAGTATATCTCACCCCCTCTTCTCCACCCTTTCAATGTGATGTTCCTCAACACTCCAATGCTCCCACTCAGATCAAATGCCCCTCCCTCATTGTCCTTCCCCATCTCCACAACACACCCCCTCATCACAACCACGCTCCCTTTCCTTCCACTCACCCCCAACCACCAGCCCTGCCCTCTTCAACTCAACAGTTGAGTTCCACAACTCTCTCATATAAATATTTCTTCCACTTCTTCTTTCTTTCTATTTTTCTTCAAGCATCCCTCAAAATCATATAATCCATCTTCTCTTTCCCTTCTTTCTTCGCTTTCATCAGATTTTCATAAAACTTTCTCTTTCAATCGAAGTTCCAAAAAATATTTCTTCTTCTCAATCTCTCGTCAGACTCCTTCTTCTGTCATTTCATCAGTTTTTCTTTTTTTCTTTTCTTTTGGCATGACTGCACTATATGCCTCACAAAGCAATAAAAGGACTCCTCTTCTATTCGTTTCCATTGTTGAGCCCGCATTTTCCTTTATCTATACAAAAACCGTTGAACCTTTTGCTGAGCAAAAATGTCAAAACGCCATCTTTCCATATTCCTTGCGAGTGCATTGGCATTGGGAATTTGTGCAAACATTCCAATATCATTAAAAGAAAATATTTGAAAAATTGAAAAGAAAAAATTGAAAAAGAAACATTTTTATTTCATGAGCTTCAAAAATAATCACACTTCATTTACATATTCTTCTTCATCATCATCTTTTGTCTTTCAAAATATTGCTCCTTTCTGCTTGCAAAACCCATCTGCTATGTCTCAGCTGCCAGTATCACAGCCAATAGCATTGCTTCTCTTCTGCTCCAAAAATTGCTGCTTATTTCCAATCTCAGCTTCGCTCGCACTCGAACAATTCATGCAACCAAAATCTTAAAGACTGACGAGTATGACGAAGAAAGCGAAGAAGAGGAAGAGAAAAAAAATAACGATGATGAAAATGCTCCTGTTCCAATCGAACTTTTATCTTTGCCCGTCCCAATGACCGAAATCTTCTTTTCTCCAATCTTAATAGTTGTTGTCTCGCTTGTGTGATTTCCTTCCATCAGCGTGATTGCCAAGCTAATCTGCACCTCACACATCTCAAACGCCTTCTTCACTGTCAGACATGGATTTGATTCATTTGACCCACAAAGTGGAGATGTATCATTTCCATTCGCTGACACATAGATCGTCTTGTCCTTCAGCCATTCCTTCTTTTCTGTGTACTGAAAATACCAGGTGTTTGCATTCGAGTAGTTGTATGCATAACACATTCTCTGTTCATTCGTGTTTGTGGTGTAGCATTCGCAAAATGGATTTCCTGAGTTCAAATAGACATCGTAAGTATCAACATATTCAACATCATGCCCATATGGAGTGGATGTAGTTCTGCACTTGCATTCATGGAAGAACAAAAAATAACAATAGAATGTATTATTTTGATCTGTTTGCTTATTTGGATGAAAATATAATCCTCCTCCATATCCCATTGCTGAACATGAAATAAACTGAATGCTCCTCATTTTGAACTGAGTCGCAGGGATATTTTGACAACACATCCCTCCGCCACTATTTCCAGACAGCGAGCATGAAGTGAAACTGCAGTCAAACACACATGCACCCTCCCCACCTTCATTTTCAGCTCCAATGCATCCTGATCCTGAAACATAAAAATTATCTAAATAAAGTCCTCCTCCAGCGCCATTTGCTTTACAATCCTGGAATTCACATCCGCTGATCCGAACACATGATGAAATTAATACAACATACAATCCCCCTCCAGCATTGTTTTGAGCATTGCAAGCGTTGAATAAATTGTTTGTTATATCAACTGACTTGATTGAACGGCACATGATTCCGCCTCCGCCATAATATGCATAGCAGTCGTTGAATGCACAATGAGAAACTGTTAGTTCTCCTGAATTGAGGTTAAACATTCGAATTGCTCCACCGTTAGAAGCTTCATCTGCGTAATCATCTTTGTTTCCAGTCGTCTTTGATCCATTCCATTCGCACCAAGTGAATGAATTTGCTCCATTGAATGTTGCGTTTTGTCTCCCTGGAGTCAACTTTCTGTCTGATGTTCCTTCGCAAACAACATTTTTGTTCGACAACACCCAATGAATGATGTGTTCGAAACAGATAAGGAAGCCAAGGGGCTGTTCAGAGAAGGAACAATTCCGCCATCATATGCGTCGCAAACTGATGAGAACGAGCAGCTGCTCATAAAACACGAGGTTTGGGTTGACGTAGTTGTTGAAGGCGAGCATTCCGATGTTGCTGTTGAAATATTGAAAAATGTCAGGTGAGAGAGGGATACAAGGAGCATTGAGGGAGTTGAAAGGAATAGGGCTTGATTCTCTCACTGTAATTCTTCCTTCATATTCACTTATTTGCCATTTTCTGATATTTCCCTCCAATCAGCTTGCCTTGCCTCTGAGCGCAATCTCGAAAAAATATCCCTGTAAGTTTGCTCCAATTTCTTCTTTCTCTTATCCTGCTTTTTAAATGAATCTTATTAAAAAATAGAAAAGCATTTTCCCCCTTCAATATCACCAATCAGAAACAGCATTCCAATGCACTTCGCTATCCGCATTCAACAAAATCTCTCTCTTTTCGACTGTTTTCTTCTTTTGCCTTCTTTCAAAATTCCATTCGCATCTATTTCCATTGAAATTTCAGCAAATATCTTATCATCTTTTAAAAAAAAATGGGAGAAAAATATGAAAGAAATAAAAAACTGAAGAAATATTAAATTAAATATCAAGAAATACACATAATATATACATATGAAAGAAAATATGAAAATTAATTCGAAATAAAATATTTAAAACTAAATATAAAACATACGGAAAACCAGCACCATTCACTTTTCGCAATCTTCCCTTCTTCTTCCCTTCTTCTTCCCTTCTTCTTCCCCTTCTTCTTCCCCTTCTTCTTCCCCCTCTTCTTCCCCCTCTTCTTCCCCTTCTTCTTCCCCTTCTTCTTCCCCTTCTTTTTCCCCTTCTTTTTCCCCTTCTTCTTCCCCTTCTTTTTCCCTTCTTCTTCCCCTTCTTCTTCCCCTTCTTCTTCCACTTCTTTTCCCCTTCTTCTTCCCCCTCTTCTTCCCCTTCTTCTTCCCCCTCTTCTTCCCCTTCTTCTTCCCCCTCTTCTTCCCCTTCTTCTTCCCCTTCTTCTTCCCCTTCTTCTTCCCCCTCTTCTTCCCCTTCTTCTTCCCCCTCTTCTTCCCCTTCTTCTTCCCCCTCTTCTTCCCCTTCTTCTTCCCCTTCTTCTTCCCCTTCTTTTTCCCCTCTTCTTCCCCTTCTTCTTCCACTTCTTTTTCCCCTTCTTCTTCCCCTTCTTCTTCCCCCTCTTCTTCCCCTTCTTCTTCCCCCTCTTCTTCCCCTTCTTCTTCCCCTTCTTCTTCCCCTTCTTCTTCCCCTTCTTTTTCCCCCTCTTCTTCCCCTTCTTCTTCCTTCTTCTTCCACTTCTTTTTCCCCTTCTTCTTCCCCTTCTTCTTCCCCTTCTTCTTCCCCTTCTTCTTCCCCCTCTTCTTCCCCTTCTTCTTCCCCTCTTCTTCCCCTTCTTCTTCCCCTTCTTTTTCCCCCTCTTCTTCCCCTTCTTCTTCCCCTCTTCTTCCCCTTCTTCTTCCCCTTCTTCTTCCCCTTCTTCTTCCACTTCTTTTTCCCTTCTTCTTCCCCCTCTTCTTCCCCTTCTTCTTCCCCCTCTTCTTCCCCTTCTTCTTCCCCTTCTTTTCTCATCATCCTCATAAAATTTCTTTTCCTCTTCTCAATCTTGAGCCAAATGTCTCCTTTTATTGCTTCATCGGTTTTCCGATCTTTATTCGATCGCTTCGACTCCTTCTTTTCAAATCGCTGTTCAAATCTTCAAATCCCTCCTCTTTTCTCCCTTTCAATTTTTGCACCTGCTCACTCCTCTATTCACCCCTTTCATTCATTCATCTCAGCCATCATTCCAAAAATACCCTTCAAATGGCAATCTTTCCATGTTCCATATTCATTCATTCATTCACAGAATATATCCAAGCAAAATTCTTAATTCGATGGAGGTGGAGGTGGAAAAATAACAAATATGATGAAAAATATGATGAAAAAATATGATGAAAAAATATGATGAAAAAATATGATGAAAAAATATGATGAAAAATATGATGAAAAAATATGATGAAAAATATGATGAAAAACAAAATAAACAAATCCACACCTTTAACAATGGTCACACTTCGCTGACTATCCCTTCTTCTTCTTCTTCTTCTTCTTCTTCTTCTTCTTCTTCTTTTTGCTCCTCCCCAATTGTTGTTCCTTTCTGCCTTCACTCCCATCGCATCCATCTCTTCAATGTGTTGTTCCTCAATATCCCTATCCCTCTGCTCTCTTTTCTCTCCCTCTTTTGCCTCCCCCACTCCTTATAAAATGAATCTCCTCCAGACATCCAAATAGAATCTTCAAATACAAATTCCATTTTGCTGAAAATGGCCTTCACCTTTTCTATCAAACACATTCCTCAAAATAATTCCTCATTTACCATCTTCTGCTCTATCTTTATTTTTATTTTTATTTCTCTCTTTCTCTTTCTCTTTCTCTCTCTCTCTCTTTCCTTCTCTCTTTCTCTCTCTGGAATATTTGGAAAAAGCCTCTCTTTCAAAAGGGCAAATCCAAATCCGGCTGTTCATGTTTCCTCAAACCATCCCAATGCCCGATGAACAACAAGAGAATCTTCTGATGATTAAAATGCTCAAATATTAAAAAATATATCAAAATCAATCCGCAGACTCATTGAAGATATAAACATGAATATTAACCTTCTGGCTCGAATTTTCTTTTCTCATCGTATCTTCCTCTTCTTCCTCTTGCACCTTTCAAAATATCGCTTCTTTCACCGAACAAAGCCCATCTGCCCCTTCTTCGCTCCTTTCTACTCCTAAAAATCATTTACTTCCAATCCTTGGTCTTATTTCCACTTGAATAACTTCACAAACTCCGTTCTGTAAAAAACTGGAAAAGAAGATAATTCCATCAGAATAACCCCTTCCCATCCCTTTCCGCTGTATTGCCTTCTTCTTCTCTCCATTTCCTCTAAAATATCAACGCCCCTCCACCAAATATCACAATCCCTGTCTCCTCATCTCCCATGCCCTTCTTCCAACCAAAAAAATAAATAAATAAATAAATACCTCCATCCTTTTTCTGTCTCTTTCCATTGCAAAATACTCTCTCATTGTCAGCCCTTCATCTTCCTCTGTCTCCACACCTCCAATGCAAAGTGCCAGCGCTGATGTTCCTTCTTCCTGTCTTTCTCCACCTCCGCCTCCAACACTTGCCCTGCAAATGAGAGGCGCGGCCAAACGGTTCGCAAAATAAATTATATAAAAATATGAAGAAAATTTTTCTTCACTTTTTTTTCTTCAACCCCACTTCTCTTTCTTATCAAACATCAGTTCGCAAATACTCTCCCTCTTGCCCTGCCCCATATGAACCCCCTCTCTCTCTGCATTTGAAAAAAAAAAACACCTCCTCCACATATCTCTCCATTTCCTTTCCATCTCTAATCCTCTCCTCCAATAAATATATTCCATTAGCCCCACTCATCTTCTTCCCCTCTGTTCCCTCTTATCCCACCTCCTCAACAGCAAATTCCTTTTCTCAAATAATAAACGCAACTTCCACACCTTCCAACTCACAAAAATCGAAAAAACTACCCCACAAAAGTCTATCCCTATCCATCTCCTACACATCCATTATGCCTCTTAAACCTCCCAAAAACACCTCTTTCTCCCCCCAAAAAAACCATCCTTTAATCGTTCCATTCCCTCTCTAAACCCTGCCTCCTCCAAGAACTCAACTCCTTCACCCCATACCACAAATCCATCCTATTGTTATCGCATTGTCTTCATATGCCCATTCAGCCACGGCACATCGAGTAGGACTTTCTTTTCTTTTGTGGCTCTTATTCGTTATGGAACATGATCAAGCAATGTCAAATGCTCAGAAACTGTCAACGGGGTCAGATTCCGAGGTTTAAACAAAGACAGGTTGACTAAATGATATATTTCCAGTGAAAATGTGGGGTATTACAAAAGAATGTTTGCTTGATGAAAGATGAAATTGTTCATATTGATTGATGAATGGCTGTGGAGCAACAATATTTTCGATGGAAATGATGAATTTTCAATGTATGTAATTTTTATTGTTCTGTTGATTGTGAAGATGTTATCATCCGTAACCTCTCCAAAGTCGTGATTCAGACAACTTATTTAAAATGAACAATTTATTCCATGCAGAGCAGAACAGCGAGGAAGCGAGACAAATGTTATGTTACAAATATATTAGAGCCAGAATGTATTTTATCATAAATGTTTATGTGACTTGTTATTAACTCAACATGCACAATCGATAGAAATGTGATGAAAAATGAAATTTAATGGAGCAGAAATCAACGGGGTTGGAAGATATCCAAGGCAAAAAGGAAGAATAACCAAATTCAATGAAAAGGGAGCGTTTTTTAAAAAGAGGAAGAAGACATTTTCATTTTTAAGTTTGTTGGAAAGATTGGGGCAAATAACTGAAACAGGAGATTGAAATCAGTTTGGACAGAACAAGGAGCCTTTCTTTGGAGAAGAAGGGCAAGACATTGATTTTACGGACCAAGGGGAGCGATGGAACTGCTTTTCATTGCTTGGGTTGAGAGGCGAAAAAACGAGAAAAACGGACAGTTTTGCGTAATACGGCAGCTGGAGGCAAATTACAGGCAAAATGGACTTTTATCGTTTGACCTTTGTCTTCAGCCTTCTATCATTGAAACGTTATTCACAAGAGCAGAGAACGAGGCAGTGATGCTGAGAATATCTTCTGACAGAAGATGTATAGTATTCAAACTTGAAAATAACATCGCATTCACCACCTTTATCATCTTCATCTCTGTCATTGCCATCATCGCTGTCATCATCATCCTCATCTTCATTAAAATTATATTGAAGCATTTTTATTATTTGTGTATTATTCGAGTGGAATCAGTGCCAAGAATTGGAAATAAAGCAAGTTTTTGGAAGCAGAACAGAATTGATTTCATTGATGTTGAGATAGGCAGCAGAAGCAAAAAAGGCGAGTTTTGTTGGCAGAAAAGAACAATATTTTGAGAGGCACTCGAAGAAGAAGAAGAAAGTGTGTGAAGATTGGCAATAAACATATTTTTAGAGTTTGTTTTGTATTAATTTTTTTTCTCCAATTTTTCACATATTTATTTTTATTTATTTTGAGAGATTAAGATTTATGGAAGGACATTTTCAGGCAATGAATGAACATGGGGAAAAGAGCACATTTGATGCTTTTGAGAAAGCAGGCAACACAATTTTTTTGAGAATATCGAAGAATGAGCTGGAGGAAATCAATGAAATGAATGGAAGAGGAGGGCTTTGAAGATTTGTGCAGCGATTTGAAAAAGAAGGAGGGGAAGCGACAGAAAAGAGTAATCGGAAAATTGAGGAAATGGCTGAAGAAGAAATGTGACAGGAAGTCAAGAAGGATATGAAGATGAAGAAAAGGAAGCAGATTGCGAAAGGAAAATGGTACTGGTTTGTGATATTTTGTATTACATTTAAAATATTTTTTTTCTTTTTTTTTTTTATGATGACAGGGAGTTTTGCATGAATATCCAAAAGGGATGAATGCGAATGGAA
The DNA here is from genome assembly GCF_001643675.1 of Monocercomonoides exilis. NCBI lineage: Eukaryota > Preaxostyla > Oxymonadida > Polymastigidae > Monocercomonoides > Monocercomonoides exilis. The sequence goes on along the minus strand of NW_027150553.1, from coordinate 1,618,597 downwards.
TATGGAAAGAAGGAAGAAAACGGAAACAGAAGGAAAAAAAAAAGATTTAGGCGATAACATTCCTATCAGAAGAGGCGAGCGAAGACAAAAAAAGATACTGAAACTTATTGGGATATTTTGCAAAATTTTTCTGAATGAAGGGGAAGAGAAGGAAACGTTGAAGGAAAGAAATTTCTGTGAGAGAATCTCTTATCCAATCTTCAACCCCATTCCTCTCATCAATCTTCATTACCCTTATATCCCTATCTCACCTGACATTTTTCAATATATCAACAGCAAATGAGGCATGTTCACCTTCAACCACAATGTCAACCCAAGCTACATGTCTGATGAGCAGCTGCACATTTTCATCAGTTTGCAATGGGTATGATGGAGGGATTGTTCATTCCCTCAACAATCCTTTAGCTTCATTGTCTGCGTCAAACACCTCATTCGTTGGGTGTTGTCGGGCAAGAAATGTTGTATGTGAAGGAACTGCAGACAACAAGCTGACTCCAGGGAGACAGAATGAAACAGAAAATGGAGAAAATTCATTTATTTGGTGCGAGTGGAATGGATCAAATACGACTGGAACAAATAATACTCACACCGATGGGGTCTCAAATGGAGGGGCAATTTGTATGTACAATCAGTCATCTGCCACTGCATCAGTTTCACATTGTTCATTCAACAACTGTTTTGCTTATTGGGATGGAGGTGGAATATTGTGTGCAAATATTAAATCTGTTGAGATTGAAAACAATTCGTTCAACTCATGCACAGCTCAAAGAAATGCTGGAGGAGGGATGTGCGTTGTGGCAATTACAACATGTGTTCGTATCAGCGGATGTGAATTCCAGGATTGTAAAGCAAATGGCTATGGAGGAGGACTTTATCTTAATGATTTTCAGGTTTCAGTACAAGGATGCATTGGAACAGAAAGTGGAGGAGGAGAGAGCGCGTGTGTGTTTGACTGCAGTTTCACTTCATGTTCAATTACAAGCACATGGGGTGGAGGCATGTATTGCAGAAATGTTCCCAATCAATTCAAGATTAGAAGCGTCAGGTTTATTTCGTGTAATGCATCGACCAGGGGAGGTGGATTTCATTTGGAGCCAGAAAAAAAAACTGTGCCAGCTAATGGGCTTTATTGCTATTTCCTCTTCTTCCATGAATGCAAATGCTTGGGTGATCCTCCACATGGTCACGATATGATATACTTAGATAATTACAATTTATATTTGGATTCTGGGAATCCGTTCCATGAATGTTACACAACAAACACAGATGATCAGAGAGTGTGCTATGGATATATTGCATCGAGTTCAACAAGTTGGACATTTCAGCACACGGAAAAGAAGGAATGGCTGAAGAGAGGGATTCTCAATCGGTTTGTGGCTGTAAGCGGAGGTGGTGAAGAAGATCTGTGTGGGGTGAATGAATCATATGCATGCAGAACCATTGGTGTTGCAGTCATTCGGAGCGTGATTCAAGTGAGCCTGTCTGTTACGCTGATGGAAGGGAATCACACAAGCGAGACAGAAACAATTGAGATTGGAGAAAAGAAGATTTCAGTCATTGGGAAAAGAAGAGAAACATGTTCGATTGGAACAGAAACAAATTTTTGTATTTCATCATTCTCTTCTTTATCTTTTTCATCACTGTTATTGCCTGTTTTTAAGATTTTTGTCTGTTGGAGTTATTCCGCTGGAAGCAGAAATGAATCAATTCATTCTGCAATCAGATGAGCAGCGTAGATGAGGCAGATGGATGAGTTGATTGAAAGGGAAAATATGTGAAGAATAAAGAAAGAAAGAAGCCATGAAAATTGATTGTTATAAAAGGCATGAATTTATTTTTAATAAATAATAAATATTATTTTATTATTTTATTCTGAAATTAGGACATTTAAGCGAGAAGATTTACAGCCGATGAAAACATATGGAATGAGAGATGCTGGAAAGAAGGCAAAAGATGACAACAGCCAAAAAAGCGATTTTGTGGAAAGACAGATGAGGAAGAATGTTGGAATGCATTTCCATTTTGAGGCGCTGAAGGGAAAGATGCATTTCTATTATTTTACAAAAAACTTTTCAGAAGGTGCAAAAGAGGCAGGAAAATGGAATTTGAACTTTTCCGAGTTTATTACAAAATTGCGGATAGATACAAGAGAAGCACATAGTAAATGGGTGAAGAGAAAGGAAGAATTATTGTGAATGAATCACACCTCTATTCTTTTTGTCCATTCCTCTCAACTCCCTCGATGCCCTTTGCTTCTCTCTCCAAACTCATTTTTTTTAACATTTTAACAGCATCTTCAGATTGTCCGTCCCCAGCAACTACATCAACCCAAACCTCATATATGATGTGCAGCTGCTCATTTTCGTCTGTTTGTGATGCATATGATGGCTGGATTGTTCATTCCTTCAACAATCCTTTAGCTTCATTGTCTGCCTCAAACACATCATTCATCGGATGCTGCAGGACAAGAAATGTTGAATGCGCTGGAACTGAAGACAATAAGAAACAGCCAGGGAGACAAAACGAAACAGAAAATGGAGCAAATTCATTCACTTGGTGCGAGTGGGATGGATCGAGGACAACAGGAGAAAGCGACTCGTATGCTGATGGAATATCAAGCGGAGGGGCAATCTGCATGTACAGCCAGTCGTCGGCATCGGTGTCTGTTTCGCATTGCGTGTTCAATGGATGCATTGCATACAGCCGGGGAGGGGGAATAATGTGCTATAATATAAAATCCGTTGAGGTTATGAACAATTCTTTCAATTCATGCACCGCGCAAAATCAATTGGGGGGAGGAATGTATGCTTTTACGATTTCAACGTGTGTTCGGATCAGTGGATGTGAATTCCAGAATTGTAAAGCAAACAGTCAAGGAGGAGGGCTTTTGCTTCATACTTTTGATGTTTCAGGAACAGGGTGCATTGGAACAGAAAGTGGAGAAGGGGAAAGTGCGTGTGTGTTTGACTGCTGTTTCACTTCATGCTCAGTTTCAACTTATCATGGAGGAGGCATTTACTGCTACGGCGTTCCTTTTCAATTCAAAATGAGGAATATTCAGTTCATTTCGTGCTCGGCAATGGGGTATGGAGGAGGAATGAGATTGGAACCGAAATTGTCAACGGCACCAGATGATGGCTTCTATTGTTATTTTCTTTTTTTCCATAAATGTGAATGCAAATGTTCGGCCAATCCTCCTTATGGTCACGATATGGTATATGGAGATCATTTTAATCTCTATTTGAATTCAGGAAATCCATTCTATGAATGTTACACCACAAACACAGATGACAAGAGAGTGTGCTACGCATACAATGCATCGAATTCGGGGAGTTGGGCATATGACGAAACATCAAAAAATGATTGGCTGAAGAGAGGGATTCTCAACCGATTTGTGGCAGTGAGTGGTGGTGGTGAAGAAGAGTTGTGTGGATTGGATGAGCCAAGTGCATGCAGAACCATTGGTGTTGCAGTTGATAAGAGCAAGATCCAGGTGAGCCTGTCTGTTACGCTGATGGAAGGGGAACACATAAGTGAGGCAGCAATAATTGTGATTGGATCAAAGAAGATTTCGGTCATTGGAACAGGAAAGATTTCTTCTTTTTCTTCTTCTTTTCTTCTTCTTTTTCTTTTCTTCTTCTTTAGCACGAGAGAAGACGCCATTTACTTTGGTTGGCACGACAGCTGGGGTAAGTGGAATGATGGGTACGTAGATGTATTTTTGGTATGAATCATTTGAGAATTTATAAGATAGCAGCACAAGCATTTAAGAGGCGAATGATTTTTATTGGAATAAGGCTGTGTGAAAAGGGAGGTATATCAACAGGAAAAAATAAGCTAACTTTATTACAAATAGCAAATAGAATATTTTTTTTCTTTTGAAAAAGGAGGAGAGCGAGAAAGGAGAGCTCTGTTTTACGAGCCATTGTTATTTTATCTGAATTTATTTATTAAACAGCCAGCAGATCTGCTTGCTGATAACTTTGATTTCAACTTCTAAAATTTATGTTTTTGATAAGACCGATTGTATTTTCCATGATTCATTTGACTCAAGGTGATATTAATTTGATAAACGGTGATTAATTATTTGCTTCTTTAAAAAGGCGTGGGCTAAGTTCTGTACTATGCGCTATATCCTGACCTTGTTCTCATAAAAGCGATTATTAAGATCATGATTCTGTGTAAATCTATTGCAATCTCCTTCAATGAGTTGATGTTACACATCACAACAATATTTTTTTCTGGTGATATTTTTTTTTATATTTTTTTGCCTTCTGGAAGATAATGTCAGAATTATATTAGTGACTTTTTTTTTCCTTTTATTATTATTATTATTATTATTAATTTTCATTTAAAAATTTTTTGAATATATATAGGTAATTATTTTTCAAATCATAACTTTTATCGGTGTGTTGAATATCCAAAGGTTTCTCGTCATTAGCCAAATAATTTTCATCTGAATGTTGAATGCATGTCAATTATTACAAAAGCCAAAGCTAGATACGAAAAAATAGTAGAGGCGTCATAAAACGGATCCATCACTTTTTAGTGTTCATTTATGAATACTCAAAACAAATATTCAAACCGAAATTTTTAACAGAAATAATTTGATTTCAAAAAAGATAACCCATAATATATACGCAAATATCTTTGAAATATGATGTGACATTGTATGTGAAAATTAATTTTTATCATTTCTATCTTTTCAAAAAGATCTTCAAAATAATGTTTTTGTTTTATTTTTATGATCAAAGACATGCTTGTATTCCCACAAGCTTTGTGTTTCTGTTGTTTTAAATGTTATCATTGTTGACATATTCACGATTTCAAAATTCAAAATTATTTTCTCTTTTCAATCTGTTTTCCCCCTTCATTTTTCTCATTTCACGTGAAAAATGAAAAATTGAATAACCTTCACAGATGGAAATGACTAAGATATTTTCTTTTCGACAATATGAGTATTGTCGAGTTCTTCAACACATTTTTCAATATCTTTTTAGTGTTTGACAGATTCGATGGTTAAAGAGAAAAATAAACCCAACATCACCATTATCCGATTCGAGAGCTAAATGTTTTTATTATTAATTTTTCACAATCTCAAAAACTAAGGAACTTAATTTATGATTTCATAATAACAAAAGATATCGAATAATAGTTTTTTGTTCAACTTAAGTTGCATTTCAATTCTTTCCGATTTTTTTCCAAGAAATTTTTGTTTTCTGACAGACTGCTGCTTAATGCGATGCCATTATCAACAAATAAATAATTTGAAAAGTTAATTTTTATTAATACATAAAACACTCGAATGCTTATCCAAAATGAATTAATTATTTCTGGAAAAATCCTTTTTATCTGTCAAAAGGGATAAATATCATCATCTTCTTTTGATCTGATTATTTTTCCAATTTCTCATTATTTCTGTTACGTGAAAAATATAGAGATGTTACTGTGGTTCGTTTTGAAAAGTTCCATTTTAGAAAAATAAAAAAAAAATTGGAAAATCAATCAATTCATAAAAAGAAAAATACATTAATCCCTTTTGACAGATAAAAAGAAAGTTTCCAGAAATAATTAATTCATTTTGGATAAGCATTCGAGTGTTTTATGTATTAATAAAAATAATCATTTCAAATTATTTATTTGTTGATAATGACATCGCATTAAGCAGCAGTTTGTCAGAAAATAAAAATCTTTTGGGAAAAAATCGGAAAGAATTGAAATGCAACTTAAGTTGAACAAAAAATTATTATTCGATATCTTTTGTTATTATGAAATCATAAATTAAGTTCCTTAGTTTTTGAGATTGTGAAAAATTAATAATAAAAACATTTAGCTCTCGAATCGGATAATGGTGATGTTGGGTTTATTTTTCTCTTTAACCATCGAATCTGTCAAACACTAAAAAGATATTGAAAAATGTGTTGAAGAACTCGACAATACTCATATTGTCGAAAAGAAAATATCTCAGTCATTTCCATCTGTGAAGGTTATTCAATTTTTCATGTTTCACGTGAAATGAGAAAAATGAAGGGGGAAAACAGATTAAAAAGAGAAAATATAGGGTGGTCCATAATATTTTGTTAAAATAATAAAATATGGTATTTTAATTTTTGTTAAAAAACATTTTTCATAAAAATAATCACCTTTATGAGTCGTTACAAATTGCAATCACCTTTTCCAACTATCAAACCATTGAAAAATCATATCTGTTGAAATTTTCAGAAAAATTTTTGTATTCCAGGAACAAATTGTTCAAATATCTGGAAGCTCCAAACTTTAACATATTGAAGCTTATCATGTATTTGATCAGTTTACAAACCGATTAACAAACAAAATTCAGTTTTATCGAATATTTTTTGATATTTTTATTTTTGATTTCCCATTTTTTAATATTTTTGCAAAGAAATATGGACCACCCTGTAATTTTGAATTTTGAAATCGTGAATATGTCAACAATGATAACATTTAAAACAACAGAAACACAAAGCTTGTGGGAATACAAGCATGTCTTTGATCATAAAAATAAAACAAAAACATTATTTTGAAGATCTTTTTGAAAAGATAGAAATGATAAAAATTAATTTTCACATACAATGTCACATCATATTTCAAAGATATTTGCGTATATATTATGGGTTATCTTTTTTGAAATCAAATTATTTCTGTTAAAAATTTCGGTTTGAATATTTGTTTTGAGTATTCATAAATGAACACTAAAAAGTGATGGATCCGTTTTATGACGCCTCTACTATTTTTTCGTATCTAGCTTTGGCTTTTGTAATAATTGACATGCATTCAACATTCAGATGAAAATTATTTGGCTAATGACGAGAAACCTTTGGATATTCAACACACCGATAAAAGTTATGATTTGAAAAATAATTACCTATATATATTCAAAAAATTTTTAAATGAAAATTAATAATAATAATAATAATAATAAAAGGAAAAAAAAAGTCACTAATATAATTCTGACATTATCTTCCAGAAGGCAAAAAAATATAAAAAAAAATATCACCAGAAAAAAATATTGTTGTGATGTGTAACATCAACTCATTGAAGGAGATTGCAATAGATTTACACAGAATCATGATCTTAATAATCGCTTTTATGAGAACAAGGTCAGGATATAGCGCATAGTACAGAACTTAGCCCACGCCTTTTTAAAGAAGCAAATAATTAATCACCGTTTATCAAATTAATATCACCTTGAGTCAAATGAATCATGGAAAATACAATCGGTCTTATCAAAAACATAAATTTTAGAAGTTGAAATCAAAGTTATCAGCAAGCAGATCTGCTGGCTGTTTAATAAATAAATTCAGATAAAATAACAATGGCTCGTAAAACAGAGCTCTCCTTTCTCGCTCTCCTCCTTTTTCAAAAGAAAAAAAATATTCTATTTGCTATTTGTAATAAAGTTAGCTTATTTTTTCCTGTTGATATACCTCCCTTTTCACACAGCCTTATTCCAATAAAAATCATTCGCCTCTTAAATGCTTGTGCTGCTATCTTATAAATTCTCAAATGATTCATACCAAAAATACATCTACGTACCCATCATTCCACTTACCCCAGCTGTCGTGCCAACCAAAGTAAATGGCGTCTTCTCTCGTGCTAAAGAAGAAGAAAAGAAAAAGAAGAAGAAAAAGAAGAAGAAAAAGAAGAAATCTTTCCTGTTCCAATGACCGAAATCTTCTTTGATCCAATCACAATTATTGCTGCCTCACTTATGTGTTCCCCTTCCATCAGCGTAACAGACAGGCTCACCTGGATCTTGCTCTTATCAACTGCAACACCAATGGTTCTGCATGCACTTGGCTCATCCAATCCACACAACTCTTCTTCACCACCACCACTCACTGCCACAAATCGGTTGAGAATCCCTCTCTTCAGCCAATCATTTTTTGATGTTTCGTCATATGCCCAACTCCCCGAATTCGATGCATTGTATGCGTAGCACACTCTCTTGTCATCTGTGTTTGTGGTGTAACATTCATAGAATGGATTTCCTGAATTCAAATAGAGATTAAAATGATCTCCATATACCATATCGTGACCATAAGGAGGATTGGCCGAACATTTGCATTCACATTTATGGAAAAAAAGAAAATAACAATAGAAGCCATCATCTGGTGCCGTTGACAATTTCGGTTCCAATCTCATTCCTCCTCCATACCCCATTGCCGAGCACGAAATGAACTGAATATTCCTCATTTTGAATTGAAAAGGAACGCCGTAGCAGTAAATGCCTCCTCCATGATAAGTTGAAACTGAGCATGAAGTGAAACAGCAGTCAAACACACACGCACTTTCCCCTTCTCCACTTTCTGTTCCAATGCACCCTGTTCCTGAAACATCAAAAGTATGAAGCAAAAGCCCTCCTCCTTGACTGTTTGCTTTACAATTCTGGAATTCACATCCACTGATCCGAACACACGTTGAAATCGTAAAAGCATACATTCCTCCCCCCAATTGATTTTGCGCGGTGCATGAATTGAAAGAATTGTTCATAACCTCAACGGATTTTATATTATAGCACATTATTCCCCCTCCCCGGCTGTATGCAATGCATCCATTGAACACGCAATGCGAAACAGACACCGATGCCGACGACTGGCTGTACATGCAGATTGCCCCTCCGCTTGATATTCCATCAGCATACGAGTCGCTTTCTCCTGTTGTCCTCGATCCATCCCACTCGCACCAAGTGAATGAATTTGCTCCATTTTCTGTTTCGTTTTGTCTCCCTGGCTGTTTCTTATTGTCTTCAGTTCCAGCGCATTCAACATTTCTTGTCCTGCAGCATCCGATGAATGATGTGTTTGAGGCAGACAATGAAGCTAAAGGATTGTTGAAGGAATGAACAATCCAGCCATCATATGCATCACAAACAGACGAAAATGAGCAGCTGCACATCATATATGAGGTTTGGGTTGATGTAGTTGCTGGGGACGGACAATCTGAAGATGCTGTTAAAATGTTAAAAAAAATGAGTTTGGAGAGAGAAGCAAAGGGCATCGAGGGAGTTGAGAGGAATGGACAAAAAGAATAGAGGTGTGATTCATTCACAATAATTCTTCCTTTCTCTTCACCCATTTACTATGTGCTTCTCTTGTATCTATCCGCAATTTTGTAATAAACTCGGAAAAGTTCAAATTCCATTTTCCTGCCTCTTTTGCACCTTCTGAAAAGTTTTTTGTAAAATAATAGAAATGCATCTTTCCCTTCAGCGCCTCAAAATGGAAATGCATTCCAACATTCTTCCTCATCTGTCTTTCCACAAAATCGCTTTTTTGGCTGTTGTCATCTTTTGCCTTCTTTCCAGCATCTCTCATTCCATATGTTTTCATCGGCTGTAAATCTTCTCGCTTAAATGTCCTAATTTCAGAATAAAATAATAAAATAATATTTATTATTTATTAAAAATAAATTCATGCCTTTTATAACAATCAATTTTCATGGCTTCTTTCTTTCTTTATTCTTCACATATTTTCCCTTTCAATCAACTCATCCATCTGCCTCATCTACGCTGCTCATCTGATTGCAGAATGAATTGATTCATTTCTGCTTCCAGCGGAATAACTCCAACAGACAAAAATCTTAAAAACAGGCAATAACAGTGATGAAAAGATAAAGAAGAGAATGATGAAATACAAAAATTTGTTTCTGTTCCAATCGAACATGTTTCTCTTCTTTTCCCAATGACTGAAATCTTCTTTTCTCCAATCTCAATTGTTTCTGTCTCGCTTGTGTGATTCCCTTCCATCAGCGTAACAGACAGGCTCACTTGAATCACGCTCCGAATGACTGCAACACCAATGGTTCTGCATGCACTTGACTCATCCAATCCACACAACTCTTCTTCACCACCACCACTCACCGCCACAAACCGATTGAGAATCCCTCTCTTCAGCCAATCCCACTTTTCTGTGTGCTGAAATGTCCAACTTGTTGAACTCGATGCAATATATCCATAGCACACTCTCTGATCATCTGTGTTTGTTGTGTAACATTCATGGAACGGATTCCCAGAATCCAAATATAAATTGTAATTATCTAAGTATATCATATCGTGACCATGTGGAGGATCACCCAAGCATTTGCATTCATGGAAGAAGAGGAAATAGCAATAAAGCCCATTAGCTGGCACAGTTTTTTTTTCTGGCTCCAAATGAAATCCACCTCCCCCTGGTCGATGCATTACACGAAATAAACCTGACGCTTCTAATCTTGAATTGATTGGGAACATTTCTGCAATACATGCCTCCACCCCATGTGCTTGTAATTGAACATGAAGTGAAACTGCAGTCAAACACACACGCGCTCTCTCCTCCTCCACTTTCTGTTCCAATGCATCCTTGTACTGAAACCTGAAAATCATTAAGATAAAGTCCTCCTCCATAGCCATTTGCTTTACAATCCTGGAATTCACATCCGCTGATACGAACACATGTTGTAATTGCCACAACGCACATCCCTCCTCCAGCATTTCTTTGAGCTGTGCATGAGTTGAACGAATTGTTTTCAATCTCAACAGATTTAATATTTGCACACAATATTCCACCTCCATCCCAATAAGCAAAACAGTTGTTGAATGAACAATGTGAAACTGATGCAGTGGCAGATGACTGATTGTACATACAAATTGCCCCTCCATTTGAGACCCCATCGGTGTGAGTATTATTTGTTCCAGTCGTATTTGATCCATTCCACTCGCACCAAATAAATGAATTTTCTCCATTTTCTGTTTCATTCTGTCTCCCTGGAGTCAGCTTGTTGTCTGCAGTTCCTTCACATACAACATTTCTTGCCCGACAACACCCAACGAATGAGGTGTTTGACGCAGACAATGAAGCTAAAGGATTGTTGAGGGAATGAACAATCCCTCCATCATACCCATTGCAAACTGATGAAAATGTGCAGCTGCTCATCAGACATGTAGCTTGGGTTGACATTGTGGTTGAAGGTGAACATGCCTCATTTGCTGTTGATATATTGAAAAATGTCAGGTGAGATAGGGATATAAGGGTAATGAAGATTGATGAGAGGAATGGGGTTGAAGATTGGATAAGAGATTCTCTCACAGAAATTTCTTTCCTTCAACGTTTCCTTCTCTTCCCCTTCATTCAGAAAAATTTTGCAAAATATCCCAATAAGTTTCAGTATCTTTTTTTGTCTTCGCTCGCCTCTTCTGATAGGAATGTTATCGCCTAAATCTTTTTTTTTTCCTTCTGTTTCCGTTTTCTTCCTTCTTTCCATATTCCATTCGCATTCATCCCTTTTGGATATTCATGCAAAACTCCCTGTCATCATAAAAAAAAAAAAGAAAAAAAATATTTTAAATGTAATACAAAATATCACAAACCAGTACCATTTTCCTTTCGCAATCTGCTTCCTTTTCTTCATCTTCATATCCTTCTTGACTTCCTGTCACATTTCTTCTTCAGCCATTTCCTCAATTTTCCGATTATTCTTTTCCGTCGCTTCGCCTTCTTCTTTTTCAAAATTCAACATAAATCTTCAAATCCCTCCTCTCACATTCATTTCATTTAATGCCTCTGGCTTATTCATCTATATTCTCAAATTTTTTGTCATTGTCTGATTTCTGAAAAGCATCAAATGTGCTCTTTTCCCCATGTTCATTCATTGCCTGAAAATGTCCTTCCATAAATCTTAATCTCTCAAAATAAATAAAAATAAATATGTGAAAAATTGGAGAAAAAAAATTAATACAAAACAAACTCTAAAAATATGTTTATTGCCAATCTTCACACACTTTCTTCTTCTTCTTCGAGTGCCTCTCAAAATATTGTTCTTTTCTGCCAACAAAACTCGCCTTTTTTGCTTCTGCTGCCTATCTCAACATCAATGAAATCAATTCTGTTCTGCTTCCAAAAACTTGCTTTATTTCCAATTCTTGGCACTGATTCCACTCGAATAATACACAAATAATAAAAATGCTTCAATATAATTTTAATGAAGATGAGGATGATGATGACAGCGATGATGGCAATGACAGAGATGAAGATGATAAAGGTGGTGAATGCGATGTTATTTTCAAGTTTGAATACTATACATCTTCTGTCAGAAGATATTCTCAGCATCACTGCCTCGTTCTCTGCTCTTGTGAATAACGTTTCAATGATAGAAGGCTGAAGACAAAGGTCAAACGATAAAAGTCCATTTTGCCTGTAATTTGCCTCCAGCTGCCGTATTACGCAAAACTGTCCGTTTTTCTCGTTTTTTCGCCTCTCAAGCCAAGCAATGAAAAGCAGTTCCATCCCTCTCCTCAGTCCGTAAAATCAATGTCTTGTCCTTCTTCTCCAAAGAAAGGCGCATTGTTCTGTCCAAACTGATTTCAATCTCCTGTTTCAGTTATTTGCCCCAATCTTTCCAACAAACTTAAAAATGAAAATGTCTTCTTCCTCTTTTTAAAAAACGCTCCCTTTTCATTGAATTTGGTTATTCTTCCTTTTTGCCTTGGATATCTTCCAACCCCGTTGATTTCTGCTCCATTAAATTTCATTTTTCATCACATTTCTATCGATTGTGCATGTTGAGTTAATAACAAGTCACATAAACATTTATGATAAAATACATTCTGGCTCTAATATATTTGTAACATAACATTTGTCTCGCTTCCTCGCTGTTCTGCTCTGCATGGAATAAATTGTTCATTTTAAATAAGTTGTCTGAATCACGACTTTGGAGAGGTTACGGATGATAACATCTTCACAATCAACAGAACAATAAAAATTACATACATTGAAAATTCATCATTTCCATCGAAAATATTGTTGCTCCACAGCCATTCATCAATCAATATGAACAATTTCATCTTTCATCAAGCAAACATTCTTTTGTAATACCCCACATTTTCACTGGAAATATTTCACTTGGTCAACCTGTATTTGTTTAAACCTCGGAATCTGACCCCGTTGACAGTTTCTGAGCATTTGACATTGCTTGATCATGTTCCATAACGAATAAGAGCCACAAAAGAAAAGAAAGTCCTACTCGATGTGCCGTGGCTGAATGGGCATATGAAGACAATGCGATAACAATAGGATGGATTTATGGTGTGGGGTGAAGGAGTTGAGTTCTTGGAGGAGGCAGGGTTTAGAGAGGGAATGGAACGATTAAAGGATATTTTTTGTGGAAAAGAGGTATTTTTGTGATATTTCAGAGGCAAAATGGATGTGTAGGAGATGGATAGGGATAGACTTTTGTGGGGTAGTTTTTTCGATTTTTGTGAGTTGGAAGGTGTGGAAGTTGCGTTTATTATTTGAGAAAAGGAATTTGCTGTTGAGGAGGTGGGATAAGAGGGAACAGAGGGGAAGAAGATGAGTGGGGCTAATGGAATATATTTATTGGAGGAGAGGATTAGAGATGGAAAGGAAATGGAGAGATATGTGGAGGAGGTGTTTTTTTTTTTCAAATGCAGAGAGAGAGGGGGTTCATATGGGGCAGGGCAAGAGGGAGAGTATTTGCGAACTGATGTTTGATAAGAAAGAGAAGTGGGGTTGAAGAAAAAAAAGTGAAGAAAAATTTTCTTCATATTTTTATATAATTTATTTTGCGAACCGTTTGGTCGCGCCTCTCATTTGCAGGGCAAGGGATGGAGGCGGAGGCGGAGGAAGACGGGAAGAAGGAACATCAGGCTCAACACTTTGCATTGGAGGTGTGGGGACGGATTCGCGACAGGGATGGATCGAGATGAGGTGCTGGCTATGAGAGGGTGTCTTGCGCCAGAGACATACAAAGAAATGAAGTATTTATTTTTGATTAGGAGAAGGATGACGGGAGAAGAAGTAACAGGGAGTGAAGGAGAAGGGATTTGGGCGAAGGGGTTGAGACATTTGGTGGAGGGGCGTTGATATTTTAGAGGAAATGGAGAGAGGAAGAGGGCAATACAGCGATAAGGGATGGGAAGGGATTCTTCAGATGGAATCTTCTTCTTTACCAGTTTTTTTTAATAGAACGGAGTTTGTGGAGGTTATTTGAGAGAAGCAGAACAAGAAGTTGGACTTTGATTAACTTTTTTGTGTGGAAGCAGAAGGGAAGCGAAGAAGGGACAGATGGGTTTTGTTGCAGAAAGGAACGATATTTGGAGGAGGAGAAGAAAGTTTGAGAAGAATGATCATTATAAGGGTGTGTATTTATATTTTTTTAATTTTAATTTTTTATATATTATTTTTTTTTTTTGATGAAATTAGGATTTTTGCAAGAATGTTCAACGACAATGAATGAACATGGGATGTGGTTTGAGGGGTTATTGGATGCATATAAAGAAATCTGGATATAATAATTGGAGGGAAGCATGGAGGGATGAGCGGGCGCAAAATATAAATGAAAGGAAACGAGAAGAAGATATTTTTATTTGAAGGTTTTGGATGGCATTTACGATGAATCTTAATGAAGGCGAAAAATGGGATCAAGGAATTGATGATATGACAGAAGAAGAAATTTGAGAAAATTTGAGAAGAAGAAGCGGAAGATGGTGAAAAGAAAATGGTACGGGGCTTTTCATATCTATTATTGGAATTTTTTTTAACAATTTTATATTTTTGTATATTTTTAAATTTTTGTTTTATTAAATATATTTTTTAAATGATAGCAGGGGCTTTTGCGTGAATATTCAAAATGAATGGATGCGAATGGAATATGGAAAGAAGGAAAAAGACGGAAACAAAAGGAAAAGGAATACCGGGAAAGCAGACGATGAAGAAGGGGCAGAAGAGATAGGAAAAGGGATACGGCCACATTAGGATATTTTGCAACGCTTTGCCATGAATCATTGAGAAGAGAAGGAGGAAAAGAAAGAAGTGCTTCAGTGAGCGAACTGCATTTCTCTTTTTTCTGTATTTTTCTCTTCCAACATATTTTTTTCAATATTTCAACAGCAAATGATGTATGCTCGCCTTCAACGACTACTTCATCCCAAACCTCGTGTTTGATGAGTAGTTGTTCATTTTCATCAGTTAGCGACACATATGATGGAGGAATTGTCCCTTCCCTCAATAACCCCTATGCCTCTCTGATAGCCTCAAACACCTCGTTTATTGGGTGTTGCAGGACAAGAAACGTTGAATGCACTGGAACTGCAGATAATAAATTAAAGCCAGACAGGCAGAACACAACAGCCAATGGACCGAATACATTCACGTGGTGTGAGTGGAGTGGATCGAAGACGACTGGAAACAAAGATGATTATGCTGATGATGCTTCAAATGGTGGAGCAATTCGCATGTACAATCTGGGAAATGGAGAACTTTCTGTATCTCATTGCTCGTTCAACGACTGTTATGCCTATTGTAGAGGCGGTGGGATTATGTGCCTAACAATTAAGTCTATACATATCGAAAATAATGTGTTTAATGCTTGTACTGCACAAAATCAGCATGGAGGAGGAATGTATGCGTATGGAATTTCATCATGTGCCCGAATCAGCGAATGTAAATTCCAGGATTGCAAAGCATACAGCGCTGGAGGAGGACTTCTTCTTGAAAATTTTCAGGTTTCAGAAACAGGATGTATTGAAGCAGAAAATGGTGGAGGGGAGAGTGCGTGTGTGTTTGACTGCAGTTTCACTTCATGTTCAATCACAAACACATGGGGCGGAGGCATGTTTTGTAAAACTGTTCCTGCGACACAATTCAAAATGAGGAGCATTCAGTTTATTTCATGTTCAGCACGGCAAGAGGGAGGAGGATTGTATTTTTATCCAAATCGAGCAACAGCACCAAATGATAAAATTTATTGCTTTTTCCTTTTCTTTCATGAATGCAGCTGCAGGGATGCAGCCAATCCACGAGGACATGATGTGATGTATTATGATTATTACAATGCCATTTCGACTTCAGACAATCCATTTCATGAATGTTACACCACCAACACAGATGACAAGAGAGTGTGCTACGGATATAATTATGCAAATGCAAGTGCCTGGACATATGATCAAACATCAAAAAAAAATTGGTTGAAGGACAAGACGATTTATGTTTCGGTGAATGGAAATGATACATCTCCATTTTGCGGGGCAAATGAATCAAATCCGTGTCTGACAGTGAAGAAAGCGTTTGAGATGTGTGAAATACAGATAAGCTTAACAATCACGCTGATGAACGGGAATCATGTAAGTGAGGCAACAACGATTGATATTGGAGAAAAGAAGATTTCGGTCATTGGGAAGGGAAGGGAAGCATGTTCGATTGGAACAGGAACACTTTCATGGACAGGAGCGCTGTTCAGTGTGACGACAGGTCACCTTGGTTTATTGCACATGAAGATTTATTGCAACTCAACAGCAGATTTTTCTTCACCAAGCGTGGTTGTGGCATCTGATGGAGCAGGCAGAGCACTTTCCCTGAAAGAATGTTTCAGGAAGAGAGTTATTTGTATGCAGAACGCGATAGCCGAAGGATGCAAATAGACATGGCTTGCCATGGCAGTGATATTTTCATCGTGCCCTGAATCAGTTCTTGTGTATGCAATTTTTCTTTCAAAAATTGTTCGAAGATATGATGCATCAGTTGATATGTGTTTCTTCTTTTTTTCTTTTCTTTTGGAGGGAGGGGAATAAAAATAAAATAAAATATTAAAAACAAAAAAATCTAAGCTTATTGATGATTTATTTATTTTTAAAGAGGAACTGAAAAAGAAAAAAATAAAAACAGTTGTTGTTTGATCTTTCTCTGAACCATTTAACTCATCAAACCCTTTTTGTCAATGATAATATTTTTATTTTATTTTTTGATTTTTATTTTTTGATTTTTGAAGAGGCTTGGAGATGTTCAAGGAGATTCAAATAAATATTATTATTATTATTTTCTGAATATTGTGTTTGTTTTGTGAAGCATTTTATGAGCATTATGTTTTGGAAGTTTGTTTTTGTTTACAGATGTGTGATTACTGGCTGAGAGTTTTTTCAGAGAAAGTTATTTCTGATTTTAAAAATACTTTTGAGGTTGATCCGTCACGGGCATTTGCTTGTTTTCTATAACACGCACACAACACATTCAAACAAATAGAAATCAAAAAATACAGACATTTTATAAAATGCTCATGTTTTGTGTTTTTTCTTTCCATGTTTTTTTTTCTGCAAAAATCTTTCATTCTTCAATAAATAGTGTTTTTTTCTGTGTGACTTTGTTTTATAGAAGAATTAAAAAGTTTTGGAGGAAAACAAGGAATTGCAATTATTTTTCGTTTTTCAGATGAAAGAGAAGAGAAGAGAAGATGAAATTGGTTTGTTTCTTTTTTTTTCCCCAACAATGAAATGTTTGTTCGAGAGATATGTGAAAATAAGAAAAAAAACATGATCAATGACATTGATCCGATTGAATTCATGAGTTTATTCAATGGAGAATGAACCACTCAGATTTATTATTTTCTGTTGAATCCCTATGATATGATTAAACAATGAAAATACTGATTTCAAAAAGAATCACCCATCCATTTCCTTGAGATAACAAGGATCAGATATTGATATGGAACTCTTCCTTTGATTAGTTGTGATTCACCAAAATTATTCTTGAACAATCTTTTTGAAATAGATTGAATGAGAATATGATTTCAAAAAAAACAGCCCTTTGTTCCATTTTGTTTCCAAAAAGTCAATAATTCTGTTTTCATTTTCCAAAGTGATTTAGGAACATTTCCAATTTTTTGTGAGAAAAAATACCAATCTTTCTTTTTTGATAAGTGATATTATTTGCAAAAACATTCGTGATTATTTATTTGAATTTTACTGGATTTGTTGAAATTAATAATTGTGATATTTCTTTGGAAATTAAAAAATGAATTATTGACTTTTTGGAAACAAAATGGAACAAAGGGCTGTTTTTTTTGAAATCATATTCTCATTCAATCTATTTCAAAAAGATTGTTCAAGAATAATTTTGGTGAATCACAACTAATCAAAGGAAGAGTTCCATATCAATATCTGATCCTTGTTATCTCAAGGAAATGGATGGGTGATTCTTTTTGAAATCAGTATTTTCATTGTTTAATCATATCATAGGGATTCAACAGAAAATAATAAATCTGAGTGGTTCATTCTCCATTGAATAAACTCATGAATTCAATCGGATCAATGTCATTGATCATGTTTTTTTTTCTTATTTTCACATATCTCTCGAACAAACATTTCATTGTTGGGGAAAAAAAAAGAAACAAACCAATTTCATCTTCTCTTCTCTTCTCTTTCATCTGAAAAACGAAAAATAATTGCAATTCCTTGTTTTCCTCCAAAACTTTTTAATTCTTCTATAAAACAAAGTCACACAGAAAAAAACACTATTTATTGAAGAATGAAAGATTTTTGCAGAAAAAAAAACATGGAAAGAAAAAACACAAAACATGAGCATTTTATAAAATGTCTGTATTTTTTGATTTCTATTTGTTTGAATGTGTTGTGTGCGTGTTATAGAAAACAAGCAAATGCCCGTGACGGATCAACCTCAAAAGTATTTTTAAAATCAGAAATAACTTTCTCTGAAAAAACTCTCAGCCAGTAATCACACATCTGTAAACAAAAACAAACTTCCAAAACATAATGCTCATAAAATGCTTCACAAAACAAACACAATATTCAGAAAATAATAATAATAATATTTATTTGAATCTCCTTGAACATCTCCAAGCCTCTTCAAAAATCAAAAAATAAAAATATTATCATTGACAAAAAGGGATTGATGAGTTAAATGGTTCAGAGAAAGATCAAACAACAACTGTTTTTATTTTTTTCTTTTTCAGTTCCTCTTTAAAAATAAATAATTCATCCATAAGCTAAGATTTTTTTTTTTTTTTTTTTTTTTTAATATTTTTTTATTCCCCTCCCTCCAAAAGAAAAAAAAAAGAAGAAGAAACACATATCAACTGATGCATTTCATTTACAAACAATTTTTGAAAGAAAAAATGCACACATAAGAACTGATTCAGGGCACGATGAAAATATCACTGCCATGGCAAGCCATGTCTATTTGCATCCTTCGGCTATCGCGTTCTGCATACAAATAACTCTCTTCCTGAAACATTCTTTCAGGGAAAGTGCTCTGCCTGCTCCATCAGATGCCACAACCACGCTTGGTGAAGAAAAATCTGCTGTTGAGTTGCAATAAATCTTCATGTGCAATAAACCAAGGTGACCTGTCGTCACACTGAACAGCGCTCCTGTCCATGAAAGTGTTCCTGTTCCAATCGAACATGCTTCCCTTCCCTTCCCAATGACCGAAATCTTCTTTTCTCCAATATCAATCGTTGTTGCCTCACTTACATGATTCCCGTTCATCAGCGTGATTGTTAAGCTTATCTGTATTTCACACATCTCAAACGCTTTCTTCACTGTCAGACACGGATTTGATTCATTTGCCCCGCAAAATGGAGATGTATCATTTCCATTCACCGAAACATAAATCGTCTTGTCCTTCAACCAATTTTTTTTTGATGTTTGATCATATGTCCAGGCACTTGCATTTGCATAATTATATCCGTAGCACACTCTCTTGTCATCTGTGTTGGTGGTGTAACATTCATGAAATGGATTGTCTGAAGTCGAAATGGCATTGTAATAATCATAATACATCACATCATGTCCTCGTGGATTGGCTGCATCCCTGCAGCTGCATTCATGAAAGAAAAGGAAAAAGCAATAAATTTTATCATTTGGTGCTGTTGCTCGATTTGGATAAAAATACAATCCTCCTCCCTCTTGCCGTGCTGAACATGAAATAAACTGAATGCTCCTCATTTTGAATTGTGTCGCAGGAACAGTTTTACAAAACATGCCTCCGCCCCATGTGTTTGTGATTGAACATGAAGTGAAACTGCAGTCAAACACACACGCACTCTCCCCTCCACCATTTTCTGCTTCAATACATCCTGTTTCTGAAACCTGAAAATTTTCAAGAAGAAGTCCTCCTCCAGCGCTGTATGCTTTGCAATCCTGGAATTTACATTCGCTGATTCGGGCACATGATGAAATTCCATACGCATACATTCCTCCTCCATGCTGATTTTGTGCAGTACAAGCATTAAACACATTATTTTCGATATGTATAGACTTAATTGTTAGGCACATAATCCCACCGCCTCTACAATAGGCATAACAGTCGTTGAACGAGCAATGAGATACAGAAAGTTCTCCATTTCCCAGATTGTACATGCGAATTGCTCCACCATTTGAAGCATCATCAGCATAATCATCTTTGTTTCCAGTCGTCTTCGATCCACTCCACTCACACCACGTGAATGTATTCGGTCCATTGGCTGTTGTGTTCTGCCTGTCTGGCTTTAATTTATTATCTGCAGTTCCAGTGCATTCAACGTTTCTTGTCCTGCAACACCCAATAAACGAGGTGTTTGAGGCTATCAGAGAGGCATAGGGGTTATTGAGGGAAGGGACAATTCCTCCATCATATGTGTCGCTAACTGATGAAAATGAACAACTACTCATCAAACACGAGGTTTGGGATGAAGTAGTCGTTGAAGGCGAGCATACATCATTTGCTGTTGAAATATTGAAAAAAAAATATGTTGGAAGAGAAAAATACAGAAAAAAGAGAAATGCAGTTCGCTCACTGAAGCACTTCTTTCTTTTCCTCCTTCTCTTCTCAATGATTCATGGCAAAGCGTTGCAAAATATCCTAATGTGGCCGTATCCCTTTTCCTATCTCTTCTGCCCCTTCTTCATCGTCTGCTTTCCCGGTATTCCTTTTCCTTTTGTTTCCGTCTTTTTCCTTCTTTCCATATTCCATTCGCATCCATTCATTTTGAATATTCACGCAAAAGCCCCTGCTATCATTTAAAAAATATATTTAATAAAACAAAAATTTAAAAATATACAAAAATATAAAATTGTTAAAAAAAAATTCCAATAATAGATATGAAAAGCCCCGTACCATTTTCTTTTCACCATCTTCCGCTTCTTCTTCTCAAATTTTCTCAAATTTCTTCTTCTGTCATATCATCAATTCCTTGATCCCATTTTTCGCCTTCATTAAGATTCATCGTAAATGCCATCCAAAACCTTCAAATAAAAATATCTTCTTCTCGTTTCCTTTCATTTATATTTTGCGCCCGCTCATCCCTCCATGCTTCCCTCCAATTATTATATCCAGATTTCTTTATATGCATCCAATAACCCCTCAAACCACATCCCATGTTCATTCATTGTCGTTGAACATTCTTGCAAAAATCCTAATTTCATCAAAAAAAAAAAAATAATATATAAAAAATTAAAATTAAAAAAATATAAATACACACCCTTATAATGATCATTCTTCTCAAACTTTCTTCTCCTCCTCCAAATATCGTTCCTTTCTGCAACAAAACCCATCTGTCCCTTCTTCGCTTCCCTTCTGCTTCCACACAAAAAAGTTAATCAAAGTCCAACTTCTTGTTCTGCTTCTCTCAAATAACCTCCACAAACTCCGTTCTATTAAAAAAAACTGGTAAAGAAGAAGATTCCATCTGAAGAATCCCTTCCCATCCCTTATCGCTGTATTGCCCTCTTCCTCTCTCCATTTCCTCTAAAATATCAACGCCCCTCCACCAAATGTCTCAACCCCTTCGCCCAAATCCCTTCTCCTTCACTCCCTGTTACTTCTTCTCCCGTCATCCTTCTCCTAATCAAAAAATAAATACTTCATTTCTTTGTATGTCTCTGGCGCAAGACACCCTCTCATAGCCAGCACCTCATCTCGATCCATCCCTGTCGCGAATCCGTCCCCACACCTCCAATGCAAAGTGTTGAGCCTGATGTTCCTTCTTCCCGTCTTCCTCCGCCTCCGCCTCCATCCCTTGCCCTGCAAATGAGAGGCGCGACCAAACGGTTCGCAAAATAAATTATATAAAAATATGAAGAAAATTTTTCTTCACTTTTTTTTCTTCAACCCCACTTCTCTTTCTTATCAAACATCAGTTCGCAAATACTCTCCCTCTTGCCCTGCCCCATATGAACCCCCTCTCTCTCTGCATTTGAAAAAAAAAAACACCTCCTCCACATATCTCTCCATTTCCTTTCCATCTCTAATCCTCTCCTCCAATAAATATATTCCATTAGCCCCACTCATCTTCTTCCCCTCTGTTCCCTCTTATCCCACCTCCTCAACAGCAAATTCCTTTTCTCAAATAATAAACGCAACTTCCACACCTTCCAACTCACAAAAATCGAAAAAACTACCCCACAAAAGTCTATCCCTATCCATCTCCTACACATCCATTATGCCTCTTAAACCTCCCAAAAACACCTCTTTCTCCCCCCAAAAAAACCATCCTTTAATCGTTCCATTCCCTCTCTAAACCCTGCCTCCTCCAAGAACTCAACTCCTTCACCCCACACCATAAATCCATCCTATTGTTATCGCATTGTCTTCATATGCCCATTCAGCCACGGCACATCGAGTAGGACTTTCTTTTCTTTTGTGGCTCTTATTCGTTATGGAACATGATCAAGCAATGTCAAATGCTCAGAAACTGTCAACGGGGTCAGATTCCGAGGTTTAAACAAAGACAGGTTGACTAAATGATATATTTCCAGTGAAAATGTGGGGTATTACAAAAGAATGTTTGCTTGATGAAAGATGAAATTGTTCATATTGATTGATGAATGGCTGTGGAGCAACAATATTTTCGATGGAAATGATGAATTTTCAATGTATGTAATTTTTATTGTTCTGTTGATTGTGAAGATGTTATCATCCGTAACCTCTCCAAAGTCGTGATTCAGACAACTTATTTAAAATGAACAATTTATTCCATGCAGAGCAGAACAGCGAGGAAGCGAGACAAATGTTATGTTACAAATATATTAGAGCCAGAATGTATTTTATCATAAATGTTTATGTGACTTGTTATTAACTCAACATGCACAATCGATAGAAATGTGATGAAAAATGAAATTTAATGGAGCAGAAATCAACGGGGTTGGAAGATATCCAAGGCAAAAAGGAAGAATAACCAAATTCAATGAAAAGGGAGCGTTTTTTAAAAAGAGGAAGAAGACATTTTCATTTTTAAGTTTGTTGGAAAGATTGGGGCAAATAACTGAAACAGGAGATTGAAATCAGTTTGGACAGAACAATGCGCCTTTCTTTGGAGAAGAAGGACAAGACATTGATTTTACGGACTGAGGAGAGGGATGGAACTGCTTTTCATTGCTTGGGTTGAGAGGCGAAAAAACGAGAAAAACGGACAGTTTTGCGTAATACGGCAGCTGGAGGCAAATTACAGGCAAAATGGACTTTTATCGTTTGACCTTTGTCTTCAGCCTTCTATCATTGAAACGTTATTCACAAGAGCAGAGAACGAGGCAGTGATGCTGAGAATATCTTCTGACAGAAGATGTATAGTATTCAAACTTGAAAATAACATCGCATTCACCACCTTTATCATCTTCATCTCTGTCATTGCCATCATCGCTGTCATCATCATCCTCATCTTCATTAAAATTATATTGAAGCATTTTTATTATTTGTGTATTATTCGAGTGGAATCAGTGCCAAGAATTGGAAATAAAGCAAGTTTTTGGAAGCAGAACAGAATTGATTTCATTGATGTTGAGATAGGCAGCAGAAGCAAAAAAAGGCGAGTTTTGTTGGCAGAAAAGAACAATATTTTGAGAGGCACTCGAAGAAGAAGAAGAAAGTGTGTGAAGATTGGCAATAAACATATTTTTAGAGTTTGTTTTGTATTAATTTTTTTTCTCCAATTTTTCACATATTTATTTTTATTTATTTTGAGAGATTAAGATTTATGGAAGGACATTTTCAGGCAATGAATGAACATGGGGAAAAGAGCACATTTGATGCTTTTCAGAAATCAGACAATGACAAAAAATTTGAGAATATAGATGAATAAGCCAGAGGCATTAAATGAAATGAATGTGAGAGGAGGGATTTGAAGATTTATGTTGAATTTTGAAAAGAAGAAGGCGAAGCGACGGAAAAGAATAATCGGAAAATTGAGGAAATGGCTGAAGAAGAAATGTGACAGGAAGTCAAGAAGGATATGAAGATGAAGAAAAGGAAGCAGATTGCGAAAGGAAAATGGTACTGGTTTGTGATATTTTGTATTACATTTAAAATATTTTTTTCTTTTTTTTTTTATGATGACAGGGAGTTTTGCATGAATATCCAAAAGGGATGAATGCGAATGGAATATGGAAAGAAGGAAGAAAACGGAAACAGAAGGAAAAAAAAAAAGATTTAGGCGATAACATTCCTATCAGAAGAGGCGAGCGAAGACAAAAAAAGATACTGAAACTTATTGGGATATTTTGCAAAATTTTTCTGAATGAAGGGGAAGAGAAGGAAACGTTGAAGGAAAGAAATTTCTGTGAGAGAATCTCTTATCCAATCTTCAACCCCATTCCTCTCATCAATCTTCATTACCCTTATATCCCTATCTCACCTGACATTTTTCAATATATCAACAGCAAATGAGGCATGTTCACCTTCAACCACAATGTCAACCCAAGCTACATGTCTGATGAGCAGCTGCACATTTTCATCAGTTTGCAATGGGTATGATGGAGGGATTGTTCATTCCCTCAACAATCCTTTAGCTTCATTGTCTGCGTCAAACACCTCATTCGTTGGGTGTTGTCGGGCAAGAAATGTTGTATGTGAAGGAACTGCAGACAACAAGCTGACTCCAGGGAGACAGAATGAAACAGAAAATGGAGAAAATTCATTTATTTGGTGCGAGTGGAATGGATCAAATACGACTGGAACAAATAATACTCACACCGATGGGGTCTCAAATGGAGGGGCAATTTGTATGTACAATCAGTCATCTGCCACTGCATCAGTTTCACATTGTTCATTCAACAACTGTTTTGCTTATTGGGATGGAGGTGGAATATTGTGTGCAAATATTAAATCTGTTGAGATTGAAAACAATTCGTTCAACTCATGCACAGCTCAAAGAAATGCTGGAGGAGGGATGTGCGTTGTGGCAATTACAACATGTGTTCGTATCAGCGGATGTGAATTCCAGGATTGTAAAGCAAATGGCTATGGAGGAGGACTTTATCTTAATGATTTTCAGGTTTCAGTACAAGGATGCATTGGAACAGAAAGTGGAGGAGGAGAGAGCGCGTGTGTGTTTGACTGCAGTTTCACTTCATGTTCAATTACAAGCACATGGGGTGGAGGCATGTATTGCAGAAATGTTCCCAATCAATTCAAGATTAGAAGCGTCAGGTTTATTTCGTGTAATGCATCGACCAGGGGAGGTGGATTTCATTTGGAGCCAGAAAAAAAAACTGTGCCAGCTAATGGGCTTTATTGCTATTTCCTCTTCTTCCATGAATGCAAATGCTTGGGTGATCCTCCACATGGTCACGATATGATATACTTAGATAATTACAATTTATATTTGGATTCTGGGAATCCGTTCCATGAATGTTACACAACAAACACAGATGATCAGAGAGTGTGCTATGGATATATTGCATCGAGTTCAACAAGTTGGACATTTCAGCACACAGAAAAGTGGGATTGGCTGAAGAGAGGGATTCTCAATCGGTTTGTGGCGGTGAGTGGTGGTGGTGAAGAAGAGTTGTGTGGATTGGATGAGTCAAGTGCATGCAGAACCATTGGTGTTGCAGTCATTCGGAGCGTGATTCAAGTGAGCCTGTCTGTTACGCTGATGGAAGGGAATCACACAAGCGAGACAGAAACAATTGAGATTGGAGAAAAGAAGATTTCAGTCATTGGGAAAAGAAGAGAAACATGTTCGATTGGAACAGAAACAAATTTTTGTATTTCATCATTCTCTTCTTTATCTTTTTCATCACTGTTATTGCCTGTTTTTAAGATTTTTGTCTGTTGGAGTTATTCCGCTGGAAGCAGAAATGAATCAATTCATTCTGCAATCAGATGAGCAGCGTAGATGAGGCAGATGGATGAGTTGATTGAAAGGGAAAATATGTGAAGAATAAAGAAAGAAAGAAGCCATGAAAATTGATTGTTATAAAAGGCATGAATTTATTTTTAATAAATAATAAATATTATTTTATTATTTTATTCTGAAATTAGGACATTTAAGCGAGAAGATTTACAGCCGATGAAAACATATGGAATGAGAGATGCTGGAAAGAAGGCAAAAGATGACAACAGCCAAAAAAGCGATTTTGTGGAAAGACAGATGAGGAAGAATGTTGGAATGCATTTCCATTTTGAGGCGCTGAAGGGAAAGATGCATTTCTATTATTTTACAAAAAACTTTTCAGAAGGTGCAAAAGAGGCAGGAAAATGGAATTTGAACTTTTCCGAGTTTATTACAAAATTGCGGATAGATACAAGAGAAGCACATAGTAAATGGGTGAAGAGAAAGGAAGAATTATTGTGAATGAATCACACCTCTATTCTTTTTGTCCATTCCTCTCAACTCCCTCGATGCCCTTTGCTTCTCTCTCCAAACTCATTTTTTTTAACATTTTAACAGCATCTTCAGATTGTCCGTCCCCAGCAACTACATCAACCCAAACCTCATATATGATGTGCAGCTGCTCATTTTCGTCTGTTTGTGATGCATATGATGGCTGGATTGTTCATTCCTTCAACAATCCTTTAGCTTCATTGTCTGCCTCAAACACATCATTCATCGGATGCTGCAGGACAAGAAATGTTGAATGCGCTGGAACTGAAGACAATAAGAAACAGCCAGGGAGACAAAACGAAACAGAAAATGGAGCAAATTCATTCACTTGGTGCGAGTGGGATGGATCGAGGACAACAGGAGAAAGCGACTCGTATGCTGATGGAATATCAAGCGGAGGGGCAATCTGCATGTACAGCCAGTCGTCGGCATCGGTGTCTGTTTCGCATTGCGTGTTCAATGGATGCATTGCATACAGCCGGGGAGGGGGAATAATGTGCTATAATATAAAATCCGTTGAGGTTATGAACAATTCTTTCAATTCATGCACCGCGCAAAATCAATTGGGGGGAGGAATGTATGCTTTTACGATTTCAACGTGTGTTCGGATCAGTGGATGTGAATTCCAGAATTGTAAAGCAAACAGTCAAGGAGGAGGGCTTTTGCTTCATACTTTTGATGTTTCAGGAACAGGGTGCATTGGAACAGAAAATGGAGAAGGGGAGAGTGCGTGTGTGTTTGACTGCAGTTTCACTTCATGCTCAGTTTCTACAAATAATGGCGGTGGCATGTTTTGTCAAAGCGCTCCAATTGCATTCAAAATGAGGAGCATTCAGTTTATATCATGTAATGCATCGGCATATGGAGGAGGATTTTGGTTTCATCCAAATCAAGCAACAGCGCCAAGTGATGGGCTTTATTGTTATTTTTTATTTTTTCATGAATGCAAATGTTCAGCCAATCCTCCTTATGGGCATGATGTGATGTATTATGATCGCTATGAACTTTTTAATTCATCTGGAAATCCATTTCATGAATGTTACACAACGAATACAGACAGCAGGAGGGTATGTTATGGATATAATTATACGGGAAGTAGCTGGCTATTTCAACACACAGAAAAGAAGGATTGGCTGAAGGACAAGACGATTTATGTTTCGGTGAATGGAAATGATACATCTCCATTTTGCGGGGCAAATGAATCAAATCCGTGTCTGACAGTGAAGAAAGCGTTTGAGATGTGTGAAATACAGATAAGCTTAACAATCACGCTGATGAACGGGAATCATGTAAGTGAGGCAACAACGATTGATATTGGAGAAAAGAAGATTTCGGTCATTGGGAAGGGAAGGGAAGCATGTTCGATTGGAACAGGAACACTTTTATGGACAGGAGCGCTGTTCAGTGTGACGAGTGGCCATTTGGGAATGAGCCATTTGAAGGTTAATTGCAACTCAAATTTAAGTCCTTCGCCGAATGTGGTTGTGGTGTCTGATGGGAGTGGATATTTTCATTTGAGTTTAGGAGCAAATTAGTCAAATGAGAAATGGAGTAAAACATTAAATAAAAAATATACATATTAATTACAAAAAAGATTTGATTTGCAAATTTCTTTTATTTAAATATTTGGAGTTTTGTTTTCAAATGCATATTGTTTTCATTTCATAATAATTTTTATGGATTTTTTGCGAGATGGAAAAAAGAAATAATTTTTCAAAAATTCAAATATTTATTATTTTTAAGAATAAATGAAAAAGGAAGGAAAGAAGAAAAACCTCTTCAGTGCCATTTTTTTGAGTTCGAGAAAAGAGAAAAGATTGTTGAAAAAGAAATATCCCAAGTTATTCTTTTTCATGAAATGTTTGTTATCTTGTGAATATTACACATAAAGAATGAAATTCTTATGCCTAACAAAAAATCTTTTTCACCTTCAACAGAATAATCTCATTTCTTGTATTTTTGTTTAAATCGTTATCTTTTTAACTCATTTGTTTGTTTGTTTTTTCAGAATTTTCAAATGTGATCTTTCATTCCATTTTTTTGTCAAAGAAGAGATATTTGAAATAATTATTCCTGTTTTCAATGGGAAAAAATAAAGTTATAAACTTGTTTCTTGTTTCTTAAATTTTTTTTAACACGTAAATTCAAAGAAGGACGAAAAAAAATAACGGATGAATTTAAAGACAGAACGAAAATTTTCAATGTTATTAGAATGTTGATTGTTATTTCAGACTTTATGTCATTATATTGCTTTGTTCAAAAAAAACATACACATTACGATTTTTCTTTTTCTTTTTCTTTTTTTTTTACACATCAATTGAATTGTGTTCATGACAGAATAACTTTTTCTAAAAACAATCAAAAAATAGTAATGATGCGGATTCATTTGAATAAAGCTGTTTTTGTTTGATAACAATCCAGCATGAGAATTGTGATATCAAAAATAATCACCCAAAAAATCTGGCTGAATCTTTCATTGAGTTGAAAATGTTTTCTGTGATTTGTTTGTGATTATTTTAATGTATTGAGTGTTTTTGTTTTTTTCACTTTTTTTCGAATACTCAATTGAAACACAAAGGTTCAATCAAAAAATAAACGATTAAATAGAGGAAAACATTCAAATGAGAATATGGATGATTATTTTTAAAATCATGACATTTTTTGGAGTATGTGTAATTTTCTGATTCGCAGTTATTTGCAAAAGAATTTTAACAAAAGTGTCACATGTTTTCAAATTATTATCTTCCAAACACACATTGTCATTGAAAGACAGAGAAGCACATTGAAGATTTCAATATAAACATATGATAGATTTCTCAATGTTTGCGACAAAATGTGATTCCAATATTTTGATAGGAAAAATATGAAATCAAAAAGAATCACACATATTCAAAATAAAGAAAAAAATCAATTTGTTTGAAATGATTTTCTCTTTCAAATAACTAATGTGTGAATGGGTGTTGAGTCCTTCAAAGGAAATCTTCATTTTCTGTTAAATATCATTTTTGTTAAAATCACCAATTTTTCCCTACATCAATTCAGGTGCAAAACAAATATCCGAATTCAGAAAAATATTGATTTTCAAACTTATTTTTTGCATAATACATCAAAACTTCTTTTCTCCAAATAAATTCAATATTCTGGCTGGTAATAATAAATTAATCGATTATTCATGTTTGTTATGAAATACAAGAATTTTGATGAAATATTGTTTGGAAACAAGAAATATGTGTTTTTCAAACAATTTTTATTTTAAGTGTTTTTTTTAAAAACTATAAATTTTATTCACAATTCGTTTTTTTTATAAAAAGTGATTGAAGTTCCACTCTTTCCCCTTTCAATGGCAGACATTCATTCTCCATGTCATTAACTGAAATGAAAATATGTTTCAACCTTGAAGAGATAATACTACTGAACTCGACGGAGTACAAAATTTCAATTTCTTTAGGATATTAAAAAGGAAATGTGTTCTCGGTTCAATAAATCATTCAAATCAAATAGATTTTGACTTTTAAATTCTAATCAGTTTATTTTTCTTATTGAAGAATTTTTTTTCTGAATCACTGTTATTCTTTCAAATCAAAAAATGAAAAATTTGACTTTTTTTTGTTCAAATCAACAAAATATTTAGACAAAGAGTTTTTGATATCATGGTTTGCAGATGCACTGTTATCTTGTCCATATGTTTAGAAATGATTAATATTTCGTATTTTTCAAACATATTTTTCTCCCCAAAAGAAACCAATACAAAACTCGCTTTTTGCAACCGAACAACAGTCAACAATAATCACAATTTTTAAAAATTTATAATCTTTATTTTTTTGTTGAATTCAAGTGGAATGATTATTTTTTTCTAATTTATTGATCGAAATATAAGTTGGAATGTGATTGGGTGAGAACAAAACTTATTTTTTTTCTCCAGAAACACCGAATACTTTCTGAGCAACGATGTGATATCGCGAGCAGAATGGAGAGGTTTGCCAGCTGCTTCATTACCGAAAATGGCATGTCTTTTATGGAACGAACAATAAACAGTTTTGTATCGAAATCACTGAATTTCCTCATTCTGTTTGTTCCAGCAGTTGTTCCACAAAAAGACACTCGCAGTTGCTGGGCATCCACCAACAGAGTCTGGCGCACGAGCAGCTTCAGCGAATCTTTCCATTTTGTGTTTTGTGTGAAAGGAGGGGAAACGACAAGAAACGAGATGTTTTCATGAACACTCAAGATTGAGTGCGATTGCTCGAAATACTGGTTGCATATTGCCAAACATGAATCCTGCCACATGGATTTCATGCACTATTTTTTTTGGACAACAACCGATGCAGTATTTGAATTTATTATTTTTTTTACAAAACATTGCAGAACTGAATCCCTCACAAATCACGTGGAATGAGAATATTTGGAGTATTGCTACATGATCAAGCGTATATCCGATATTTTCTCTTCGAAGCCTTTGCCGACTTGTGCCAATGACGATTTTTTGGTTGCTTGTCACAATTTCTCCATTGACTTGCACAGAGCAATTTGTTTGTCCTCACATATGAGCGAAATGCAATAATTCGTATCATGGATTGAGCTGATGAAGCTTTTCGCAAGCATTTTTGCAGATTGAGTCTTGATGATTTTTAACTGATCCTTTTGAGTTATTCACCGTTCCCTCCAAAGAAGCCTTGTTGGAGCCTCGGAACATGATTTTCGACCAAGCATATTATTGTCCTCCTACAAAGAAATTCTACATATTTCTTCACCACATTCATTGTCTTACCACCAATTTCAGCCTCAGTGGAGAAACTCTACCAAAGAAACGATTTGAAAAGACAACGAGACTGCCATTTGCCATTCAATCAATGATAAATATCCTTCCCCTGCCATCATTGGTTCTATTTGATTGCAGCATTTGTTGGAATACGAAACCATCTTCAACAACAACATCATCATTCTTCACTGATTCACACAAAAAAGTTCTTATAACGAAAATGAAATTATTTCTTCGTTGTTTGTTTCAATCACATTTCAATGACAGATCAGAAGAAGGCGATTGAGGCAGAGAGATGAATGAAGAGCGTTATTCGCCAATTGTTTTCTTTATTGAGGAGGAAGCAGCCAAGCAATTTGGATGAAGAAATGAAGATGGGATGAAATATTCATTTGATATTTGCAATGGAAGGGGGAAAATGGGTGAAGAGACATTCAAATTGATGATGTTTGAAGGTTTGTTTGTTGTTTTATTGATTTATTTATTTTATTATTCAACATATTTTATCTGTTGATTTTTCATCAGAAAAGATTTAAGAGAATAACAGGATTTGGCGACTGAGGTGCCATGGAGAATGAACAGATTGGGAGGCATTGGAGAAAAGAAAAAGAAGGCTCAAAGAGCAGCAAGGGAAATGAATGAATGAATGAAGAACAATGAGAACAATTCGACCACAAAAAGGAAGAACCAAAAAGGCGGATGGAAACGAGGGCATTTGCCATTCAGTGCGATTTATTCGGTGTAATTTCATCCACGCTCACTTTCACACAATTCTGATTGAATGGAGGAGGAGGGGAAGAGGGAAGAGGGAAGAGGAAAGTTTGCCAATTGATTGCGGAGTGGGTGAAGGAGATGGTTGATGGAAGGCAAATTAACGTCAACATTAAAGTCAACATCAACATTAACATTAACATTTTCATGAGCAATGACATTGAAATTGGCATCGATATCAGCAGGGCTGCTGGCAAGTAATTTCATTGTGAGTGATAAAGGAGGAGGAGAAGGAGAGCCGGCAGTTGAAAGAGTGTTTTCATTGTCTTTTTGATGGAGGCTGTTGAGCAGGGATGCCGAATGGGGGTTTGGAGGTGCCATTTGCATGAGCCGTTTTGCAGCAAAGCAGCCAACGAAGAAGCAGAAGGGGATGGACATTGCTGCACTCGACGAGGAACGAAATGGGGTTTATGCGTGTTGTGGTACCTCCATAACACACACGCACACACACACATGCAACACATAATAGGATGATATTTCCTTCTTCTTCTTCTTTTTCTTCTTCTTTTTCTTCTTCTTTTTCTTCTTCTTTTTCTTCTTCTTCTTCTGACTCAAAAAGAACTTTGGAGCATATTTGCTTTTGCGCAGGTGTTGTCACACATTTCAATTTTATTTATTTATTTATTTTTTTTATTAAAAAAAAAAAAACAGGATGAAATGATATTAAAAGAAGGATTTGCCTTTTGTATTTGTATTTTTATTTTTTTGATGAAGCGTTTGACCTCAAAAAGAAGTCAAGGCAATTTGCTCAAACAAACAAACAAACAAACAAACAAGAAAGAAAGAAAGAAAGAAAGAAAGAAAGAAAGAAGTGCTTGCTCGCATTTCATCTGAACATGCTGGCCAAGGAGAGCACTCGGCTCCCAAAGCAAGAAACGGTGCGGCTTCAACATGACAAAGCATCCGCCTTCCATTTTTCCTCCCTCCTTCTCAGTTTGCTTTGTGCTCACAGAGTCGCCCATCAAGCGACGGCAGCGCGGTGCAGACACACAAAAATACAAACAGGCCGCTCTTTTGCTCATGCAATGGCCCAATCCCACCACTCAACCTTCATTCCCTTCTTCCTCCTCCTGCTCCGCCACGCTTCTCTCTTCATCTCTTATTCCTTTTTTGCCTCTTCGCTTTCTTTTCCCTTCCCTTCTTGTTCTCCAGTCTGCTTGCAAAGTTCTCTGAAAAAAACGACAAACAAACCTCAATCTGAGTGCATCCAACTTCTGATCGAACGATCCCTTCCAAGCTGCCATCGATGGCTCTGTCTTTCATTAACCCTTCAATTTCTATCAATTTGCCATCCGTTGCTCCATAGAATAAAACAAATCCATTCCTTCCCCATTCCTCTCTTGTTATCCTTCGCTGCTCCAGATGCCCCAGCAACCCTGTTGATAGGCCCTGAATATTCTTTGCTCCACAACGCGCATGAGCACAAGAAAGACTCCAATGCTCGCAGCCATCTCTTCAAAAGAATCTCTTTTTCTCATCGTCTTCTTTCTTCTCTCTCTCTCTCTCTCTCATTTCCAATTCCTTTGCTGCTTCCTTCCAAAAATCAGGCTCATTCGCGGTGACTGTTTCCAATGATCCATCGCAGATAAACATGGCTAATCAAAAACTCCCGAGCTGACCGACACACACAAGCCCAGCCAGATTGTTGTGCTCTGGATGATACTCCATGATTTCCGCCAGCTCCTTCAGGGATCCTTCTCTTTCTGTCGTCTATTCCATATTTTCTCTATTTTCTGAAAAATAACAAAAATAACAATCATAAAAATGTTTCAAACCCGAATGTCATTGACACACCTCAAACTCAGCAAAGCCATTTCCTCTTCTGTTTGCGTCTCCTCGTTGCCTTCTCTCTTCAGCAAAGCTTTCACAAGGCAAGACACACAAATCGAAAGCAATCCAGGCGGGTAGTTTTCACTCAGAGAAACATGGCATTCGCAAAGATCAGTCACCTGCTTTTCCCTCTTTCTCTTCTTTCTTCTCAGTTTCATCTGCAATCATTCCTATCAACTCTTCCGTTCAACTCGGAAAAAATGAGAGCGACAATTAAGGATCCTCTTCATTATTTTATTATATCCACCAACCTTCAATATCAACATTGAATTTTCTGGTGAATATTTTCCTTTCTTTAATCTTTTTCTGCATTCTGTTGAGCAGCTCTGCCTCGAAAACGGATTGGAACTCGTTCACATCCATCCGCTCCTTAACATCCAAGGGGCTTTCTGCTTCTGCCCATCCTCCGCGAAATCTTCAAGCCCACAAAACAATTATTCAACAAAAAAGCAATCAAAGAAAAAAAGAAAGAAAGAAATGAAATTGACAAGAATTCCATTGAAACGATGTCTGCAGACCATAAACATCCATTTGTGCAAAGCACAGCCTGCATTTTTGGAAAGTAATTGCAGCCAGAAAGAAATGCCATTTCATCATTCATATTGAATGAGCCCATGCCTGAACAGGAAAAACAGACAAATAAATACAATGTTATGCAATCACGAAAATAGCTGTGCTCGCGCCATCCTATTTACTGTTGGTTATTTTTGGCTTGCATCCGAGAAGAAAAACAACGGTTTGTAACTTGAGTCTTTTTTGTAATGGATTCTATGATCATCAGATTTGAAAAAACGGAATATTCCATTCACAGAATGAGAAATCCGTGAGTGAACATTGCCTGTAGGGCTAGAAATATTATTTCCTGTGTGACAACAGACAATGGTGGAGATGCAATTATGCTGAAATTCTGTCTGATGATTATTGATAATTGGGTGGCCAAGGGGAACACAACAATTTCATCAATAACACAAAAAGATATAATGTATGTAATTTATATTGTTCTATTGATTGTGAAGATATTTCCATCTGTATCCTTTCCAAAGTGCAGGAATCCGAATTATTGTTGAAATGGCCAATCTCCGCTTTGTGGAGCAATACGATGAGAACGGAGCAGATTATTATATAGACATTGGGAATCAAATGAAGTTATGGAAGATACATGATTTTTATAAATTTTTATTTGGTGCAAGAGGTGAAAACAAATTCAACTTTCATATTATAAAATGAAGACAAAAAGTGGATGGAATTCTGTGAAGGACAAAATCTGCACAATATTGTATAGCATTTTGGAATTTAATGCAGTGAAGCATTTTTTTGCAAGGAAAGTGGCAGGCAATATCGAGGGAAGGATATTAATCACAAAAAAAAAGGCAAGAATTCAATGGAAAAAAGCAGAGCCCCAAAATATCAGTTTTATTTATAAGACTTTCCTGCTTCTCGGACTGTGCCAGGCAGCCATGGAAGGCTGCGAAATTCTATTTGTGATTCCGCTTTTGCTTCAAAAGAGTGGAGAAACGCCAACTACGAGACATCCAATTGTCGAATATTTGTTGGCAGTCGAACAACATTCAGGCCAAACGCTTTTGGATTTCATTTTTCGAATGGACTGCCATTTTGAGCAAGCAAGGCGATTATCATTCGAAGTTTGCTTTCTTCGACACCACAGGCAACTACAGAAAAATACAGAATATTTGTGTCAACCTCTTCAAGCGCAGCCATCCAGAGATTTTATTGTTGCGCACCATTTGCGTGGCATCAATGCGGAGTTGATTTGTGGGGACTTTGTTGCTTCGTATTGGGTGCGCTGAGGTGTTTGCAAACGTTAGACAAGACGGCCATGTTTTCTCAGACGAACATCGAGGGTGAGCAATTTCTCTGAAGACTGTTTAATTTAATTATTTCTGATTGTTATGATGTTGGTTTGTGTTTATCTTGTGTTGTGGCTTCTATTAGAAATGGTTTTTAAAAATGGAGAATTCTTCAGATTCTGCTTTCAAGCGAACATATTTTCTAGCGCTGATTGAGTTCACTCTGCTGCTCGTGTGCCAACAAGAAGAATGAAGTATCAGACATTCGTCTTCTTTTCATGTTGCAATAATTATTGAAGCAGTGGCATTTTTTTAATGTGAGGGTGCTTCCACAGCGCGTTGTAGCTAATGCAATGAGACGGGGAATTCAATTGTTTGTTGGCGGGAGACAGCAGCGGTGGTGGAAGAAAAGCAAAAGAATGCTTCGATCAGATGCAGGACAAGGAAGCTATTTGTTGCAGAAGCAGAACTGCAGAGGAAGGAAACGAACGAGAACAAAAGAAGAAGGAAAGAAAGTGAAGAAATGAGAGGAAGAAGGAGGGAAGGGACGTGGGAATGAATCAGGATTTGGTGCAGATAACGATGGCTGTGAATCAATTGAGGTTTTTTATTTATTTTATTTTTTATTTTCTTCTTTTTTCTCACAATTTTTATTTGGCACTGATTATTTTTAGATGATTCTTTTATTCTTTAGAGAGTGAAATCCTTTGACGAATCATCGATAACAACCTCATTTGAATTTTCAATTCAGAAAGAAAGCTTATTTGCGTGCTTTGGGAAGAATAGCAGAAGATGGAAACTGAATAAATTTATGTGAAATCTTTCTGAAAAAGAAGGTGTGACAGGTTTGCAATTAGAAAAGGCAGTTTTGTGGAGATACTTTTGGTGTGAGTGTGCGTTTACTTCTATGAGCAGGAGAAGATGTGGAAAGGGAGATAGGCTTATTTAGGCATTGACAAACATTACATTGAAAGGGTGGAGAAGAGAGGGAGAGATATACTCGGGCAGGCTGTTTGGAGGGAAGGGATATGGAAGGGAGAAGAGTGGAGATGAAGAAAAAGGAGGAGAAGGAGGAGAAAGAGAAAGGGGGAGAGGAAGAGAAGGAGATGGATATGGAGAAGGCATTGAAGGGAGTATTTCGGTGAGCGAATCACACTTCTCTTCTTTTTGTGTCTCATCTGC
The DNA here is from genome assembly GCF_001643675.1 of Monocercomonoides exilis. Lineage (NCBI taxonomy): Eukaryota > Preaxostyla > Oxymonadida > Polymastigidae > Monocercomonoides > Monocercomonoides exilis. The sequence goes on along the minus strand of NW_027150553.1, from coordinate 1,581,859 downwards.
CCCATTCCTCTCATCCCCTTCAATACCCCTTATATCCCTCTCTCAACTGACATTTTTCAACATTTCAACAGCAAATGATGCATGTTCACCTCCAACAACTACGTCAACCCAAACCATATGTCTGATGAGCAGTTGCTCATTTTTATCTGTTTGTGATGCATATGATGGCGGAATTGTTCCTTCTCTGAACAACCCCTTGGCTTCCTTATCTGTTTCGAACACATCATTCGTTGGATGTTGTCGGACAAGGAATGTTGAATGCATTGGAACTTCAGAAGTTCCATTGAAACCAGACAGACAGAATGAAACATTCAATGGAGCAAACTCATTTATTTGGTGTGAATGGGATGGATCGAGGACAACAGGAGAAAGCGATTCATGGACGGATGGAATGTCAAGTGGAGGGGCTATCTGCATGTATGGTCAATCAAACGCCTCTGTGTCTGTTTCCCATTGTGTGTTTAATAATTGTTTTGCATACAGCCGAGGTGGGGGAATAATGTGCGCAAGCATAAAAGAAGTTAAAATAGAGAATAATACGTTTGATTCTTGTACTGCGCAAAGTCATTACGGAGGAGGAATGCTAATTTATGCTATTTTGGCATGTGTTCGGATCAGCGGATGTGAATTCCAGAATTGTAAAGCATATAGCACTGGAGGAGGACTTTATCTTAATGATTTTCAGGTTTCAGAAACAGGATGTATTGAAGCAGAAAATGGAGGAGGAGAGAGTGCGTGTGTGTTTGACTGCTGTTTCACTTCATGTTCAATCACAAGCACATGGGGCGGAGGCATGTATTGTGCAAATATTCCCATCACACAATTCAAAATGAGGAATATCAAGTTCATATCGTGCACTGCATCTTCTCATGGCGGGGGATTGGATTTGTATCCATTGAGACAAGGATCACAAAATGATATTATTTATTGCTATTTCCTTTTCTTTCATGGTTGTAGATGTTCAAGAGATCAGCCTCATGGCCATGATGTATATTATGAAGATCGATATAGCCTGTATTTATCCTCGAATAGTCCGTTCTATGAATGTTACACAACAAATACAGATGATCAGAGAGTATGTTACGGATATGATTATACGGATTCTAAGGGTTGGACATATCAGCACAAGGAAAAGAAGGATTGGCTGAAGAGAGGGATTCTCAACCGATTTGTGGCAGTGAGTGGTGGTGATGAAGAAGAGTTTTGTGGGGCGAATGAATCATATACATGCCGAACCGTTGGTGTTGCAGTTGAAAAGAGCGTGATCCAGGTGAGCCTGTCGGTTACACTGATGGGAGGGAATCACACAAGCGAGACAACAACAATTGATATTAGGACAAAGACAAGAGTGTGATTGAGATGAAATCACTTTTGAAGATATCTACAGCAATGAAGGTGAGTTTTGCTGGTAACTTTGGGGAATTGAATCTGGATATTAATCATTACTTGGCAAACGTGCATTTGTTGTGGATGATTGCGGCATCTTGTGGGTCATAATACATTGGAGCAGGGGAATGTGTTATTATTATTTTTTACTGGAATTGCATTCAACATTGGAAAGTGGAACTTATGCTCGCCAAATTTTTATTTTATTTTATTTTATTTTATTTTATTTTATTTGACATTATTTCAAACGTGCTTCATAAAAATTTTCATTTGAAAAATCATTATTAGGTTCAGTAATTTATCATACCCCGTTTTTTTTTAATCGGGACCTAAATTTTCTGACTCCCAAGAGCACTTCTGAAAAAATTAAATAATAGAAAACTTTCAAAATATTATTATATACTATTCCTCAAAATATTTTTTATTTATTGATTTTTGAAGACAAATCTTGAGTTTTTTCTTTTTATTTTTAAGATCAAAGACATGCTCATATTTCAACGAACTTTTTGTTTTGAGTGTTCTGAGTGTTGATATTGCTATTAAACTTATCTTTTTTATGTTTTTGGTTATTTTTTTTATTATTAAACACTCATTATTTCATTATTTATATTATTTCACAAAGTTTTGTTTGAATAAAAAATCGATTGCATATAGGGTTATTCTTTTTCCTCTGACCTCTTTTTTTATCCCCACCCTTTTTTTGTGGAGCTAGCTACGGCTTGATACAAGCTCGGAACCAACGAAAAATAACTAGAAACGTATATTTTTATATATTTAACTTATGCAGCAAAAATTTTTTTAACAATTCTTTATTATTTCGAGATCTCAGTATTTTTTAATTGTATTTTTTAATCATTAAAATGATGGTCTTTCCATGAATATGACATTTTGGAAGTTTTAAGTGACATCATCATTGCACCTCATATCCTTTTTATTGTTTTTATAACTTTTCTCATTTCACATGTTTCTTTTTCACCTGTGTGATAATTATTGAAATCATAACTTTTTTCGGGGCGCTATTTTTTCAAAGGATGTTAGTCTTTGGAAAGTTTTTTTGTATTCAAATGATAAACACGTCTTTAGTGTTTGATTAATTAATGTCCTTGTAAAAATAAAGATAAAGGTGTCTTCTATGAGCCTTTTCATTTTTCAGTGTTCTTTTGTTAATGTTCAATGAAATTATTCGATTCAAAAATATTGAAAGAAAAATTATGATTTCAAAATTAATCACACAGGTGAAAAAGAAACATGTGAAATGAGAAAAGTTATAAAAACAATAAAAAGGATATGAGGTGCAATGATGATGTCACTTAAAACTTCCAAAATGTCATATTCATGGAAAGACCATCATTTTAATGATTAAAAAATACAATTAAAAAATACTGAGATCTCGAAATAATAAAGAATTGTTAAAAAAATTTTTGCTGCATAAGTTAAATATATAAAAATATACGTTTCTAGTTATTTTTCGTTGGTTCCGAGCTTGTATCAAGCCGTAGCTAGCTCCACAAAAAAAGGGTGGGGATAAAAAAAGAGGTCAGAGGAAAAAGAATAACCCTATATGCAATCGATTTTTTATTCAAACAAAACTTTGTGAAATAATATAAATAATGAAATAATGAGTGTTTAATAATAAAAAAAATAACCAAAAACATAAAAAAGATAAGTTTAATAGCAATATCAACACTCAGAACACTCAAAACAAAAAGTTCGTTGAAATATGAGCATGTCTTTGATCTTAAAAATAAAAAGAAAAAACTCAAGATTTGTCTTCAAAAATCAATAAATAAAAAATATTTTGAGGAATAGTATATAATAATATTTTGAAAGTTTTCTATTATTTAATTTTTTCAGAAGTGCTCTTGGGAGTCAGAAAATTTAGGTCCCGATTAAAAAAAAACGGGGTATGATAAATTACTGAACCTAATAATGATTTTTCAAATGAAAATTTTTATGAAGCACGTTTGAAATAATGTCAAATAAAATAAAATAAAATAAAATAAAATAAAATAAAAATTTGGCGAGCATAAGTTCCACTTTCCAATGTTGAATGCAATTCCAGTAAAAAATAATAATAACACATTCCCCTGCTCCAATGTATTATGACCCACAAGATGCCGCAATCATCCACAACAAATGCACGTTTGCCAAGTAATGATTAATATCCAGATTCAATTCCCCAAAGTTACCAGCAAAACTCACCTTCATTGCTGTAGATATCTTCAAAAGTGATTTCATCTCAATCACACTCTTGTCTTTGTCCTAATATCAATTGTTGTTGTCTCGCTTGTGTGATTCCCTCCCATCAGTGTAACCGACAGGCTCACCTGGATCACGCTCTTTTCAACTGCAACACCAACGGTTCGGCATGTATATGATTCATTCGCCCCACAAAACTCTTCTTCATCACCACCACTCACTGCCACAAATCGGTTGAGAATCCCTCTCTTCAGCCAATCCTTCTTTTCCTTGTGCTGATATGTCCAACCCTTAGAATCCGTATAATCATATCCGTAACATACTCTCTGATCATCTGTATTTGTTGTGTAACATTCATAGAACGGACTATTCGAGGATAAATACAGGCTATATCGATCTTCATAATATACATCATGGCCATGAGGCTGATCTCTTGAACATCTACAACCATGAAAGAAAAGGAAATAGCAATAAATAATATCATTTTGTGATCCTTGTCTCAATGGATACAAATCCAATCCCCCGCCATGAGAAGATGCAGTGCACGATATGAACTTGATATTCCTCATTTTGAATTGTGTGATGGGAATATTTGCACAATACATGCCTCCGCCCCATGTGCTTGTGATTGAACATGAAGTGAAACAGCAGTCAAACACACACGCACTCTCTCCTCCTCCATTTTCTGCTTCAATACATCCTGTTTCTGAAACCTGAAAATCATTAAGATAAAGTCCTCCTCCAGTGCTATATGCTTTACAATTCTGGAATTCACATCCGCTGATCCGAACACATGCCAAAATAGCATAAATTAGCATTCCTCCTCCGTAATGACTTTGCGCAGTACAAGAATCAAACGTATTATTCTCTATTTTAACTTCTTTTATGCTTGCGCACATTATTCCCCCACCTCGGCTGTATGCAAAACAATTATTAAACACACAATGGGAAACAGACACAGAGGCGTTTGATTGACCATACATGCAGATAGCCCCTCCACTTGACATTCCATCCGTCCATGAATCGCTTTCTCCTGTTGTCCTCGATCCATCCCATTCACACCAAATAAATGAGTTTGCTCCATTGAATGTTTCATTCTGTCTGTCTGGTTTCAATGGAACTTCTGAAGTTCCAATGCATTCAACATTCCTTGTCCGACAACATCCAACGAATGATGTGTTCGAAACAGATAAGGAAGCCAAGGGGTTGTTCAGAGAAGGAACAATTCCGCCATCATATGCATCACAAACAGATAAAAATGAGCAACTGCTCATCAGACATATGGTTTGGGTTGACGTAGTGGCTGAAGGTGAGCATACATCATTTGCTGTTGAGATGTTGAAAAATGATAATTTGGAGAGGGATACAAGGGAAATAGAAGGTGAAGCGAAATATTGGCAAAAAGATGAGAAATTAAATTCATTCACAGAAGTTCTTCCTTTTCCTTCTCTTCCCCACGCATCTTGGCAAAGCGTCGCAAAATATCCCAATGCAGCTGTATCCATTTTCCTGCCTCTTCTGCTGCTGCTTCCGAAAAGATTTTTGTTAAAAAAAATATTCACAAAAATTTCTTTTCCCGTTCGCTCCATTTTTTCCGCCTGGATCATTCTGCCAAATATCTTCTGCTGCTGTTTTCTCCCAATTTCTTCCAGGAATGTCCCAGAAAAAAGTTCTGTTTCCATGTCCCATGCTTCATGCTCCCCAAGCGCTTCTGACAACACCTGATCGCATTACACATCAATCAAATTAAAATATGCAAATATAAATAAAAAATGGAACATGAAGAAAATGAACAAACAAGAATAAAATACCTCCACAATTCTTCATTTCCCTTCACTCCCCTCTTCCCCTGTTTGCCTCTCTCCAAATACCTCTCGCCCCAACATCATCCACTCCAAGCACCACACCACACCACGCCTTCGCCTTTCAAACTCAATTCCAAAAATAAAAAAAAAATTAAATGTTGTTTTCGCCCGCTCTTCCATTGCCCATTCAACCTCACTCTCACCATTCTTCTCTTCCCATCTTCCTCCATCCAACCCTCAATCCAAAAAATATGAAATATTTCTCTTCCTCCTCTCATTCTTCAAACAAAGCTATAAAAACAATCTGCGCTCCTCAGGCAATATATGATGGATTTCTGTGCATCTTTCGGCAATTCACTCAATATTCTGAATAAAAATATATATTAAATAAAAAATATCATGAAATTTTTATTTAAGAAAATATACAAATTTGAAAAAAAATATCAAAGATATTTTTTTAAAAAAAACAAAACAAATAACAACAAACTGTTTCATAATGAATTTTCTTCACACACTTTTTCTAATTCGTCCTTTCTTCTTCATTTCCTTTTTTTCTTAAAATATCGTTCTTTTATGCCTATAAATTCCATTCTTCCATTTTCGCTTCCCTTTTACTCCAAAAATCATTTATTTCCAATCCTTGGTCCTATTTCCAGAGGAATGACTTCACAAACTCCATTCCATAAAGAACTGGAAAAGAAGAAGATTCCATCTGAAGAGCTCCTTCCCATCCCTTTCTGATGCATCACCTTCTTCTTCTTTCCATTTCCCCCAAAAACAACATCAACGCCCCTCCACCACACATCCTCCATCTCTTCCACAAGCAATGACAAAATCTCTTCCACTTCATTCTCCATCATCCTTCTTCAAATTAAAAATAAAATATCTCCATCATTTTTCTGTCTCTTTCCATTACAAGACAGCTCCCATAGTCAGCCCCTCATCTTCCTCTGTCTCCGCACCTCCAATGCAAAGCGCCAGTGCTGATGTTCCTTCTTCCCGTCTTCCTCCGCCTCCGCCTCCATCCCTTGCCCTGCAAATACCTGGCGCGTCCAAACTGTTCATCTAGAAAAAATAAAAAAAGATAAAAAAATATCTCTCGCTATTTTTTACTTCAACCCCACTTCCCTTTCTTATCAAACATACATCCACAAAATCTCTTCTCTTTGTTCCGCCTCATATGAACCCCCTCTCTCTCCCTGCATTCAAAAATAAAAAAAAAAATAATATTCCTTTTCCATTTCTTCTCCATTTCCTTTCCATCTCTCATCCTCCCCTCCAATAAATATATTCCATTCACTCCACCCATCTTCCTCCCTTCTTGTCTCCCTTCTCATCCCACCTCCTCAACATCAAATTCCTTTTCTCCAACAATAAACACGACCTCTGCACCTTCCAACTCACAAAAATCGAAAAAGCAACCTTTCCAAAACTCCATCCCCATTCATCCCACAAACATCCATTTGCCTCTTAAACCTCACAAAAATATCTCTTTTCCACAAGAAATATTCCTTTATCGTTCCTTTCCCCTCTCAAAACCCTGTTTCCTCCAAGAACTCAACTCCATCACTCCATACCATAAATCCATTCTTTTGTTATCGCATTGTCTTCATATGCCCATTCAGCCACGGCACATCGAGTTGTGCTCCTTTTCTTTTGTGGCTCTTATTCGTTATGGAAAATGATCAAGAAATGTCAAATGCTCAGAAACTGTCAACGGAGTGAGATTCCGAAGCTAAAACAAAGACAGATTGACTAAACGAAATATTTCCAGTGAAAAGGTTGGGTATTACAAAAGAATGTTTGCTTGATGGAAGATGAAATTGTTTATTTTGATTGTTGGAATGCTGTGGAGCGACAATATTTTCAATAGAAATGTTGAATTTTTGATGTATGTGTTTTATATTGTTCTATATGTTGTGAAGATATTTCCATCCGTAACCTCTCCAAAGTCGTGATTCAGACGATTTATTAAAAATGGACAATTTATTCTATGCAGAACAGAACAGCAATGAAGCGAGTCAAATGTTATCTTACAAATATATTATTAGAGCCTGAATGTATTTTGTTACGAATGTTTATGTTACTCATTTTGGACTCAACATGCGCGATGGATAGAAATGCGATGAAAAATGAGTTTTGATGGAGCAGAAATCAACGGGGTTGGAAGATATCCAAGGCAAAAAGGAAGAATGTCCAATCTCTATGAAAAGGGAGCGTTTTTTAAAAAGAGGAAGAAGACATTTTCATTTTTAAGTTTGTTGGAAAGATTGGGGCAAATAACTGAAACAGGAGATTGAAATCAGTTTGGACAGAACAAGGAGCCTTTCTTTGGAGAAGAAGGGCAAGACATTGATTTTACGGACCAAGGGGAGCGATGGAACTGCTTTTCATTGCTTGGGTTGAGAGGCGAAAAACGAGAAAAACGGACAGTTTTGCGTAATACGGCAGCTGGAGGCAAATTACAGGCAAAATGGACTTTTATCGTTTGACCTTTGTCTTCAGCCTTCTATCATTGAAACGTTATTCACAAGAGCAGAGAACGAGGTTGCGATGCTGAGAATATCTTCTGACAGAAGGTATATAGTATTCAAACTTGACAATAACATCGCATTCACCATCTTTATCATCTTCATCTCTGTCATTGCCATCATCGCTGTCATCATCATCCTCATCTTCATTAAAATTATATTGAAGCATTTTTATTGTTTGTGTATTATTCGAGTGGAATCAGTGCCAAGAATTGGAAATAAGCAAGTTGTTGGAAGCAGAACAGAATCGATTTCATTGGCAATGAAATTGGCAGCGGAAACAAAGAAGGCGAGTTTTGTTAGCAGAAAAGAACAATAATTTGAGAGGCTTTAGAAGAAGAAGAAGAAAGCGTGTGAAGATTGGCAATAAATATATTTTAGAGTTTGTTTTGTATTATTTTTTTTTCCTCCAATTTTTTCACATATTTTATTTTTATTTATTTTGAGAGATTAAGATTTATGGAAGGATGTTTTCAGGCAATGAATGAACATGGGAAAAAGAGCACATTTGATGCTTTTCAGAAATCAGACAATGACAAAAAATTTGAGAATATAGATGAATAAGCCAGAGGCATTAAATGAAATGAATGTGAGAGGAGGGATTTGAAGATTTATGTTAAATTTTGAAAAAGAAGAAGGCGAAGCGACGGAAAAGAATAATCGGAAAATTGAGGAAATGGCTGAAGAAGAAATGTGACAGGAAGTCAAGAAGGATATGAAGATGAAGAAAAGGAAGCAGATTGCGAAAGGAAAATGGTACTGGTTTGTGATATTTTGTATTACATTTTAAATATTTTTTTTCTTTTTTTTTTAATTGATAATAGGGACTTTTGCATGAATATTCAAAAGGGATGAATGTGAATGGAATACAGAAAGAAGGCAGGAGACGAAAACAGAAGGAAAAAAAAAAAAGATTTAGGCGAAAACATTCCTATCAGAAGAGGCGAGCGAAGACAAAAAAAAGATACTAAAACTTATTGGGATATTTTGCGAGATGGCTCCAAGAGGCAAGGGGAAGAGAAGGAGGCAAAGAAGGAAGTGTTTCGACATGCAAATCTCTTATCTCATCTTCAACCACATTTCTCTCATCACCTTCAATCCCTCTTGCTCTCCAAACTCACATTTTTCAACATTTCAACAGCAAATGATATATGTTCACCTCCAACAACAATGTCAACCCAAACCACATGTTTTATGAATAGTTGCTCATTTTCATCGGTTTGCAATGCATATGATGGAGGGATTGTTCATTCCCTCAACAATCCCTATGCCTCTTTGACTGTCTCAAACACCTCCTTTGTCAGATGTTGTCGGACAAGAAACGTTGAATATATTGGAACTGAAACTAATAAGAAACAACCAGAAAGACAGAATATAACAGAAAATGGACCGAATACATTCACGTGGTGTGAATGGGATGGGTCAAAAACAGCGGGAAAAGGCGATTCATGGGATGATGGTATATCGAGCGGGGGAGCGATATGCATGTTCAATTTGGGAGAAGGAATGTTGTCTATTTTGTTTTGCAAGTTCAACAACTGCTATTCTGATGCGCATGGCGGAGGTGTATTTTGCCATGCAATCAAGACAATTGTGTGTGAGAACAGCACATTCAGCAGCTGCACAGCACAAGCAAATACAGGTGGCGGAATTCATGCTTATTCGATTTTATCATGTGCTCGGATCAGCGAATGTGAATTCCAGAATTGTAAAGCAAATAATAATGGAGGAGGACTTTATCTTAATGATTTTCAGGTTTCAGGAGCAGGATGTATTGAAGCAGAAAATGGAGGAGGAGAGAGTGCGTGTGTGTTTGACTGCAGCTTCACTTCATGCTCAGTTTCAAATACACAAGGTGGAGGAATGCGTTGTTATAATGCTCCTGTTCAATTTAAAATGAGAAATATCAGGTTTATTTCATGTAATGCTTCATCGTATGGTGGAGGGCTAAGCTTTGATCCGAATAAACCAACACCACCAGGTGATGGGATTTATTGCTTTTTCCTTTTCTTTCATGAATGCAAGTGCAGGATTACATCCACTCCATATGGTCATGATGTGATGTATTATGATTACTTTAATCTTTATTTGGAATCAGGAAATCCGTTCCATGAATGTTACACCACAAATACAGATGACAAGAGAGTATGCTACGGATACAATGCATCGAATTCGGGGAGTTGGGCATATGACGAAACATCAAAAAAGGATTGGCTGAAGGACAAGACGATATATGTTTCTGTGAGTGGGAATGATAATTTTGAGTTGTGTGGGGCAAATGAATCAAATCCGTGTCTGACAGTGAAGAAGGCATTTGAAATGAGTGAGGTGCAGATAAGCTTGGCAATCACGCTGCTGGATGGAAATCATCAAAATGAGACAACAACTATTAAGATTGGAGAAAAGAAGATTTCGGTCATTGGGACGGGCAAAGAGAAGAGCGCGATTGGAACAGGAGTGCTTTTTTTAAATCATGGCTGGATGGTTTAAGATGTATGAATAAGTTTTCCCAACATTTTTCAAAAACAAAAGTGGATTAATATTTTGCATATAAATGCCAAAAAAAATGCATTTAGTCGTAGCTATTGTTTGTAATAGGAAAAAGCTTTTTTACATATATATTTATCGATTTTTCATCATTTTTTTTCATTCTTGTATTTATTACAAAAACATTATTAGCAACAGAAAAAACAAATATATTTTTTTCTGTGCAAAATTTGAAAAGAACACGGGTGATTATTTTCGAAATCATAACTTTTTTTGAGGAGTGGATAATTATGAAAATTTTATTAATTCGAAAAATATTTTTTTGATGAAATGTTTTGTTCATTTTTTTGAATCGAAAGACAAAGTTTGATGTGAAAAAAAGACAGAGATGATTTTTGCTGTTGTTATTTCTTTTCTGTGTTCATTGACATAAATTCAAAATATCAATTTTGAACAGATAATTTTTTTCGAAAAAAATGATTTCAAAAATAATCACCCACATCAGGTCGAAAAAATATATTTTTATTAAGCCTGGGTGACGTGAAGAAAAAAGTTCGTCACGTCCGTCACCAATTTTCCACTTAAAAAAAAAAAAAAAAAAAAAAACAAAAAAAAAAATTTGAAAATATAGAAAATATAGAAAAAAAATATGATAATGATTTATTTTTGAATAACTTTGTCTTATTTGAGAGAAAAATAAACTTTTGACAAAAATTCTTCAATATCTGTTTTGATCATCGTATCCCATAATAACATTAATTGAATTATAAATCGAGCAATTCTTTTGTTTCACTTGTTAAAATATATAGACTCACAATGAAATGGTGTGAAAATTGATAATTTCGAAAGTATTAATAATCGAAAGTGAGCAAATATTTTTATTTCAGTTTTTTGTCCGTTCAAAAAGAGAAACAAACGTTGTACTGTTTTCTGCGATAACAATATCGAAAATGCAAACTGGTTGAATGCAATCATAAAAGATACAGCTTGCACAAGTTGAAGTGTTTGATAAAAATATTTTACAACGACAAAAGTTTGGAATATGTAATTGTGAATGATCTGCATTTCATAAGAGAAATAAAAAGAGAACTGGAAGAACTGGCAAGATTTGTTGTTTAGACGAGAAAGGAGGAGGAAAGAGGAAGAGAAGTCAAGGAAGTGCTTCTTTTAATGAGATAAATTGAAATGTTAGTAATTTATTTTGGCTATTGTCGATTGCGAAATGAAGAATTAGTTTGGTTTTTCAGCAGCATTGTCCAGGTTCATCGAGCATCAAAAGATTATTTCAGAGATATTTTACAGTCAATGTATTTTTTGATTGAAGCAGCTTTGAATAACAGAGCTTTTGAAGTTTTTGACTTGTTGAAAGGAAGATCCATTGATATTGTTTTGAGGAGATTCATAAACAAACGCAGAATGACAGAATTACATATGATGGCTTGAGATTTTTTTAAATTCTGTTTCAAGGCGATTGAAAGGAAAGATGGTTAATGAAATGGAGAAAGAAAAAGGGAAATATTTGAAAAGAAAGAAAAAGAAAAATATGAAGATATTTTCATTTTATTTCATGTAACATTTGAATTTTTTTTGATAAAATTTGATGATTTTGTTTTATCGTTTATTTTAATTGATTATTTTATGAATGAATGATGAATAGAGATATTTTTTATCTTTAACTCTTCCTTTTTTTAAATGCTCAAAATTGAAAACAAGGAATCTTTTAATGTTTTATTCTATTATGTTCAATTTATAATTTACTTTTTCTAAATGATGTGAATAGACAAAAATGGACTTATCCTTTAGACATTTTCATTTTCTGATTTTCTTTTGTGAAAATCTTTTTCGAATAACTAATTTGTATATCAGTCTCATAAAAAAATGGATAATAACTCTTTTTCTCGTTGCTCCAATCTGTATTTCATCCAAATCTTTTTCAAGTTAAAGTTCATCTCACCTGCTCAAATATTCCGCTCCAATTACCTAAATATCAAACAACTTCAGAAGAGAGAAGTTGATATTGAATAAAACAAAATCGCAAAAAAATATAAACAAACGTTCAGAAGTTTTAAAAAAAGTCCGAATAAGAAAAACCTTGTTCTATAAATGAAAAGTTGTAATTCTGATGAGAAAAGAAATTGCCATTCGCTTTATTATATTTATACAACACAATTCAAATGTCTGGGAATGAAATGTAAATCATTTGTTTCATTCAAAAATTCCAAATCTTATGTGCTAATTTACATCAATAATTTTCAAATAGCAATGCTGCCCATTCTGAATATCTGCTTTTGACAATTTCAATAACTTCTTGTAAAGACTCAGTTTATATTTCGCTAATCATTGAAGGAAAATCCGTTATTATCATTCTTTAATATGTGTTAATAGTGCGAAATGTTAATGCAATCGATTTATTTATCTGTTGAAATGGAAGCATTTTTAAAATGCTCTAAATTTTCTAATGAAAATTTTGAATGACATTTATTCGCTAAGAAAGATCAATAAACATTTCGAAAAAGAATTATAACAAAAATGATAAAAAAAATTTTTTTTTAAAATTGATGTGCAATTCAAACCTTGTCAATGTTCTCCATTCCATTGTTTGCATCAGTGTGAAAAACAATAAATAGCATTATTTTGTGGATTTTTCAAATTTGTCATTGCCTCTTTCATTATAAAATTAGAATAATCTTCAATAATAAGAAAATTAATGGTCGTGTTTCCTGAAAAATGAAATCAAAACTTTCTTTTGATATGAGTGGTTAATTTTGTTCTTTTGCTCATTCATTTAACTTTTTCGAATAGCTGACAGGAAGTGACGTCAGTGACGTCAGTGACTTCAGTGACACGTCAAAATTCCGATTGCCGCTTAAACGTCAGTGAAAAATACATTATGGAAAATTCGATGTTCACAATTTTCGAAAAAACTTTTTTTTGGAAATATTTACAATTATGTGACAAAAAAACAATAATGTTGGTTTTGCTTTGTGACGTGAAAAATCTTGACACGTCCGTCAAAAATCGAAAATGTCACGTCAGAAGTCACCACGTCACCCAGGGTTAATTTTTATGATTGCTTATGCAGAATCATTTTTTCCCCTTGTTATTGTGAATAAAATCTTTCATTCATGCGAGTTATTATCTGTGGAAACTCCAGCATATGGGAAGATATTTTTTGCTTTATGAATTTTGTTCCATTCTGCACATTTAATTAATTTATCAATTTTGAAAAATTTCCTATGTTTTTTTGACATGAGAATGAAAGATTTCTCATGATAAGGTTGTGGAAAAAGTGTGGAACATATTGTAGTTTTTTTCATAAATGAAAGAATTGTTCCCCATATGAACTTAAAGATACTGTTTGCCAAAACGAAATCCATATTCCGTTGAAAAGCCGAATCTTCCTTTTCGGATTATTTTTACACACATACATATTAACAAGTGTGTATACATATGGACAATTCTTTTGAATTCATGATAATTTTTAATCTTTTTTTTTCTTTTTCTTTTTTCAATAAAAATATTTCTTTTTTTGAAAACACTTCAGAAGCATTAACCAATCTTTGTGAAGAATTGTCATTAGCAAAACTTATCAATGTATATTGTGTGATTATTTTTGATGTCATGCCTTTACTGTAAAAAATTTCGGTTCCAACATTTGCCTTGAATGGTGATAAGTGAACACTGAAAATTGATAATACCTTTTCAAGATAATTATGTCATGAACTTATCTCAAATAATGGCTTTTGCAACAATTATTTTATGTTCGAAATTTGATAAAAAAACTTCTTGTTATTGGCAAAAAAACATTTTTTCAAATCAACACTCCGAAAAAAGTTTTGATTTCAAAACAAAAAAAATCGCACAATATAACTTTTCAATAACGTTTCAGATGTGTAATGAAAATCAGATCTGATAAAACTTCTTTCGAATTTGAATTGGACTTGATTCAAATGGTTTTTTTTTCAGAAATTATCTTTGGCAACAAATGTTTGTCATCATGATTTCATTTTTTTCATTCAAATCATAATTGTTCAGCAATCATGGAATATGTCAAATATGTCTTGATTTCTCAAAAATTCTGTCATTATTCATCAAAAATGTAATGTTTGTTTTATTATCAATTATTAAACAATCACATTCGTTTGTCATATTTCAATTTCAGATCTCAGAGTTTCATAGAAAAGGAAATGGGTCATTAAAAATGTTTGTTTATGTTCAAACCGGAAAAAGATACTTTTATCACATTTTTGATGAATAATGACAGAATTTTTGAGAAATCAAGACATATTTGACATATTCCATGATTGCTGAACAATTATGATTTGAATGAAAAAAATGAAATCATGATGACAAACATTTGTTGCCAAAGATAATTTCTGAAAAAAAAACCATTTGAATCAAGTCCAATTCAAATTCGAAAGAAGTTTTATCAGATCTGATTTTCATTACACATCTGAAACGTTATTGAAAAGTTATATTGTGCGATTTTTTTTGTTTTGAAATCAAAACTTTTTTCGGAGTGTTGATTTGAAAAAATGTTTTTTTGCCAATAACAAGAAGTTTTTTTATCAAATTTCGAACATAAAATAATTGTTGCAAAAGCCATTATTTGAGATAAGTTCATGACATAATTATCTTGAAAAGGTATTATCAATTTTCAGTGTTCACTTATCACCATTCAAGGCAAATGTTGGAACCGAAATTTTTTACAGTAAAGGCATGACATCAAAAATAATCACACAATATACATTGATAAGTTTTGCTAATGACAATTCTTCACAAAGATTGGTTAATGCTTCTGAAGTGTTTTCAAAAAAAGAAATATTTTTATTGAAAAAAAGAAAAAGAAAGAAAAAAAAAAAAGATTAAAAATTATCATGAATTCAAAAAGAATTGTCCATATGTATACACACTTGTTAATATGTATGTGTGTAAAAATAATCCGAAAAGGAAGATTCGGCTTTTCAACGGAATATGGATTTCGTTTTGGCAAACAGTATCTTTAAGTTCATATGGGGAACAATTCTTTCATTTATGAAAAAAACTACAATATGTTCCACACTTTTTCCACAACCTTATCATGAGAAATCTTTCATTCTCATGTCAAAAAAACATAGGAAATTTTTCAAAATTGATAAATTAATTAAATGTGCAGAATGGAACAAAATTCATAAAGCAAAAAATATCTTCCCATATGCTGGAGTTTCCACAGATAATAACTCGCATGAATGAAAGATTTTATTCACAATAACAAGGGGAAAAAATGATTCTGCATAAGCAATCATAAAAATTAACCCTGGGTGACGTGGTGACTTCTGACGTGACATTTTCGATTTTTGACGGACGTGTCAAGATTTTTCACGTCACAAAGCAAAACCAACATTATTGTTTTTTTGTCACATAATTGTAAATATTTCCAAAAAAAAGTTTTTTCGAAAATTGTGAACATCGAATTTTCCATAATGTATTTTTCACTGACGTTTAAGCGGCAATCGGAATTTTGACGTGTCACTGAAGTCACTGACGTCACTGACGTCACTTCCTGTCAGCTATTCGAAAAAGTTAAATGAATGAGCAAAAGAACAAAATTAACCACTCATATCAAAAGAAAGTTTTGATTTCATTTTTCAGGAAACACGACCATTAATTTTCTTATTATTGAAGATTATTCTAATTTTATAATGAAAGAGGCAATGACAAATTTGAAAAATCCACAAAATAATGCTATTTATTGTTTTTCACACTGATGCAAACAATGGAATGGAGAACATTGACAAGGTTTGAATTGCACATCAATTTTAAAAAAAAATTTTTTTTATCATTTTTGTTATAATTCTTTTTCGAAATGTTTATTGATCTTTCTTAGCGAATAAATGTCATTCAAAATTTTCATTAGAAAATTTAGAGCATTTTAAAAATGCTTCCATTTCAACAGATAAATAAATCGATTGCATTAACATTTCGCACTATTAACACATATTAAAGAATGATAATAACGGATTTTCCTTCAATGATTAGCGAAATATAAACTGAGTCTTTACAAGAAGTTATTGAAATTGTCAAAAGCAGATATTCAGAATGGGCAGCATTGCTATTTGAAAATTATTGATGTAAATTAGCACATAAGATTTGGAATTTTTGAATGAAACAAATGATTTACATTTCATTCCCAGACATTTGAATTGTGTTGTATAAATATAATAAAGCGAATGGCAATTTCTTTTCTCATCAGAATTACAACTTTTCATTTATAGAACAAGGTTTTTCTTATTCGGACTTTTTTTAAAACTTCTGAACGTTTGTTTATATTTTTTTGCGATTTTGTTTTATTCAATATCAACTTCTCTCTTCTGAAGTTGTTTGATATTTAGGTAATTGGAGCGGAATATTTGAGCAGGTGAGATGAACTTTAACTTGAAAAAGATTTGGATGAAATACAGATTGGAGCAACGAGAAAAAGAGTTATTATCCATTTTTTTATGAGACTGATATACAAATTAGTTATTCGAAAAAGATTTTCACAAAAGAAAATCAGAAAATGAAAATGTCTAAAGGATAAGTCCATTTTTGTCTATTCACATCATTTAGAAAAAGTAAATTATAAATTGAACATAATAGAATAAAACATTAAAAGATTCCTTGTTTTCAATTTTGAGCATTTAAAAAAAGGAAGAGTTAAAGATAAAAAATATCTCTATTCATCATTCATTCATAAAATAATCAATTAAAATAAACGATAAAACAAAATCATCAAATTTTATCAAAAAAAATTCAAATGTTACATGAAATAAAATGAAAATATCTTCATATTTTTCTTTTTCTTTCTTTTCAAATATTTCCCTTTTTCTTTCTCCATTTCATTAACCATCTTTCCTTTCAATCGCCTTGAAACAGAATTTAAAAAAATCTCAAGCCATCATATGTAATTCTGTCATTCTGCGTTTGTTTATGAATCTCCTCAAAACAATATCAATGGATCTTCCTTTCAACAAGTCAAAAACTTCAAAAGCTCTGTTATTCAAAGCTGCTTCAATCAAAAAATACATTGACTGTAAAATATCTCTGAAATAATCTTTTGATGCTCGATGAACCTGGACAATGCTGCTGAAAAACCAAACTAATTCTTCATTTCGCAATCGACAATAGCCAAAATAAATTACTAACATTTCAATTTATCTCATTAAAAGAAGCACTTCCTTGACTTCTCTTCCTCTTTCCTCCTCCTTTCTCGTCTAAACAACAAATCTTGCCAGTTCTTCCAGTTCTCTTTTTATTTCTCTTATGAAATGCAGATCATTCACAATTACATATTCCAAACTTTTGTCGTTGTAAAATATTTTTATCAAACACTTCAACTTGTGCAAGCTGTATCTTTTATGATTGCATTCAACCAGTTTGCATTTTCGATATTGTTATCGCAGAAAACAGTACAACGTTTGTTTCTCTTTTTGAACGGACAAAAAACTGAAATAAAAATATTTGCTCACTTTCGATTATTAATACTTTCGAAATTATCAATTTTCACACCATTTCATTGTGAGTCTATATATTTTAACAAGTGAAACAAAAGAATTGCTCGATTTATAATTCAATTAATGTTATTATGGGATACGATGATCAAAACAGATATTGAAGAATTTTTGTCAAAAGTTTATTTTTCTCTCAAATAAGACAAAGTTATTCAAAAATAAATCATTATCATATTTTTTTTCTATATTTTCTATATTTTCAAATTTTTTTTTTTTTTGTTTTTTTTTTTTTTTTTTTTTTAAGTGGAAAATTGGTGACGGACGTGACGAACTTTTTCTTCACGTCACCCAGGCTTAATAAAAATATATTTTTTCGACCTGATGTGGGTGATTATTTTTGAAATCATTTTTTTCGAAAAAAATTATCTGTTCAAAATTGATATTTTGAATTTATGTCAATGAACACAGAAAAGAAATAACAACAGCAAAAATCATCTCTGTCTTTTTTTCACATCAAACTTTGTCTTTCGATTCAAAAAAATGAACAAAACATTTCATCAAAAAAATATTTTTCGAATTAATAAAATTTTCATAATTATCCACTCCTCAAAAAAAGTTATGATTTCGAAAATAATCACCCGTGTTCTTTTCAAATTTTGCACAGAAAAAAATATATTTGTTTTTTCTGTTGCTAATAATGTTTTTGTAATAAATACAAGAATGAAAAAAAATGATGAAAAATCGATAAATATATATGTAAAAAAGCTTTTTCCTATTACAAACAATAGCTACGACTAAATGCATTTTTTTTGGCATTTATATGCAAAATATTAATCCACTTTTGTTTTTGAAAAATGTTGGGAAAACTTATTCATACATCTTAAACCATCCAGCCATGATTTAAAAAAAGCACTCCTGTTCCAATCGCGCTCTTCTCTTTGCCCGTCCCAATGACCGAAATCTTCTTTTCTCCAATCTTAATAGTTGTTGTCTCATTTTGATGATTTCCATCCAGCAGCGTGATTGCCAAGCTTATCTGCACCTCACTCATTTCAAATGCCTTCTTCACTGTCAGACACGGATTTGATTCATTTGCCCCACACAACTCAAAATTATCATTCCCACTCACAGAAACATATATCGTCTTGTCCTTCAGCCAATCCTTTTTTGATGTTTCGTCATATGCCCAACTCCCCGAATTCGATGCATTGTATCCGTAGCATACTCTCTTGTCATCTGTATTTGTGGTGTAACATTCATGGAACGGATTTCCTGATTCCAAATAAAGATTAAAGTAATCATAATACATCACATCATGACCATATGGAGTGGATGTAATCCTGCACTTGCATTCATGAAAGAAAAGGAAAAAGCAATAAATCCCATCACCTGGTGGTGTTGGTTTATTCGGATCAAAGCTTAGCCCTCCACCATACGATGAAGCATTACATGAAATAAACCTGATATTTCTCATTTTAAATTGAACAGGAGCATTATAACAACGCATTCCTCCACCTTGTGTATTTGAAACTGAGCATGAAGTGAAGCTGCAGTCAAACACACACGCACTCTCTCCTCCTCCATTTTCTGCTTCAATACATCCTGCTCCTGAAACCTGAAAATCATTAAGATAAAGTCCTCCTCCATTATTATTTGCTTTACAATTCTGGAATTCACATTCGCTGATCCGAGCACATGATAAAATCGAATAAGCATGAATTCCGCCACCTGTATTTGCTTGTGCTGTGCAGCTGCTGAATGTGCTGTTCTCACACACAATTGTCTTGATTGCATGGCAAAATACACCTCCGCCATGCGCATCAGAATAGCAGTTGTTGAACTTGCAAAACAAAATAGACAACATTCCTTCTCCCAAATTGAACATGCATATCGCTCCCCCGCTCGATATACCATCATCCCATGAATCGCCTTTTCCCGCTGTTTTTGACCCATCCCATTCACACCACGTGAATGTATTCGGTCCATTTTCTGTTATATTCTGTCTTTCTGGTTGTTTCTTATTAGTTTCAGTTCCAATATATTCAACGTTTCTTGTCCGACAACATCTGACAAAGGAGGTGTTTGAGACAGTCAAAGAGGCATAGGGATTGTTGAGGGAATGAACAATCCCTCCATCATATGCATTGCAAACCGATGAAAATGAGCAACTATTCATAAAACATGTGGTTTGGGTTGACATTGTTGTTGGAGGTGAACATATATCATTTGCTGTTGAAATGTTGAAAAATGTGAGTTTGGAGAGCAAGAGGGATTGAAGGTGATGAGAGAAATGTGGTTGAAGATGAGATAAGAGATTTGCATGTCGAAACACTTCCTTCTTTGCCTCCTTCTCTTCCCCTTGCCTCTTGGAGCCATCTCGCAAAATATCCCAATAAGTTTTAGTATCTTTTTTTTGTCTTCGCTCGCCTCTTCTGATAGGAATGTTTTCGCCTAAATCTTTTTTTTTTTTCCTTCTGTTTTCGTCTCCTGCCTTCTTTCTGTATTCCATTCACATTCATCCCTTTTGAATATTCATGCAAAAGTCCCTATTATCAATTAAAAAAAAAAGAAAAAAAATATTTAAAATGTAATACAAAATATCACAAACCAGTACCATTTTCCTTTCGCAATCTGCTTCCTTTTCTTCATCTTCATATCCTTCTTGACTTCCTGTCACATTTCTTCTTCAGCCATTTCCTCAATTTTCCGATTATTCTTTTCCGTCGCTTCGCCTTCTTCTTTTTCAAAATTTAACATAAATCTTCAAATCCCTCCTCTCACATTCATTTCATTTAATGCCTCTGGCTTATTCATCTATATTCTCAAATTTTTTGTCATTGTCTGATTTCTGAAAAGCATCAAATGTGCTCTTTTTCCCATGTTCATTCATTGCCTGAAAACATCCTTCCATAAATCTTAATCTCTCAAAATAAATAAAAATAAAATATGTGAAAAAATTGGAGGAAAAAAAATAATACAAAACAAACTCTAAAATATATTTATTGCCAATCTTCACACGCTTTCTTCTTCTTCTTCTAAAGCCTCTCAAATTATTGTTCTTTTCTGCTAACAAAACTCGCCTTCTTTGTTTCCGCTGCCAATTTCATTGCCAATGAAATCGATTCTGTTCTGCTTCCAACAACTTGCTTATTTCCAATTCTTGGCACTGATTCCACTCGAATAATACACAAACAATAAAAATGCTTCAATATAATTTTAATGAAGATGAGGATGATGATGACAGCGATGATGGCAATGACAGAGATGAAGATGATAAAGATGGTGAATGCGATGTTATTGTCAAGTTTGAATACTATATACCTTCTGTCAGAAGATATTCTCAGCATCGCAACCTCGTTCTCTGCTCTTGTGAATAACGTTTCAATGATAGAAGGCTGAAGACAAAGGTCAAACGATAAAAGTCCATTTTGCCTGTAATTTGCCTCCAGCTGCCGTATTACGCAAAACTGTCCGTTTTTCTCGTTTTTTCGCCTCTCAACCCAAGCAATGAAAAGCAGTTCCATCGCTCCCCTTGGTCCGTAAAATCAATGTCTTGCCCTTCTTCTCCAAAGAAAGGCTCCTTGTTCTGTCCAAACTGATTTCAATCTCCTGTTTCAGTTATTTGCCCCAATCTTTCCAACAAACTTAAAAATGAAAATGTCTTCTTCCTCTTTTTAAAAAACGCTCCCTTTTCATAGAGATTGGACATTCTTCCTTTTTGCCTTGGATATCTTCCAACCCCGTTGATTTCTGCTCCATCAAAACTCATTTTTCATCGCATTTCTATCCATCGCGCATGTTGAGTCCAAAATGAGTAACATAAACATTCGTAACAAAATACATTCAGGCTCTAATAATATATTTGTAAGATAACATTTGACTCGCTTCATTGCTGTTCTGTTCTGCATAGAATAAATTGTCCATTTTTAATAAATCGTCTGAATCACGACTTTGGAGAGGTTACGGATGGAAATATCTTCACAACATATAGAACAATATAAAACACATACATCAAAAATTCAACATTTCTATTGAAAATATTGTCGCTCCACAGCATTCCAACAATCAAAATAAACAATTTCATCTTCCATCAAGCAAACATTCTTTTGTAATACCCAACCTTTTCACTGGAAATATTTCGTTTAGTCAATCTGTCTTTGTTTTAGCTTCGGAATCTCACTCCGTTGACAGTTTCTGAGCATTTGACATTTCTTGATCATTTTCCATAACGAATAAGAGCCACAAAAGAAAAGGAGCACAACTCGATGTGCCGTGGCTGAATGGGCATATGAAGACAATGCGATAACAAAAGAATGGATTTATGGTATGGAGTGATGGAGTTGAGTTCTTGGAGGAAACAGGGTTTTGAGAGGGGAAAGGAACGATAAAGGAATATTTCTTGTGGAAAAGAGATATTTTTGTGAGGTTTAAGAGGCAAATGGATGTTTGTGGGATGAATGGGGATGGAGTTTTGGAAAGGTTGCTTTTTCGATTTTTGTGAGTTGGAAGGTGCAGAGGTCGTGTTTATTGTTGGAGAAAAGGAATTTGATGTTGAGGAGGTGGGATGAGAAGGGAGACAAGAAGGGAGGAAGATGGGTGGAGTGAATGGAATATATTTATTGGAGGGGAGGATGAGAGATGGAAAGGAAATGGAGAAGAAATGGAAAAGGAATATTATTTTTTTTTTATTTTTGAATGCAGGGAGAGAGAGGGGGTTCATATGAGGCGGAACAAAGAGAAGAGATTTTGTGGATGTATGTTTGATAAGAAAGGGAAGTGGGGTTGAAGTAAAAAATAGCGAGAGATATTTTTTTATCTTTTTTTATTTTTTCTAGATGAACAGTTTGGACGCGCCAGGTATTTGCAGGGCAAGGGATGGAGGCGGAGGCGGAGGAAGACGGGAAGAAGGAACATCAGCACTGGCGCTTTGCATTGGAGGTGCGGAGACAGAGGAAGATGAGGGGCTGACTATGGGAGCTGTCTTGTAATGGAAAGAGACAGAAAAATGATGGAGATATTTTATTTTTAATTTGAAGAAGGATGATGGAGAATGAAGTGGAAGAGATTTTGTCATTGCTTGTGGAAGAGATGGAGGATGTGTGGTGGAGGGGCGTTGATGTTGTTTTTGGGGGAAATGGAAAGAAGAAGAAGGTGATGCATCAGAAAGGGATGGGAAGGAGCTCTTCAGATGGAATCTTCTTCTTTTCCAGTTCTTTATGGAATGGAGTTTGTGAAGTCATTCCTCTGGAAATAGGACCAAGGATTGGAAATAAATGATTTTTGGAGTAAAAGGGAAGCGAAAATGGAAGAATGGAATTTATAGGCATAAAAGAACGATATTTTAAGAAAAAAAGGAAATGAAGAAGAAAGGACGAATTAGAAAAAGTGTGTGAAGAAAATTCATTATGAAACAGTTTGTTGTTATTTGTTTTGTTTTTTTTAAAAAAATATCTTTGATATTTTTTTTCAAATTTGTATATTTTCTTAAATAAAAATTTCATGATATTTTTTATTTAATATATATTTTTATTGAGGATATTGAGTGAATTGCCGAAAGATGCATGGAAAGCCATCACATGTTGTCTGAGGAGCGCAGATTGTTTTTATAGCTTTGCTTGAAGAATGAGAGGAGGAAGAGAAATATTTCATATTTTTTGGATTGAGGGTTGGATGGAGGAAGATGGGAAGAGAAGAATGGTGAGAGTGAGGTTGAATGGGCAATGGAAGAGCGGGCGAAAACAACATTTAATTTTTTTTTTATTTTTGGAATTGAGTTTGAAAGGCGAAGGCGTGGTGTGGTGTGGTGCTTGGAGTGGATGATGTTGGGGCGAGAGGTATTTGGAGAGAGGCAAACAGGGGAAGAGGGGAGTGAAGGGAAATGAAGAATTGTGGAGGTATTTTATTCTTGTTTGTTCATTTTCTTCATGTTCCATTTTTTATTTATATTTGCATATTTTAATTTGATTGATGTGTAATGCGATCAGGTGTTGTCAGAAGCGCTTGGGGAGCATGAAGCATGGGACATGGAAACAGAACTTTTTTCTGGGACATTCCTGGAAGAAATTGGGAGAAAACAGCAGCAGAAGATATTTGGCAGAATGATCCAGGCGGAAAAAATGGAGCGAACGGGAAAAGAAATTTTTGTGAATATTTTTTTTAACAAAAATCTTTTCGGAAGCAGCAGCAGAAGAGGCAGGAAAATGGATACAGCTGCATTGGGATATTTTGCGACGCTTTGCCAAGATGCGTGGGGAAGAGAAGGAAAAGGAAGAACTTCTGTGAATGAATTTAATTTCTCATCTTTTTGCCAATATTTCGCTTCACCTTCTATTTCCCTTGTATCCCTCTCCAAATTATCATTTTTCAACATCTCAACAGCAAATGATGTATGCTCACCTTCAGCCACTACGTCAACCCAAACCATATGTCTGATGAGCAGTTGCTCATTTTTATCTGTTTGTGATGCATATGATGGCGGAATTGTTCCTTCTCTGAACAACCCCTTGGCTTCCTTATCTGTTTCGAACACATCATTCGTTGGATGTTGTCGGACAAGGAATGTTGAATGCATTGGAACTTCAGAAGTTCCATTGAAACCAGACAGACAGAATGAAACATTCAATGGAGCTAATTCATTCACTTGGTGTGAATGGAGTGGATCGAAGGCAACAGGAAAAGGTGAAACATATTCCGATGGCACTTCGAACGGTGGCGCAATATTCATGTATGGTCAATCGTCCGCAACTGTTTCAGTTTCGCATTGTGCATTCAATGAATGTGTTGCGTATTACGCAGGCGGAGGGATTTCATGCTATAGCATTAAATCAGTTGAGATTGTGAATAACACATTTAATGCTTGTGCTTCTGAAACATGGATTGGAGGAGGGGTGTTCGTTTTTACGATTTCAACATGCGTTCGGATCAGCGGATGTGAATTCCAGAATTGCAAAGCAAATAATGGTGGAGGAGGCTTAAGATTAGAAAATTTTCAGGTTTCAGGAACTGGATGTATTGGAAATGAAAATGGTGGAGGAGAGAGTGCGTGTGTGTTTGACTGCAGCTTCACTTCATGTTCAATCACAAATTCGTATGGTGGAGGCATGTGTTGTGTTACTGTTCCTGCGACGCAATTCAAAATGAGGGGCATTCAGTTCATTTCATGCAATGCATTATCACATGGTGGAGGGTTTCATTTAAATCCGAATAGACCAACAACGTCAAATGATAGAATCTATTGTTATTTCCTGTTCTTCCACGAATGCAAATGCTCAGCCAATCCTCCACGCGGATATGATATTGCATATGCAGATTATTACAAACATTTTTTGGATTCTGGAAATCCGTTCAACGAGTGCTATACTACAAATGCTGATGATAGGAGATTATTTTTTGAACATTACAATGGAAGTAATTGGATTGGTCAACATACAGAAAAGAAGTGGTGGTTGAAAGACAAGACGATTTATGTCTCAGTGAGCGGGAATGACTTGTATGAGTTGTGTGGGGCAAATACAACAATTCCATGCAAAACAGTGAAGAAAGCGCTTGAGATGTGTGAGGTGCAGGTTAGCTTGGCAATCACGCTGCTGGAAGGGGATCATCAAAGTGAGGCAACAACAGTTGAGATTGGGGAAAAGAAGATTTCAGTCATCGGGAGTGGTAAAGATAAGAGTTTGATTGAAACAGGGGCACTTTTTCCTTCTTCTGTAGAAGAGCCGTTCATGTAACGAGTGTCCATTTGAAAATGATTCACATGAATATCGACCACAACTCATCGGCAAGTTTTTCACTGGATGTGGCTGTGATTGATAGAGAAGGCTGGATGCTTCCCTGGAAGAATATATAAATGAATGTATCTTTTTTTATAAGAATTGAAATTAAGAATGTTGTTATCAACTATTTTATGCCGCTTTGCATGACAATGCGAGTGAGTAATTCACAAATAATTCTGTTTCAAAAATCTTGAATACAAAATCGAAATTTTATTGCATGAATTCGATAAAGAATTATTAGATAAAAAACGACAGAATAAATTTTTACCAAAAATTTTTTTAAAAGATAAGATAAGATAAGATAAGATAAGAAAAATTAGAAAGGGTTGGATGCTTGGAGACAGGAGACTTTTCACATTCACACGCATTTTTTAAAAATACACCTAATCAAAAAAGCAGTATTTTTTTTTTTTTTTTTCCGAAAAGATGCAAATATATTGGAAAAGAAACTTGCCTCTTAAGTAACTTTATTCCTATGAAGTATTTATTGAATTTTTTCTTTTAATTTTTATGAAAATTAAAAAAAGATATGGGTGGTTAATTTTTGATATTTTTATTTGGGGTAAAATATCACACTTCAGGCATTTTGTTTGAAAAATTATGCACTTTTGATTAACTTTTTGTGATCAAAAAATATGAATAAAATCGGTTCATTTTTTTTTAACAAACGTGTGAGGTCACAAAACATGTTATTATATCAATGATGTTTATTTACAGATATGAAAATTCAATATATGGGGCCAAATTTTTGTAATTATGAAAAAAACTGAGATTTGTTCCAAACTTTTTTAACAATCATTTCATTATAACTCAACTTGAACAATGCATATAATTACAATAAAATTCAAAAATTGAGAAAAATATTTGTTAGAGAAGAATGGAACAAAATTCTTAAAGCACAATATTTCGTTCCATATTTTGAATCTGATAATGTTAAATAAAGTTATGAGTGAAATAAAGATTTAATGCTTTGTGCAAAAAAAGCTTTAAAAATCATATTTTCCCCCATTTTTGTCAAAATCATTTCAAAAGGTGTGCATGAGGATGGTTTCAAAAATTATTCTTCTAGGATGGTTTTTTAATCCGGACAAAATTTGAAAAATAAAATATCTCAACAAATATTCAATATTAATTAACATTAATTTGCAAAGCTGTATACAAACATACGTGAGATCTATTTGTATGCAAAATTTTTAATAGAAATGTTGTATATTTTTTGAAATAAATACTTTTTATTTTTGAAAATCTGACTTTTGAAGAATTTTTCTATTTTAACAAAACGATTCAGCTCATCTTTTATACACACAACTTATTTTTTCCATGATAAAAACAATTTTGGTTATTTTTTATTTTTTAGAAATTTGCTTGTCTAGATTGTATGGAAATCCATCATTTTTGAAAAATCATTGCCAAAGGGATAACTTTAAAAATATTTTTGACGAAACTCAACAACGTCCAAGTGAATTTCACTCATTCATTAATTAAAATAATAGTTATTTAAAATTAATACAAAGCTATAATACTAAATGATTCAGTGAAGATTCCACTAAAATTTTTTTTAATTATTTCATTGATAATTTTTTTGAGTCAATTTTTTAAGAAATTTGAATAATATGGCTATATTTTTATGAAAAGTTCCTTTTGTTTAATTTTCTAATAAAGAAAAATTTCATATTTCAATCAATTTTCTGTTCCTTCTCACGAAACTTTTCTTGAATGAAAATAATAACATTGTAAAAATTTTATTTTCATGACAGCGAAATTTGGTGAGTGGGAACAGAAATTTAATTGAAATATGAAATTTTTCTTTATTAGAAAATTAAACAAAAGGAACTTTTCATAAAAATATAGCCATATTATTCAAATTTCTTAAAAAATTGACTCAAAAAAATTATCAATGAAATAATTAAAAAAAATTTTAGTGGAATCTTCACTGAATCATTTAGTATTATAGCTTTGTATTAATTTTAAATAACTATTATTTTAATTAATGAATGAGTGAAATTCACTTGGACGTTGTTGAGTTTCGTCAAAAATATTTTTAAAGTTATCCCTTTGGCAATGATTTTTCAAAAATGATGGATTTCCATACAATCTAGACAAGCAAATTTCTAAAAAATAAAAAATAACCAAAATTGTTTTTATCATGGAAAAAATAAGTTGTGTGTATAAAAGATGAGCTGAATCGTTTTGTTAAAATAGAAAAATTCTTCAAAAGTCAGATTTTCAAAAATAAAAAGTATTTATTTCAAAAAATATACAACATTTCTATTAAAAATTTTGCATACAAATAGATCTCACGTATGTTTGTATACAGCTTTGCAAATTAATGTTAATTAATATTGAATATTTGTTGAGATATTTTATTTTTCAAATTTTGTCCGGATTAAAAAACCATCCTAGAAGAATAATTTTTGAAACCATCCTCATGCACACCTTTTGAAATGATTTTGACAAAAATGGGGGAAAATATGATTTTTAAAGCTTTTTTTGCACAAAGCATTAAATCTTTATTTCACTCATAACTTTATTTAACATTATCAGATTCAAAATATGGAACGAAATATTGTGCTTTAAGAATTTTGTTCCATTCTTCTCTAACAAATATTTTTCTCAATTTTTGAATTTTATTGTAATTATATGCATTGTTCAAGTTGAGTTATAATGAAATGATTGTTAAAAAAGTTTGGAACAAATCTCAGTTTTTTTCATAATTACAAAAATTTGGCCCCATATATTGAATTTTCATATCTGTAAATAAACATCATTGATATAATAACATGTTTTGTGACCTCACACGTTTGTTAAAAAAAAATGAACCGATTTTATTCATATTTTTTGATCACAAAAAGTTAATCAAAAGTGCATAATTTTTCAAACAAAATGCCTGAAGTGTGATATTTTACCCCAAATAAAAATATCAAAAATTAACCACCCATATCTTTTTTTAATTTTCATAAAAATTAAAAGAAAAAATTCAATAAATACTTCATAGGAATAAAGTTACTTAAGAGGCAAGTTTCTTTTCCAATATATTTGCATCTTTTCGGAAAAAAAAAAAAAAAAATACTGCTTTTTTGATTAGGTGTATTTTTAAAAAATGCGTGTGAATGTGAAAAGTCTCCTGTCTCCAAGCATCCAACCCTTTCTAATTTTTCTTATCTTATCTTATCTTATCTTATCTTTTTAAAAAAATTTTTGGTAAAAATTTATTCTGTCGTTTTTTATCTAATAATTCTTTATCGAATTCATGCAATAAAATTTCGATTTTGTATTCAAGATTTTTGAAACAGAATTATTTGTGAATTACTCACTCGCATTGTCATGCAAAGCGGCATAAAATAGTTGATAACAACATTCTTAATTTCAATTCTTATAAAAAAAGATACATTCATTTATATATTCTTCCAGGGAAGCATCCAGCCTTCTCTATCAATCACAGCCACATCCAGTGAAAAACTTGCCGATGAGTTGTGGTCGATATTCATGTGAATCATTTTCAAATGGACACTCGTTACATGAACGGCTCTTCTACAGAAGAAGGAAAAAGTGCCCCTGTTTCAATCAAACTCTTATCTTTACCACTCCCGATGACTGAAATCTTCTTTTCCCCAATCTCAACTGTTGTTGCCTCACTTTGATGATCCCCTTCCAGCAGCGTGATTGCCAAGCTAACCTGCACCTCACACATCTCAAGCGCTTTCTTCACTGTTTTGCATGGAATTGTTGTATTTGCCCCACACAACTCATACAAGTCATTCCCGCTCACTGAGACATAAATCGTCTTGTCTTTCAACCACCACTTCTTTTCTGTATGTTGACCAATCCAATTACTTCCATTGTAATGTTCAAAAAATAATCTCCTATCATCAGCATTTGTAGTATAGCACTCGTTGAACGGATTTCCAGAATCCAAAAAATGTTTGTAATAATCTGCATATGCAATATCATATCCGCGTGGAGGATTGGCTGAGCATTTGCATTCGTGGAAGAACAGGAAATAACAATAGATTCTATCATTTGACGTTGTTGGTCTATTCGGATTTAAATGAAACCCTCCACCATGTGATAATGCATTGCATGAAATGAACTGAATGCCCCTCATTTTGAATTGCGTCGCAGGAACAGTAACACAACACATGCCTCCACCATACGAATTTGTGATTGAACATGAAGTGAAGCTGCAGTCAAACACACACGCACTCTCTCCTCCACCATTTTCATTTCCAATACATCCAGTTCCTGAAACCTGAAAATTTTCTAATCTTAAGCCTCCTCCACCATTATTTGCTTTGCAATTCTGGAATTCACATCCGCTGATCCGAACGCATGTTGAAATCGTAAAAACGAACACCCCTCCTCCAATCCATGTTTCAGAAGCACAAGCATTAAATGTGTTATTCACAATCTCAACTGATTTAATGCTATAGCATGAAATCCCTCCGCCTGCGTAATACGCAACACATTCATTGAATGCACAATGCGAAACTGAAACAGTTGCGGACGATTGACCATACATGAATATTGCGCCACCGTTCGAAGTGCCATCGGAATATGTTTCACCTTTTCCTGTTGCCTTCGATCCACTCCATTCACACCAAGTGAATGAATTAGCTCCATTGAATGTTTCATTCTGTCTGTCTGGTTTCAATGGAACTTCTGAAGTTCCAATGCATTCAACATTCCTTGTCCGACAACATCCAACGAATGATGTGTTCGAAACAGATAAGGAAGCCAAGGGGTTGTTCAGAGAAGGAACAATTCCGCCATCATATGCATCACAAACAGATAAAAATGAGCAACTGCTCATCAGACATATGGTTTGGGTTGACGTAGTGGCTGAAGGTGAGCATACATCATTTGCTGTTGAGATGTTGAAAAATGATAATTTGGAGAGGGATACAAGGGAAATAGAAGGTGAAGCGAAATATTGGCAAAAAGATGAGAAATTAAATTCATTCACAGAAGTTCTTCCTTTTCCTTCTCTTCCCCACGCATCTTGGCAAAGCGTCGCAAAATATCCCAATGCAGCTGTATCCATTTTCCTGCCTCTTCTGCTGCTGCTTCCGAAAAGATTTTTGTTAAAAAAAATATTCACAAAAATTTCTTTTCCCGTTCGCTCCATTTTTTCCGCCTGGATCATTCTGCCAAATATCTTCTGCTGCTGTTTTCTCCCAATTTCTTCCAGGAATGTCCCAGAAAAAAGTTCTGTTTCCATGTCCCATGCTTCATGCTCCCCAAGCGCTTCTGACAACACCTGATCGCATTACACATCAATCAAATTAAAATATGCAAATATAAATAAAAAATGGAACATGAAGAAAATGAACAAACAAGAATAAAATACCTCCACAATTCTTCATTTCCCTTCACTCCCCTCTTCCCCTGTTTGCCTCTCTCCAAATACCTCTCGCCCCAACATCATCCACTCCAAGCACCACACCACACCACGCCTTCGCCTTTCAAACTCAATTCCAAATAAAGTAAAATTAAATGTTGTTCTCACCCGCTCTTCCATTGCCCATTCAACCTCACTCTCACCATTCTTCTCTTCCCATCTTCCTCCATCCAACCCTCAATCCAAAAAATATGAAATATTTCTCTTCCTCCTCTCATTCTTCAAGCAAAGCTATAAAAACAATCTGCGCTCCTCAGACAACATGTGATGGCTTTCCATGCATCTTTCGGCAATTCACTCAATATCCTCAATAAAGAAAAATAAAATTAAATATAAAATATATAAATTCTCATGAAACAAATCACCAAACCTGTCTCCTCCTACGCCCCGAAAGGCTCACAAAGCAATCGCACATTCCCTTTCCTGTGCTGCCTCGACTGCCCAGATGAGCATGACTGCATCCCCAAACATCCCCACCCATCAGCTCCCAAAATACATCATCCAACTCGCTTTTGTCTCCTCCTTCAAAATAAAATATATGTGTATATAAATCCCAGCTGCAATGTGTTCCTCCACTAAACAGGCACTCCGCTCCACATTCTCCATTCCCCTCCCTTTTCCTGCTCCTTCTCACAAACATTGTTTCCCACGCTCGCCTTTCTTTTCCAAAAAACGAACTGCTGAAAAATCATCCCATCAAACACAGCTGCTGCAAGCACCATTTTCCCTTGTGCGCATCCGCTTCTCTGATCAGCCACAAGCTGAACCCTGCTCCCCACAAACAATCTCGCTTAGAAATCAAACACTGCCAAACACATGAAATTCAGAAAATGAACAAATATCCCCCAAAACAAGTTTATTTTTTGTTTCCACACACCCCTCTCAACCACGTCCATTTTCACTCAACCATTGACGAGAAAAAGAAAATAATAAAATGATTTGTTGGTTTGAGTCTTTTTTGTAATGGATTCAGTGATCATCAGATTCGAAAGAACTGGAATATTCCATTCACAGAATGAGAAATCCGTGAGTGAACATTACCTGTAGAACTAAGAATATTATTTCCTGTGTGACAACAGACAATGGTGGAGATGCAAAAATTCTGAAATTCTGCCTGATGATTGTTGGTAATTGGATGGCCAAGGGGAACACAACAATTTCATCAAAACACAAAAAGACATAATGTATGTAATTTATATTGTTCTATTGATTGTGAAGATATTTCCATCTGTATCCTTTCCAAAGTGCAGGAATCCGAATTATTGTTGAAATGGCCAATCTCCGCTTTGTGGAGCAATGCGATGAGAACGGAGCAGATTATTATATAGACATTGGGAATCAAATGAAGTTATGGAAGATACATGATTTTTATAAATTTTTATTTGGTGCAAGAGGTGAAAACAAATTCAACTGAAGTTTTGTTGAATGAAGATTTCTGGATGGAATTCTGCGAAGGACAAAATCTGCACAATATTATATATCATTTTGGAATGTTAGGCAGGGAGAGCAGTTTGGGGTATTTTTTTTGGAAAGGAAAGTGGCAGGCAATATCGAGGGAAGGATATTAATCACAAAAAAAAAGGCAAGAATTCAATGGAAAAAAGCAGAGCCCCAAAATATCAGTTTTATTTATAAGACTTTCCTGCTTCTCGGACTGTGCCAGGCAGCCATGGAAGGCTGCGAAATTCTATTTGTGATTCCGCTTTTGCTTCAAAAGAGTGGAGAAACGCCAACTACGAGACATCCAATTGTCGAATATTTGTTGGCAGTCGAACAACATTCAGGCCAAACGCTTTTGGATTTCATTCTTCGAAGAGGCAGCCATTTTGAGTGAGCAATGTGATTATCATTCGAAGTTTGCTTTCTTCGACGCCACAGCCAATGAAAGAGAATTCGATGGGTTTTGTTTTCATCGTTTGTTTTTCAACAAAGCTGTTGTTTTGCTCAGCTTCTATGTTTGTGCACGGTTATTTGGATTTTGTGCGTTGAGCATCAGAGAATGCATTTCAGAAGCATTGTCATCTGCATCGTGAGCATCGATGAATGAATGGCAACATTTCCATCCATCTTCCTCCTCTTCGCTGTTGAAGCACAGCCAACTCATTCTCTTCGTTTTCATCAGGGTTTATCTTCCTCATCCGCGATCTCGTTGGCATTTGATGCCTTCCAATCACGCAGGCCGAAGAGCAATGTCCTTCAAACACAGAAAGATGAGCATCCCTTCCTTCCTCGGCATCCCCATTTCGTCTGCTTCAATCTGCCGATCGTTGTCGTCTATTTCTTCTTCATCTTCTTCATCTTTCTCTTTCTCTTTCTCATTGTCATGCTATCGCTGTTGTTATTTGTTGAGGAAGACACATTCTCAACGAGCGTCTTGTTCGCTTGTGCCTGTGACATGTCTGGCATCGTCTGGTCGGGCATTGGCATCTGCAGCAGCAACATCTGCAGCTGCAACATCTGCAGCGGCAGCGGCAGCGGCAGCGGTTGGCATTGCCGCAGATGGATTGTCAGCGCTGCTTGTCCAAGTGATCCAACGGCACTTCCGTTTCAGAGCAAGCAGCATTCCCCTTCGCATGCTGCGCCATTCGGCCAATCCAATAGCCGTAGTCATTAACATCAACATCAATATTTTTGTTATCATCATCAACATCAACATCATCATCATCATCATCATCATCATCTTCTTCTTCTTCTTCTTCGTTGTATTTGTTGTTTTCGTCTTTGTGTTTTTTTTTCTTCATTTTCATTTGGGCTCTGCTCCTCTCTGCAGATGTCCCGTTCAATTAGCTCTTGTTCCCCATGTGCCACTCCACTTTGCATCTCACTTATATGTTGCATCATCTTTCACATTGACAATTGCAGCAATTTGTTCCTATTCTTCATTCCTATTCTTCCTCTCCTTTTCCATTCTAATTATCGTTATTGCTGTCTTTCTTATCATCTTCATCACGAACTTCTCCCTATTTATCAAGATAGTAATATAATTCCATGTATATCTTTCTTCTATTTCTTCTTTTTTTTCTTCCACATCATCTTTGCCTTCATCTCCTTCATCTCCTTCATCTCCTTCATCTCCTTCATCTCCTTCATCTCCTTCATCTCCTTCATCTCCTTCATCTCCTTCATCTCCTTCATCTCCTTCATCTCCTTCATCCTTTTCATCTTATTCATTTCCTTCATCGAATTCTTCTTCGGAATTGTTTTCATGTGCACCTTCTCGACAAATGAAATTACATAAATTTTATCCTTCTTGTCCATTATCATATTCTTCTTCCTCTTCTTCTCATTCTTCTTCGCCATCATTTAATCCACTTGATTTGTCAATTTCATTTTTTCCTTCTTTTTGCCCTTCTTAACCATCATCATCTCCTTCTTCTTCTCAACTTCTTCATCTTCTGAGTCGTCCTCGCCTATTTTTGAAAGCACAAGTTGAAGGAGCAATTTAAGCGGAAGCAGAACAGGAGAATGGAAATGGAATGGTTTTTTTTGGAGAAGCAGAAGAGATACAAAGTTGTTGATTGAATGATGGAAGATGGAGATGAGGGAAATGGGTGCTTTTGCAGAAAAGAAAAATTATCTGGAAAAGAAGAAAGAAGAAGAACAGAAACAATGAAGAATGGAGATTATTAAAGGCATGAATACAAGTTTTTTTTATTTTTAATAAAAAATAACATTTTAACAAAATATTATAATATATATATATATATATATATATATTGTGAAATTAGGATCTTTTTGGAAGAATATCTTCATTGGATAAAAGCGCGAGGGATGAGGAAAGATGGATTTTGAGGCGATCCAGGAAAGATGGCAGAAGGCGGGAAACGGAATGGGCATAGATGAGTGAGCAAAGGGAAAGATATGAAATGGATGGAAAAGGTTGGATTTGCGAAATGGAAAAGGTATTTTGAAAATGGGGAGGGAAAGCGATAAAAGATAGAGAGAAGAGAAATTGAAGAAATGGCAGAAGGAGAAATTTGAGAAATAATTGAGAAGAAGAAGGTATTTATAAGAAAACAGATTGAAAAGGAATGAAAGGAGGGAAATAAGAGGAAAAAGGAATTTGAAGATCGAATGTTTTGAGGAGCATTTGAAAAAAAGTTGGAAAAAGGGAAGAGGATGAAAAGTTTGTTGTGGGGATGGGGAAGGATGTTGAG
This sequence comes from Monocercomonoides exilis, assembly GCF_001643675.1. Taxonomy (NCBI): domain Eukaryota; phylum Preaxostyla; order Oxymonadida; family Polymastigidae; genus Monocercomonoides; species Monocercomonoides exilis. The sequence continues at coordinate 1,546,655 of NW_027150553.1, read as the reverse complement.
GCAGGGGCATTTGATCTGAGCGGGAGCATTGGGGTGTTGACAAACATCACATTGAAAGGGTGGGGAAGAGGGGGAGAGATCTATTCAGGCAGGCTGTTTGGAGGGAAGGGATATGGAAGGGAGAAGAGTGGAGATGAAGAAAAAGGAGGAGAAGGAGGAGAAAGAGAAAGGGGGAGAGGAAGAGAAGGAGATGGATATGGAGAAGGCATTGAAGGGAGTATTTCGGTGAGCGAATCACACTTCTCTTCTTTTTGTGTCTCATCTGCCCCATTCCTCTCATCCCCTTCAATACCCCTTGTATCCCTCTCTCACCTGACATTTTTCAACATATCAACAGCAAATGAGGCATGCTCACCTTCAACCACAATGTCAACCCAAACCACTTGTTTTATGAGCAGTTGCTCATTTTCATCGATTTGTGATGCGTATGATGGCGGGATTGTTCCTTCCCTCAACAACCCCTATGCCTCTCTGACTGCCTCAAACACATCATTCATTGGATGTTGCCGAACAAGAAATGTTGAATGCATTGGAACTACAGAGGTACCATTGAAACCAGACAGACAGAACGAAACATTCAATGGAGCAAATTCATTTATTTGGTGTGAATGGGATGGATCGAGGACAACAGGAGAAAGTGACTCATGGTCTGATGGAATATCGAGTGGTGGGGCCATCTGCATGTTCAGTCAATCAAACGCCTCTGTGTCTGTTTCTCATTGCTCTTTCAGCAACTGCTATGCTCATTATGCAGGAGGCGGTATAAATTGCTACAACATTAAATCGGTTGAGATTGTGAACAACACATTTGATTCTTGTACTGCGCAAAGTTATCGTGGGGGTGGAATTTTCATTTATTTGATTTCATCGTGTGTTCGGATTAGCAAATGTGACTTCCAGAATTGTAAAGCAAATAATGCAGGAGGAGGACTCTATCTTGAAAATTTTCAGGTTTCAGGATCAGGATGCATTGGAGCTGAAAATGAAGGTGGGGAGAGTGCGTGCGTGTTTGATTGCAGCTTCACTTCATGTTCACTTACCGGTAATAGTGGTGGGGGCATGTGTTGTTATAATATAGTTCCCCAATTCAAGATGAGGAGCGTTCAGTTCATTTCATGTTCTGCAATGGGATATGGAGGAGGGTTTCATTTTAATCCATATAAACAAAATGCACCAGATGATAGGATTTATTGTTTTTTCCTTTTCTTTCATGAATGCAAATGCAGGGATGCATCCAATCCATATGGGCATGATTTAGAATTTGCAGATTATTACAATGTTTTTTTGAGCACAGGAAATCCGTTCTTCGAATGTTACACAACAAACACAGACGAGAAGAGAGTGTGTTATGCATACAACTACTCGAAAGCAGGTGCCTGGAAATTTGATCAAACAATGAAAAAGATGTGGCTGAACGAATGGTCGAAGGTTCTGTATGTGGGTGCTAATGGAAGCGACTCGAGTGGGCTGTGTGGGATGGGCAAATCTGCACCTTGCAAGACGGTGGGACATGCAGTGGAGACGGGCTTGGAAGAGCTGAGCTCATCAGTCACGCTGATGGAAGGGAATCATGTGAGTGAGGCAACAACAATTGATATCGGATCAAAGGAGATTTCGGTCATTGGGAAGGAGAGGGAAACATGTTCGATTGGAGCAGGAGCTTTTTCTTTAGAATTACAATCTTTGTTGCCATATGAATCGACAATGTCAATTGTTAACACTTTTCAGGATATCAACTTTGCAAAGGAAACTAGTATACTCATTAAAAAACAATTTTTTTTTCCACCAGCACAATTATTAATGTGGGAATATTTAATATTTTTCATCTATGATTAAAAAAATTTAACAAATAAGTACAGTGAACGATGATGAACTATTCATCATATTGCCTTCTCATTTTTCGAGTTTGCTCATGACTTAGTGTGATGTTTTTAAAATCGATTTGATTTGTTGGAAATATTATGATTACGAATAGAATCTCCCAAACGAATTATTCTGTTGGAAATTCAAACGATTCTTTGAATTTGTTCTGTTTAAAATGAAAACACCATTTTTAGAATAGAAAAATTTGTTAATTTCACAAAAACGAAAGAATATTTAATTATATTCAATTTTTCATACACCAAAAATTATTCTTAAAACAAATAGATGCGAACTAAATCGAAATATTTTAAATCGATATTTAAATTTAATTTAAATAAAAATAAATGTTTGATAAATAATATTAAATTGAAGATAAATATTACTTGTTTGTTTTTGTGAATATTTTTCGCAATGTTTGCGTTGTTGTTTTCTGCGAATTTTGGAAATTTCGAACCAAAATAATATTAAAAATAAACTCAAAACAAAATTCAAAACATTTGTTTTCTTCAGTAAGAAATGATGATTTTTTAAATTTAAAAAGGAAAAATGAAAAAAGAGAATCCTATGTTTATCATTCTTTATAATATTTGCTTAAAAACCATCCTTTACTTTTTCAATTAATTGAGAAATAGTGTGCTTTCAATTCAGATGAGATGAAAATGTATCAGAATTTGTCTCAAATACCTGTTTTGCAATTGTTTAAAAGGAAGAACAAAAAAAAAATTGGGAAAGAGATGAAAAAATGTTGAAATAATAAACTTCATTCAAATTTCAACAACGAAAATGTTTTGGTCACTGCACAACATTCGACCGTTAATAAAATTCAATGTGGATGATTATAACGTAATTGTTAACTGTTTTATAAAGTTATTCTTCCATTCTTTTGTGATGAAACTTTCATTTTTGAATGAATCAAATTACAGATATCGCGTTAAATACCGGACGTCGCATAAAAATAACGGACAAGATCGATTTCACAATAACTGAAAGAGAAATAATTCTGACAATATTCCTCAAAATATATCTCATCAATGCAAACTCTATTGATATTCATAACTCTTATTATTTACTCGTTTGTGCTCAGATATATCAATTCTTGAAATTTCGGAGAAACAGGATTTTGAGTTTCTCTGAGATATTATAAATTATTTTTTTCTGAGCACCAATGAAGCTGTTTTGAAAGTCTCGTTTATCTAATGAGTTTGTATCATTGAGATATATTTTGAGGAATATTGTCAGAATTATTTCTCTTTCAGTTATTGTGAAATCGATCTTGTCCGTTATTTTTATGCGACGTCCGGTATTTAACGCGATATCTGTAATTTGATTCATTCAAAAATGAAAGTTTCATCACAAAAGAATGGAAGAATAACTTTATAAAACAGTTAACAATTACGTTATAATCATCCACATTGAATTTTATTAACGGTCGAATGTTGTGCAGTGACCAAAACATTTTCGTTGTTGAAATTTGAATGAAGTTTATTATTTCAACATTTTTTCATCTCTTTCCCAATTTTTTTTTTGTTCTTCCTTTTAAACAATTGCAAAACAGGTATTTGAGACAAATTCTGATACATTTTCATCTCATCTGAATTGAAAGCACACTATTTCTCAATTAATTGAAAAAGTAAAGGATGGTTTTTAAGCAAATATTATAAAGAATGATAAACATAGGATTCTCTTTTTTCATTTTTCCTTTTTAAATTTAAAAAATCATCATTTCTTACTGAAGAAAACAAATGTTTTGAATTTTGTTTTGAGTTTATTTTTAATATTATTTTGGTTCGAAATTTCCAAAATTCGCAGAAAACAACAACGCAAACATTGCGAAAAATATTCACAAAAACAAACAAGTAATATTTATCTTCAATTTAATATTATTTATCAAACATTTATTTTTATTTAAATTAAATTTAAATATCGATTTAAAATATTTCGATTTAGTTCGCATCTATTTGTTTTAAGAATAATTTTTGGTGTATGAAAAATTGAATATAATTAAATATTCTTTCGTTTTTGTGAAATTAACAAATTTTTCTATTCTAAAAAATGGTGTTTTCATTTTAAACAGAACAAATTCAAAGAATCGTTTGAATTTCCAACAGAATAATTCGTTTGGGAGATTCTATTCGTAATCATAATATTTCCAACAAATCAAATCGATTTTAAAAACATCACACTAAGTCATGAGCAAACTCGAAAAATGAGAAGGCAATATGATGAATAGTTCATCATCGTTCACTGTACTTATTTGTTAAATTTTTTTAATCATAGATGAAAAATATTAAATATTCCCACATTAATAATTGTGCTGGTGGAAAAAAAAATTGTTTTTTAATGAGTATACTAGTTTCCTTTGCAAAGTTGATATCCTGAAAAGTGTTAACAATTGACATTGTCGATTCATATGGCAACAAAGATTGTAATTCTAAAGAAAAAGCTCCTGCTCCAATCGAACATGTTTCCCTCTCCTTCCCAATGACCGAAATCTCCTTTGATCCGATATCAATTGTTGTTGCCTCACTCACATGATTCCCTTCCATCAGCGTGACTGATGAGCTCAGCTCTTCCAAGCCCGTCTCCACTGCATGTCCCACCGTCTTGCAAGGTGCAGATTTGCCCATCCCACACAGCCCACTCGAGTCGCTTCCATTAGCACCCACATACAGAACCTTCGACCATTCGTTCAGCCACATCTTTTTCATTGTTTGATCAAATTTCCAGGCACCTGCTTTCGAGTAGTTGTATGCATAACACACTCTCTTCTCGTCTGTGTTTGTTGTGTAACATTCGAAGAACGGATTTCCTGTGCTCAAAAAAACATTGTAATAATCTGCAAATTCTAAATCATGCCCATATGGATTGGATGCATCCCTGCATTTGCATTCATGAAAGAAAAGGAAAAAACAATAAATCCTATCATCTGGTGCATTTTGTTTATATGGATTAAAATGAAACCCTCCTCTATATCCCATTGCAGAACATGAAATGAACTGAACGCTCCTCATCTTGAATTGGGGAACTATATTATAACAACACATGCCCCCACCACTATTACCGGTAAGTGAACATGAAGTGAAGCTGCAATCAAACACGCACGCACTCTCCCCACCTTCATTTTCAGCTCCAATGCATCCTGATCCTGAAACCTGAAAATTTTCAAGATAGAGTCCTCCTCCTGCATTATTTGCTTTACAATTCTGGAAGTCACATTTGCTAATCCGAACACACGATGAAATCAAATAAATGAAAATTCCACCCCCACGATAACTTTGCGCAGTACAAGAATCAAATGTGTTGTTCACAATCTCAACCGATTTAATGTTGTAGCAATTTATACCGCCTCCTGCATAATGAGCATAGCAGTTGCTGAAAGAGCAATGAGAAACAGACACAGAGGCGTTTGATTGACTGAACATGCAGATGGCCCCACCACTCGATATTCCATCAGACCATGAGTCACTTTCTCCTGTTGTCCTCGATCCATCCCATTCACACCAAATAAATGAATTTGCTTCATTTTCTGTTTCGTTCTGTCTGTCTGGTTTCAATGGTACCTCTGTAGTTCCAATGCATTCAACATTTCTTGTTCGGCAACATCCAATGAATGATGTGTTTGAGGCAGTCAGAGAGGCATAGGGGTTGTTGAGGGAAGGAACAATCCCGCCATCATACGCATCACAAATCGATGAAAATGAGCAACTGCTCATAAAACAAGTGGTTTGGGTTGACATTGTGGTTGAAGGTGAGCATGCCTCATTTGCTGTTGATATGTTGAAAAATGTCAGGTGAGAGAGGGATACAAGGGGTATTGAAGGGGATGAGAGGAATGGGGCAGATGAGACACAAAAAGAAGAGAAGTGTGATTCGCTCACCGAAATACTCCCTTCAATGCCTTCTCCATATCCATCTCCTTCTCTTCCTCTCCCCCTTTCTCTTTCTCCTCCTTCTCCTCCTTTTTCTTCATCTCCACTCTTCTCCCTTCCATATCCCTTCCCTCCAAACAGCCTGCCTGAATAGATCTCTCCCCCTCTTCCCCACCCTTTCAATGTGATGTTTGTCAACACCCCAATGCTCCCGCTCAGATCAAATGCCCCTGCCTCAACATCCTTCCCCATCCCCACAACAAACTTTTCATCCTCTTCCCTTTTTCCAACTTTTTTTCAAATGCTCCTCAAAACATTCGATCTTCAAATTCCTTTTTCCTCTTATTTCCCTCCTTTCATTCCTTTTCAATCTGTTTTCTTATAAATACCTTCTTCTTCTCAATTATTTCTCAAATTTCTCCTTCTGCCATTTCTTCAATTTCTCTTCTCTCTATCTTTTATCGCTTTCCCTCCCCATTTTCAAAATACCTTTTCCATTTCGCAAATCCAACCTTTTCCATCCATTTCATATCTTTCCCTTTGCTCACTCATCTATGCCCATTCCGTTTCCCGCCTTCTGCCATCTTTCCTGGATCGCCTCAAAATCCATCTTTCCTCATCCCTCGCGCTTTTATCCAATGAAGATATTCTTCCAAAAAGATCCTAATTTCACAATATATATATATATATATATATATATTATAATATTTTGTTAAAATGTTATTTTTTATTAAAAATAAAAAAAACTTGTATTCATGCCTTTAATAATCTCCATTCTTCATTGTTTCTGTTCTTCTTCTTTCTTCTTTTCCAGATAATTTTTCTTTTCTGCAAAAGCACCCATTTCCCTCATCTCCATCTTCCATCATTCAATCAACAACTTTGTATCTCTTCTGCTTCTCCAAAAAAAACCATTCCATTTCCATTCTCCTTTCTGCTTCCGCTTAAATTGCTCCTTCAACTTGTGCTTTCAAAAATAGGCGAGGACGACTCAGAAGATGAAGAAGTTGAGAAGAAGAAGGAGATGATGATGGTTAAGAAGGGCAAAAAGAAGGAAAAAATGAAATTGACAAATCAAGTGGATTAAATGATGGCGAAGAAGAATGAGAAGAAGAGGAAGAAGAATATGATAATGGACAAGAAGGATAAAATTTATGTAATTTCATTTGTCGAGAAGGTGCACATGAAAACAATTCCGAAGAAGAATTCGATGAAGGAAATGAATAAGATGAAAAGGATGAAGGAGATGAAGGAGATGAAGGAGATGAAGGAGATGAAGGAGATGAAGGAGATGAAGGAGATGAAGGAGATGAAGGAGATGAAGGAGATGAAGGAGATGAAGGAGATGAAGGAGATGAAGGAGATGAAGGAGATGAAGGCAAAGATGATGTGGAAGAAAAAAAAGAAGAAATAGAAGAAAGATATACATGGAATTATATTACTATCTTGATAAATAGGGAGAAGTTCGTGATGAAGATGATAAGAAAGACAGCAATAACGATAATTAGAATGGAAAAGGAGAGGAAGAATAGGAATGAAGAATAGGAACAAATTGCTGCAATTGTCAATGTGAAAGATGATGCAACATATAAGTGAGATGCAAAGTGGAGTGGCACATGGGGAACAAGAGCTAATTGAACGGGACATCTGCAGAGAGGAGCAGAGCCCAAATGAAAATGAAGAAAAAAAACACAAAGACGAAAACAACAAATACAACGAAGAAGAAGAAGAAGAAGATGATGATGATGATGATGATGATGATGTTGATGTTGATGATGATAACAAAAATATTGATGTTGATGTTAATGACTACGGCTATTGGATTGGCCGAATGGCGCAGCATGCGAAGGGGAATGCTGCTTGCTCTGAAACGGAAGTGCCGTTGGATCACTTGGACAAGCAGCGCTGACAATCCATCTGCGGCAATGCCAACCGCTGCCGCTGCCGCTGCCGCTGCAGATGTTGCAGCTGCAGATGTTGCTGCTGCAGATGCCAATGCCCGACCAGACGATGCCAGACATGTCACAGGCACAAGCGAACAAGACGCTCGTTGAGAATGTGTCTTCCTCAACAAATAACAACAGCGATAGCATGACAATGAGAAAGAGAAAGAGAAAGATGAAGAAGATGAAGAAGAAATAGACGACAACGATCGGCAGATTGAAGCAGACGAAATGGGGATGCCGAGGAAGGAAGGGATGCTCATCTTTCTGTGTTTGAAGGACATTGCTCTTCGGCCTGCGTGATTGGAAGGCATCAAATGCCAACGAGATCGCGGATGAGGAAGATAAACCCTGATGAAAACGAAGAGAATGAGTTGGCTGTGCTTCAACAGCGAAGAGGAGGAAGATGGATGGAAATGTTGCCATTCATTCATCGATGCTCACGATGCAGATGACAATGCTTCTGAAATGCATTCTCTGATGCTCAACGCACAAAATCCAAATAACCGTGCACAAACATAGAAGCTGAGCAAAACAACAGCTTTGTTGAAAAACAAACGATGAAAACAAAACCCATCGAATTCTCTTTCATTGGCTGTGGCGTCGAAGAAAGCAAACTTCGAATGATAATCACATTGCTCACTCAAAATGGCTGCCTCTTCGAAGAATGAAATCCAAAAGCGTTTGGCCTGAATGTTGTTCGACTGCCAACAAATATTCGACAATTGGATGTCTCGTAGTTGGCGTTTCTCCACTCTTTTGAAGCAAAAGCGGAATCACAAATAGAATTTCGCAGCCTTCCATGGCTGCCTGGCACAGTCCGAGAAGCAGGAAAGTCTTATAAATAAAACTGATATTTTGGGGCTCTGCTTTTTTCCATTGAATTCTTGCCTTTTTTTTTGTGATTAATATCCTTCCCTCGATATTGCCTGCCACTTTCCTTTCCAAAAAAATACCCCAAACTGCTCTCCCTGCCTAACATTCCAAAATGATATATAATATTGTGCAGATTTTGTCCTTCGCAGAATTCCATCCAGAAATCTTCATTCAACAAAACTTCAGTTGAATTTGTTTTCACCTCTTGCACCAAATAAAAATTTATAAAAATCATGTATCTTCCATAACTTCATTTGATTCCCAATGTCTATATAATAATCTGCTCCGTTCTCATCGCATTGCTCCACAAAGCGGAGATTGGCCATTTCAACAATAATTCGGATTCCTGCACTTTGGAAAGGATACAGATGGAAATATCTTCACAATCAATAGAACAATATAAATTACATACATTATGTCTTTTTGTGTTTTGATGAAATTGTTGTGTTCCCCTTGGCCATCCAATTACCAACAATCATCAGGCAGAATTTCAGAATTTTTGCATCTCCACCATTGTCTGTTGTCACACAGGAAATAATATTCTTAGTTCTACAGGTAATGTTCACTCACGGATTTCTCATTCTGTGAATGGAATATTCCAGTTCTTTCGAATCTGATGATCACTGAATCCATTACAAAAAAGACTCAAACCAACAAATCATTTTATTATTTTCTTTTTCTCGTCAATGGTTGAGTGAAAATGGACGTGGTTGAGAGGGGTGTGTGGAAACAAAAATTAAACTTGTTTTGGGGATATATTTGTTCATTTTCTGAATTTCATGTGTTTGGCAGTGTTTGATTTCTAAGCGAGATTGTTTGTGGGGAGCAGGGTTCAGCTTGTGGCTGATCAGAGAAGCGGATGCGCACAAGGGAAAATGGTGCTTGCAGCAGCTGTGTTTGAAGGGATGATTTTTCAGCAATTCTTTTTTTGGAAAAGAAAGGCGAATGAGGGAAACAATGTTTGTGAGAAGGAGCAGGAAAAGGGAGGGGAATGGAGAATGTGGAGCGGAGTGCCTGTTTAGTGGAGGAACACATTGCAGCTGGGATTTATATACACATATTTTTTATTTCAAAGGGGGTGACAAAAGCGAGTTGGATGATGTATTTTGGGAGCTGATGGGTGGGGATGTTTGGGGATGCAGTCATGCTCATCTGGGCAGTCGAGGCAGCACAGGAAAGGGAATGTGCGATTGCTTTGTGAGCCTTTCGGGGCGTAGGAGGAGACAGGTTTGGTGATTTGTTTCATGAGAATTTATATATTTTATATTTAATTTTATTTTTCTTTATTGAGGATATTGAGTGAATTGCGGAAAGATGCATGGAAAGCCATCACATGTCGGCTGAGGAGCGCAGATTGTTTTTATAGCTTTGCTTGAAGAATGAGAGGAGGAAGAGAAATATTTCATATTTTTTGGATTGAGGGTTGGATGGAGGAAGATGGGAAGAGAAGAATGGTGAGAGTGAGGTTGAATGGGCAATGGAAGAGCGGGTGAGAACAACATTTAATTTTACTTTATTTGGAATTGAGTTTGAAAGGCGAAGGCGTGGTGTGGTGTGGTGCTTGGAGTGGATGATGTTGGGGTGAGAGTTAATTGGAGAGCAAACAGGGGACGAGGGGAGTGAAGGGAAATGAAGATTTGTGGAGGTATTTTATTCTTGTTTGTTCATTTTCTTCATGTTCCATTTTTTATTTGTATTTGTATTTTTTTTAATTTGATTGATGTGTGATGCGATCAGGTGTTATGAGAAGCACTGGGGGAGCATGAAATACGGGATGTGGAAGCACTGCTTTTTTCTGGGACATTCCTGGAAGAAATTGGGAGAAAGCAGCAACTGAAGAGCGTTTGGCAGAATGAGCGAGGCGGAAAGAACTGAAGAGAATGGGGAAGAAATTTTTGTGGAATTTTTCTAACAAAAATCTTTTCGGAAGCAGCAGCAGCAGAAGAGGCAGAAAAGAGGAACTCAAGCTCAATGGGATATTTTTTGGCATGGGGCTAAGAGGCATGGGGAAGGGGGAGAAGGAAAAGGAAGAAATTCTGTGAATGAATTTAATTTCTCATCTTTTTGCCAATATTTCGCTTCACCTTCTATTTCCCTTATATCCTTCTTCAAACTAATATTTTTCAACATCTCAATAGCAAATGATGCATGCTCACCTTCAACCACAATGTCAACACAAATCACATGTTTTATGAACAGTTGCTCATTTTCATCGGTCTGTGATGTGTATGATGGCGGAATTGTTCATTCCCTCAACAATCCCTTGGCCTCTCTGACTGCCTCAAACACTTCATTCGTTGGGTGTTGCCGAACAAGAAATGTTGTATGCGAAGGAAATGCAGATGTCAAGTTGACTCCAGGGAGACAAAACACAACGGATAATGGAGCGAATTCATTCACTTGGTGCGAATGGAAAGGATCGAAGGCTACTGAGACAAGTGAAGATTATTCAAATCAAGCCTCGAATGGAGGAGCAATATTTATGCACACCTTAACATCTGGAACACTTTCCATTTCTCGTTGCACATTCAACGACTGCTCATCATATTGTTGTGGTGGAGGGATAATGTGCTATACTATCAAAGCAGTGACTATTGAAAGCAGCACTTTCAATTGCTGTGTCTCCTCAAATCGATATGGGGGAGGTGTGTATTTATATGGAATTTCTTCGTGTGCTCGAGTGAGTGGATGTGAGTTCAAAAACTGTCAAGCGATTGGTTCAGGTGGAGGATTGAAATTAGATAATTTTAATGTTTCAGGAACAGGATGCATTCCAATAGAAAAAGGGGAAGGGGAGAGTGCGTGTGTGTTTGACTGCGGTTTCACTTCATGCTCAGTTACAAATACTGTTGGTGGAGGCATGTATTGTGTTAATATTCCTGCCACGCAATTCAAAATGAGGAGTGTTCAGTTTATTTCATGTTCAGCAACGTCAACTGGGGGAGGATTGTGTTTGCATCCAAATCGAGCAACAACGCCAAATGATAGAATCTATTGTTTCTTCATATTTTTCCATGAATGCAAATGCTCTGCAGCCACTCCATATGGGCATGATATGATATATTACGATAATAACAATTTATATTTATCTCAAAATAATCCGTTCTATGAATGTTACACAACAAACACAGATGACCAGAGAGCGTGTTATGCGTATAATTACTCGAATGCAGGTGCCTGGAAATTTGATCAAACAATGAAAAAGATGTGGCTGAAAAGAGGGATTCTCAACAGATTTGTGGCTGTGAGTGGTGGAGGTGAAGAAGAGTTATGTGGACTGGATGAGTCAAGTGCATGCCGAACCATTGGTGTTGCTGTTGAAAAGAGCGTGATCCAGGTGAGCCTGTCTGTCACACTGATGGGCGGGGATCACACAAGCGAGACAGCAACAATTGAGATTGGAGAAAAGAAGATTTCAGTCATTGGGAAAGGAAAGGAAACATGTTCGATTGGAACAGGAGCCCTTTCATCATCATCAGCAGTAGGAACGTTGTTCAGTGTGACAACAGGTCATCTTGGTTTATTGCACATGAAGGTTGACTGCAATTCAAATTCAAGTCCTTCTTCTCCGAGTGTGGTTGTGGTGTCTGATGGAGGTGGGTCACTTTCATTGGAGGATGTTGTGATCACCACGAGTGTTTCTTCAGGAAACTATGTGGTGTCTTCGTCAGTGTTTGTGGTGGCGCTGTCACAGCTGTCGATGGTTGGTGTGGAGATCAAAGATATGAAATTTTGAAGCATATTTTCTCTGGGTCAGAATCATATGTGTGGAAGGAAGAGAAACTGTTCTGTGAAATTAGAGAATGAATGAAAAGAAAAGAGTAGAAGGAGATGAAAAAGCACATATGGCATGGGACGCAATGATAATTGTTAATTTAAATTCATAAATACTAAATTGACAATGAAATCAAAACAAATAATTAAGTTTATTTGAATTGATTTATTTCGTTGAACTTCAGAAAAAAACTTTTCAGAATAATTAACAGTGAAATTTTGTATGTGTAATGAAATGCTTTATATTCAGTATTTATTTATAAATTGTTTCATGCGTTTGTAGAGTCAGATTTTTATTAGTACATATTTTTATATCGGTGTCTATTTTTTTTCTCCTTTTATTGTGATTAATGCACATTTGAAAATTATAAAAAATAAACAAATGGGGACGAATATGAATTTTCAAGTATTTTTTGGACCATGTATTTGAACTTTCTTTCTTTCAAAAATAATAACACACAAAAAATAATGAATAAATCATATTATCCTGCTGGTCTGTTAACGTCATTGTTGAGATAATATACATTTTAGTGATATTCAATATATTTCGAAATGTTAAGCCTTTTTATGAGAATTTCTGTAATAATAAAAAGTTCATCTAAAGTGCATTTTTTTTTTCTTCGAAAATAATTGAAGTTTCATATTTACCCTTAAATAGTTTGGAAATATTAAAAAGCATGTTTCTGTGAATTACATTTATGCCATTTCTATTTTTTTCAAAAAGATCATGAATTTTTTTTTTTTTTTTTTTTTTTTTTTTTTTTTTTTTTTTTTTTTTTTTTTGTTGTTGTTGTTGTTGTTGTAAATGCGTAGTTATTTTTGAAATCATAACTTTTTTCTGGGTGTGAATAATTTCTCTTATCCTTTCCTTGAGCAAGACTGTGGAAATTTCAATGTTGGATGTGTTGCATTTGCGATATTGATGGATAAATAATTAAAAATTGATGGCCGACTTCAAACAAAGAAAATTTCAACTTTTTGAAAAAATATTTCCAAATGAAAATTCTTAAAATTAATTTTGATTTTTTTGACATAAAGCTTATGATTTCAAAAATGATCACCCATATTCATGATCAAAGACTTGCTTGCATTCCCACAAGCTTTGTGTTTCTGTTATTTTAAATATTATCATTGTTAACATATTCACGATTTTAAAATTCAAAATTATTTTCTCTTTTCAATCTGTTTTCCCCCTTCATTTTTCTCATTTCACGTGAAAAATGAAAAATTGAATAACCTTCACAGATGGAAATGACTAAGATATTTTCTTTTCGACAATATGAGTATTGTCGAGTTCTTCAACACATTTTTCAATATCTTTTTAGTGTTTGACAGATCCAATAAGAAAAATGAAAAATAAACCCAACATCACCATTATCCGATTCGAGAGCTAAATGTTTTTATTATTAATTTTTCACAATCTCAAAAACTAAGGAACTTAATTTATGATTTCATAATAACAAAAGATATCGAATAATAATTTTTTGTTCAACTAAAGTTGCACTTCAATTCTTTCCGATTTTTTTCCAAGAAATTTTTGTTTTCTGACAGACTGCTGCTTAATGCGATGCCATTATCAACAAATAAATAATTTGAAATGATTATTTTTATTAATACACAAAACACTCAAATGCTTATCCAAAATGAATTAATTATTTCTGGAAACTTCCTTTTTATCTGTTCAAAGGTGAAAATGTCTTCTTCTTTTCATAATCTGATTATTTTACCAATTTCTTATTATTTGTGTTATTTGGAAAATATAGAGATGTTGCTGTGGTTCGTTTTGTCGAGTTCCATTTTAGAAAATAAAGTGAAAATGGAAAAACAATCAGATCAAAATATGATGATGACATTAATCCCTTTTGACAGATAAAAAGGATTTTTCCAGAAATAATTAATTCATTTTGGATAAGCATTTGAGTGTTTTGTGTATTAATAAAAATAATCATTTCAAATTATTTATTGATGGCATTGTGGAAAAAATCGGAAAGAATTGAAGTGCAACTTTAGTTGAACAAAAATTATTATTCGATATCTTTTGTTATTATGAAATCATAAATTAAGTTCCTTAGTTTTTGAGATTGTGAAAAATTAATAATAAAAACATTTAGCTCTCTGTCAAACACTAAAAATGTGTTGAAGAACTCGACAATACTCATATTGTCGAAAAGAAAATATCTTAGTCATTTCCATCTGTGAAGGTTATTCAATTTTTCATTTTCACGTGAAATGAGAAAAATGAAGGGGAAAACAGATTGAAAAGAGAAAATAATTTTGAATTTTAAAATCGTGAATATGTTAACAATGATAATATTTAAAATAACAGAAACACAAAGCTTGTGGGAATGCAAGCAAGTCTTTGATCATGAATATGGGTGATCATTTTTGAAATCATAAGCTTTATGTCAAAAAAATCAAAATTAATTTTAAGAATTTTCATTTGGAAATATTTTTCAAAAAGTTGAAATTTTCTTTGTTTGAAGTCGGCCATCAATTTTTAATTATTTATCCATCAATATCGCAAATGCAACACATCCAACATTGAAATTTCCACAGTCTTGCTCAAGGAAAGGATAAGAGAAATTATTCACACCCAGAAAAAAGTTATGATTTCAAAAATAACTACGCATTTACAACAACAACAACAACAACGAAAAAAATTCATGATCTTTTGAAAAAAAATAGAAATGGCATAAATGTAATTCACAGAAACATGCTTTTTAATATTTCCAAACTATTTAAGGGTAAATATGAAACTTCAATTATTTTCGAAGAAAAAAAATGCACTTTAGATGAACTTTTATTATTACAGAAATTCTCATAAAAAGGCTTAACATTTCGAAATATATTGAATATCACTAAAATGTATATTATCTCAACAATGACGTTAACAGACCAGCAGGATAATATGATTTATTCATTATTTTTTGTGTGTTATTATTTTTGAAAGAAAGAAAGTTCAAATACATGGTCCAAAAAATACTTGAAAATTCATATTCGTCCCCATTTGTTTATTTTTTATAATTTTCAAATGTGCATTAATCACAATAAAAGGAGAAAAAAAATAGACACCGATATAAAAATATGTACTAATAAAAATCTGACTCTACAAACGCATGAAACAATTTATAAATAAATACTGAATATAAAGCATTTCATTACACATACAAAATTTCACTGTTAATTATTCTGAAAAGTTTTTTTCTGAAGTTCAACGAAATAAATCAATTCAAATAAACTTAATTATTTGTTTTGATTTCATTGTCAATTTAGTATTTATGAATTTAAATTAACAATTATCATTGCGTCCCATGCCATATGTGCTTTTTCATCTCCTTCTACTCTTTTCTTTTCATTCATTCTCTAATTTCACAGAACAGTTTCTCTTCCTTCCACACATATGATTCTGACCCAGAGAAAATATGCTTCAAAATTTCATATCTTTGATCTCCACACCAACCATCGACAGCTGTGACAGCGCCACCACAAACACTGACGAAGACACCACATAGTTTCCTGAAGAAACACTCGTGGTGATCACAACATCCTCCAATGAAAGTGACCCACCTCCATCAGACACCACAACCACACTCGGAGAAGAAGGACTTGAATTTGAATTGCAGTCAACCTTCATGTGCAATAAACCAAGATGACCTGTTGTCACACTGAACAACGTTCCTACTGCTGATGATGATGAAAGGGCTCCTGTTCCAATCGAACATGTTTCCTTTCCTTTCCCAATGACTGAAATCTTCTTTTCTCCAATCTCAATTGTTGCTGTCTCGCTTGTGTGATCCCCGCCCATCAGTGTGACAGACAGGCTCACCTGGATCACGCTCTTTTCAACAGCAACACCAATGGTTCGGCATGCACTTGACTCATCCAGTCCACATAACTCTTCTTCACCTCCACCACTCACAGCCACAAATCTGTTGAGAATCCCTCTTTTCAGCCACATCTTTTTCATTGTTTGATCAAATTTCCAGGCACCTGCATTCGAGTAATTATACGCATAACACGCTCTCTGGTCATCTGTGTTTGTTGTGTAACATTCATAGAACGGATTATTTTGAGATAAATATAAATTGTTATTATCGTAATATATCATATCATGCCCATATGGAGTGGCTGCAGAGCATTTGCATTCATGGAAAAATATGAAGAAACAATAAATTTTATCATTTGGTGCTGTTGCTCGATTTGGATGCAAACACAATCCTCCCCCAGTTGACGTTGCTGAACATGAAATAAACTGAACACTCCTCATTTTGAATTGCGTGGCAGGAATATTAACACAATACATGCCTCCACCAACAGTATTTGTAACTGAGCATGAAGTGAAACCGCAGTCAAACACACACGCACTCTCCCCTTCCCCTTTTTCTATTGGAATGCATCCTGTTCCTGAAACATTAAAATTATCAAGATAAAGTCCTCCTCCATAATTAACTGTTTTGCAATTCTGAAATTCACATCCGCTGATACGAACACACGACGAAATCGTATAAACAAATACTCCACCACCATAACGATTTTGAGCGTTACAAGAATCAAAGGTGTTGTTCACAATCTCAACTGATGAAATATTGAAGCAATTAATTCCTCCTCCAGCATAATGTGCAATACATCCATTAAACACACAATGGGAAACAGACACAGAGGCGTTTGATTGACCATACATGCAGATAGCCCCTCCACTTGACATTCCATCCGTCCATGAATCGCTTTCTCCTGTTGTCCTCGATCCATCCCATTCACACCAAATAAATGAGTTTGCTCCATTGAATGTTTCATTCTGTCTGTCTGGTTTCAATGGAACTTCTGAAGTTCCAATGCATTCAACATTCCTTGTCCGACAACATCCAACGAATGATGTGTTCGAAACAGATAAGGAAGCCAAGGGGTTGTTCAGAGAAGGAACAATTCCGCCATCATATGCATCACAAACAGATAAAAATGAGCAACTACTCATCAGACATGTGGTTTGAGTTGACGTAGTTGTTGAAGGCGAACATACATCATTTGCTGTTGAGATGTTGAAAAATGATAATTTGGAGAGGGACATTAGGGGTGTAAAGGGCGGTAATAAAAAATTGGCAAAAAGAGGAAAAGTGAGATTCACTCACTGAAATTCTTTCTTCAAAGCTTCCTTCTCTTCCTCATGCCTCTTGGCGTCATGCAGCAAAATTTCCAAATAAGCTCAAATCCCTTTTCTCGCCTCTTCCGCTGCTTCTCAAAGGGATATCCATAAGAAGAAAATCATCTTTCCCTTTTATTCCTCTAAATCAAAACGAAATTCCAACATTCTTCATCATTCATCTTTCGACAAATCCTCTTTTTATCTTCGCTTCCCATTTCCTGTCTTCTTTCCACATTCCATTCGCATTTATCGCTTTTGAATAACCACACAAATGCCCCTATAATCATTAAATAATTGAGGGAAAAAATATAAATTTGTAATTAAATACGAAAGATAATTTTTTAAAACAAAACAAAGCAAAATAAGATATAACAAATAATAACAAACTATTTCATAATGAATTTTTTTCACACACTTTTTCTAATTCGTCCTTTCTTCTTCATTTCCTTTTTTTTTCCCCCAAAATATCGTTATTTTCTGTCAGCAAAATTCATTTGTCCCGCCTCCGTTTCTTTTCTTCTTCTCCTAAAAATAATAGCCAAAGTCCAATCCTCAGTTCTGTTTCAAGTGGAATAACTCCAACAGCTCAAATCGTAAAATTAGGCAATGACGATGATGAATAAAAGGAAGATGAAGAGGAAGAAGAAGAAGAAGAAGAAGACGAAAAAGAGGAGGAAGCAGTTCTATTGAAAAAAAAATTATTTACAAAAAAGTTAGTGATTATAAATGAGCATTTGACAGCATTTTCACAGTTAGCAGCTCCAAATGCTCTTCCTCCGCCTTTCTGCTCCTTCTTTGCAATATCTAATGTCTGCTCGGAAAAAATAACAAGAGAAGGATAATTGAAAATAAGATTCTTGTAGATTAATAGTTGACATGAAATGAACCGAAGCTGTTGAATCACTTTTTCTCGAGGATAAATGATAAATAGGGAGAAGAAAGAATGAGCAGATGAAAATGAGAAGGAAGAAGAAGATGATGAAAGGGCTCCTGTTCCAATCGAACTTTTATCTTTGCCTTTCCCAATGACCGAAATCTTCTTTGTCCCAATATCAATGGTTGTTGTTTCTCTTTCATGATTTCCATCCAGCAGCGTGATTGCCAAGCTTATCTGCACCTCACACATCTCAAACGCCTTCTTCACTGTCAGACACGGATTTGATTCATTTGCCCCGCAAAATGGAGATGTATCATTTCCATTCACCGAAACATAAATCGTCTTGTCCTTCAGCCAATCCTTCTTTTCCGTGTACTGAAATTTCCAACTCCCTGTACTCGAATAATCATATCCATAACATACTCTCTGGCCATCTGTGTTTGTTGTGTAACATTCATGAAATGGATTATTTTGGGATAAATAGAGATTATTTTGATCATAATACATCACATCATGACCATATGGAGTGGAGGTTGTTCTGCATTTGCATTCATGGAAGAACAAAAAATAACAATAAAACCCATCACTTGGCGCTGTTGATTGAACGGGATAAAACCAAAATCCTCCTCCATATGCCGATGCATTACATGATATAAACTGAATGCTCCTCATTTTGAATTTCGTTGGAACGTATTGACAACACATGCCTCCACCATTATTTGCAGAAACTGAGCATGAAGTGAAAATGCAGTCAAACACACACGCACTCTCCCCTCCTCCATTTTCTGTTGGAATGCATCCTTCTCCAGAAACCTGAAATGATTGCAATATTAATCCTCCTCCATAGCTTGATGCCTTGCAATTCCGGAATTCGCAATCACTGATCCGAGCACATGATGAAATGGAGCTGGCATACATTCCGCCTCCATGTTGGTTTTGAGCTGTACACGCATTGAACACATTATTTTCGATACGCACAGACTTTATTGTGTTGCACATAATTCCACCTCCACGGCTGTATGCAAAGCAATTATTAAACGAGCAATGAGAAACAGATAGTTCTCCATTTCCCTTGTTGTACATGAAAATTGCACCTCCACTCGATATCCCGTCTGTATTAGAGTCAATTTCTCCAGTAGTCTTCGACCCATCCCATTCACACCAAGTGAATGAGTTTGCTCCATTATCCGTTTCGTTTTGCCTCCCTGGCTTTTTATTATTATCTGAAGTTCCTTCACATACAACATTTCTTGTACGACAACATCCAATGAATGAGGCGTTTGAAACAGTTAAGGATGATGAGGGGTTGTTGAGGGAAGGAACAATCCCTCCATCATACACATCACAGACTGATGAAAAGGAGCAACTGTTCATAAAACACGAGGTTTGGGTTGATGTAGTCGCTGGAGGTGAATAATCTGAAGATGCTGTTGAAAAGTTGAAAAATGATAATTTGGAGAGAGAAGCAAATGGCATCGAGGGAGTTGAGAGGAATGGGGCTTGACTCACTCACAGAAATATTCCATTCAATAACTCCTTCTCTTCCTTTCCCCTCTTAGAAAAATATCGCAAAATAACCCAATATGGCTGTGCCCATTTTTCTATCTCTTCTGCCTCTTCTGAAATGAATCTTTTTCCCACATCTCTGTTTTTCCTTTTGTTTCCATCTTTCGCTCCTAACCTTATTCCATTCGCATCCATTCATTTTGAATATACATGCAAAAGTCCCTGCTATCATTTAAAAAATAAATTATAAATTTAAAAATATAAAATAAAATAAAATACAAAATATAAAAATAAATAAACAAACAAATAAATAAATAAAAATACAATACAAATTATGAAAAACCAGTACCGTTTTTTTATCGGCTTTTTCCACTTCATTTTCTGCTTCTTCTTCTTCTTCTTTTCCCCCTCCTCCTTCTCCTCCTCTAAATATCGCTCCTTTTTGCTAACACACCCGCCTGCCCCATCTCTGCCGACGATCCAAATGCCAATAGCATTTTCCCCATTTTACTCCAAAAAAGAAAAGAAAAGAAAAGAAAAAAGAAAATAGCCAAAGCCCAGTCCTCAGATTCCCTGAATCAAAAAACTTCAATAACAAGAATCTAATAAATAGACCAGAATGACAAAGAAGGCAAAGAAGTAATTATTGAAGAAGATATTGAACGACAAATAGAAGGAGATGACAAAACTGATGAATCAGGAGAAGTGGATGATGATGATGTTGATGATGATGATGATGAAGGCCAAGAAGAAGTTATTTTAAAAATTATTTACAAAAAAGTTAGTGATTATAAACGAGCATTTGACAGCACCTTCACAGTTAGCAGCTCCAAATGCTCCGCCTCTATCTTTCTGCTCCTCCTTATTCGTTGTCTCAAAAATCTTCAGCAAACACTTATAAGAGAAGGGAAATTGAAAATAAGGATCTTACAAATTTAAAGTTGACATGAAATGAATTGAAGCAGTTGAATCACTTTTTTTCTGAGGAAAAATTGCAGGAAGAAGAAAGAATGAGTAGATGAAGATGAGAAAGATGAATAATACAAATTCACTTCTGTTCCAATTGAACATGCTTCCCTTCCCTTCCCAATGATTGAAATTTTTTTTGTCTCAATCGCAATCGTTGTTGCCTCACTTTTGTGATCCCCTTCCATCAGCGTGACTGACAGGCTCACTTGAATCACGCTCTTTTCAACTGCAACACCAATGGTTCTGCATGCACTTGACTCATCCAATCCACACAACTCTTCTGCGTTTCCTCCACTCACTGCCACAAATCGATTGAGAATCCCTCTTTTCAGCCACATCTTTTTCATTGTTTGATCAAATTTCCAGGCACCTGCATTCGAGTAATTATACGCATAACACGCTCTCTTCTCGTCTGTGTTTGTTGTGTAACATTCATAGAACGGATTTCCAGAATTCAAATACAGATTGTAATAATCTGCAAATATCATATCATGCCCATATGGAATTGAAGCCGTTCTGCACTTGCATTCATGAAAGAAAAGGAAATAACAATAAATCCCATCAGTTGGAGCTGCTGTGTTCTTTGGTTCAAAATACAATCCTCCTCCATATGCAGTTGCTGAACATGAAATGAACTGAATGCTCCTCATTTTGAATTGTTCAGGTGCACTTCTACAAAACATACCTCCACCATAATTGCTTGTAAGTGAACATGAAGTAAAAATGCAGTCAAACACACATGCACTCTCCCCTTCCCCTTTTTCTATTCCAACGCATCCTGCTCCTGTGGCATTAAAATTATCAAGAAAAAGTCCTCCTCCATGGGTATATGCTTTGCAATTCTGGAATTCACATCCGCTGATCCGAACACATGATGAAATCGCATAAACACACATTCCTCCGCCAAATTGATTTTGAGCAATACAGGAATTATAAAAGTTGTTTCTGATGTCTACCGATTTGATTGTATGTGCCATGATGGCTCCTCCATCCCAACTTGCGTAACAGTCATTGAATGCACAATGCGAAACGAACATTTCTCCAGACTTAAGATTATGCATATAAATCGCACCGCCATTCGAACCGCTGTCAGAACCGTCTTGAACATTTCCAGTAGCCTTCGATCCGTTCCACTCGCACCAAGTGAATGAATTTGCTCCATTTTCCGTTGTGTTTTGTCTTCCGGGAGTCAACTTTCCATCTGAAGTTCCATTATATTCAACATTCCTTGTCCGATAACATCCCACAAACGAGGTGTTTGAGGCAGACAATGAAGCCAAGGGATTGTTGAGGGAAGGAACAATCCCGCCATCATATGCATCACAAACAGACCAAAATGAGCAACTGTTAATAAAACATGTGGTTTGGGTTGACATAGTTGCTGGGGATGAGCATACATCATTTGCTGTTGAGATATTGAAAAAAAAATCAGTTGGAAGAGAAAAATGAGGGGCTTGGAGGGTAAAGAGAAAAATACAGAAAAAACACTGAAACACTTCCTTCTTTGCCTCCTTCTCTTCTCAATGATTCATGGCAAAGCGTTGCAAAATATCCTAATGTGGCCATATCCCTTTTCCTGCATTTTGCCCCTTCTTCATCGTCTGCTTTCCCCATATCCCTTTTTCTTCTGTTGCAATCTTCTGCTTGCTTTCAAAAATCCTTTTTCTTTCATCGATTTTGAGTGTTCGCGCAAAAGCCCCTATTATTATTTTTAAAAAATATTTAATAATACAAAAACAAAAATACAAAAATACAAAATAAATAAATAAATAAATAAATAAATAAAATATATACGTATATAAAACATAAAAAATATAATATGAAATATGAAAAACTCTGTACCATTTTCTTTTTGAAATCTTCTGATTCACCAATCCCTTCTTCTTTTTTTTCTCCTCAAATCCTTGTCAAATATCTTCTTCAACCATTTCTTCAATTTTCTGCTTATTCTTTTATCACATCGCCTTCTTTTCAAATCGCTGCATAGATCTTCAAATTCATCCTCTTCTATCAATTTCGTTTATTTCCTCTTGTTCATTCATCTATATACCCTTCATTCGTCTCCTTCTGCAATCTTTCTGCTATGCGTGCACTTGCATTCGCATTGAGTATCCCAGCGATAATCATAATACCCGAAAAATATAAATATAAATATAAATATAAATATAAATATAAATATAAATATAAATATAAATATAAATATAAATATAAATATAAATATAAATATAAATATAAATATAAATATAAATATAAATATAAATATAAATATAAATATAAATATAAATATAAATATAAATATAAATATAAATATAAATATAAATATAAATATAAATATAAATATAAATATAAATATAAATATAAATATAAATATAAATATAAATATAAATATAAATATAAATATAAATATAAATATAAATATAAATATAAATATAAATATAAATATAAATATAAATATAAATATAAATATAAATATAAATATAAATATAAATATAAATATAAATATAAATATAAATATAAATATAAATATAAATATAAATATAAATATAAATATAAATTAATTGTTATTTGAATAAAAAAATAAATAAATAAAATTGAGGTTTCAAAAAATTAAAAAAACGAAGAAAGAAAGAAAGAAAGAAAGAAAGGTATCACACACATTCAAAATATGCCTCAAATTTGTAGCGTCTCCCTCAACTCACCAAAGAGAGATTCTTCTTCGACCTCTTCTGTTATTCCCTCATTTCCCCCGTTTCAATCTCCCAACCCTCTCTTCTCCTGCCAGCTCATTCAGTCCATCCCTTCCTCTTCTGCTTCATCTCCTCCTTCTCCCTCTTCTCTTTCCCTCTCAAATCCTTTTTTACAAGACTCCAAAATACCTCCATATCAAGTGGGAAAAAAAAAATCCAGATTATTTCCGCGGTTTCACCAAATAGCTTCTCTTGTTCATGTTTCTGCTTCGCTCTCTCCAATCTCTCTTCAAAACTGTCTCCATTAATACTTTTCAACGCCTTTCTATGACTCGTCTTCCTCGTCTTCCTCGTCTTCCTCGTCTGCCTCGCCTCCACCAAGCCAAATCCAAACTTTCTCTTGATGAGCTGCATCCACTGCGAGCACACACCAACAGATGCATCGAGCAAAATGCTCCATTCTCTAATAAAAAAAATAGCATTCAAGCAGAAAAGGAGACTGCAGCGACAGAGGCTGAAAACATAATGATTTCTCATCCCGCCCATTTTCTGAACTCAGAAATGCTCTCCACAGTTCCTGCGACACTGCAACAATCAAAAAGTGCACAGAAATGAAGATGAGGGGGGAAAAGCATTCAAAATTGTGCAGAAGTCGAGAACGAAGACGAAGAAGACGAAAAGGATGAAGAAAATAAGGAAGACGCTTTTGAAGATGATTTCAAAATCAATAAATAAATATTCGGTTCATATTCTGCACAGCCAAATAAAAATACCCGCTCTTCTGAGCCTCTCCATTTCACCCTTCTCTTCTGCTTTGCCCGCTTTTCAACAAGCAATCAAAATGAAAACCTTTCCCATTCATCGCCCATCTGAAATTCTTCCTTTCTGCACACTTCTCTTGCATCTCTCATTCACATCCATCTTTCCTCTTTTCCTCTTTTCCTCTTTCTCCTTTCTCCTTTCTCCTTTCTCCTTTCTCCTTTCTTCACGCAAATGCTCCTCCCCTTCGTTTCCTAAACTTTCCTCTTCTCTTCCAATCTCTTCTATCCCATCCAGCAGCATTCACCCAATCCCACTTATTGTCTCTCTGTGAAAAATATTATCATATTTATAACATAAAACACATAATGGATAATAAAAAAACGGAAATTAGAATATAAAAAATGAAAAATAGAAAACAAAAAACAGAAAATAAAAAATGAAAAATAAAAAATAAAAAACGAGCAAACATACACCCTCAGGTTTTGCTTCTTCCTCCCCATTTCCTCAGAACTTCCCCCGCTCCCTTTCCAAATTCCTCATCCTCGTGCTGCTGTCCCTCCACTCCCCGAATAAACCCCTGCTCCTTCAACAGAAGAAAAGACACTCTGCAATCCTGTTCGGCAAACTCGCTAATACGCCTCCTCCCACATACCCATTTCTGACATTTCTCGCCCACAATCAACATTCATAATAACTCCAATCAATTCAACTGATGCACCTTCTTCAATCTCCTTCCTCCCCTTCCTCTTTTTCTTCCTCTTTTTCTTCCTCTTTTTCTTCCTCTTTTTCTCCTCTCCGCTTTATCCCTTCTTTCTGCCCCTCCTTTTCCAAACTCCCCTGCCCAGCAATGTGACTGCCCACCAACACCAAAGAAATCTCTCATGAAATCCATCCATCAGTTCATCCCATCTCCCTCTTCTCCTCGCCTCCACAAACTGCTCCTGCTCCCAAAATCCCCAGCAAAATCGCCCCCTCTGCTGCCTCACTCATTTCGAAAGAATCATCCAAATCTCAAATTTTTCATCTCAATGTATTCATCTGATAATTTTCATCTCCTCAGAAATATCTGCTCCTCAACTCATCAAAAGCTCAAACACACACACCCCGCCTTCTTTTCTGCCATCCTGCTGCCTCAAGCTGCAACTAAATAGCCCGCTCCTTCGCCTGCCTTGCCCTTCTGCAAATGGCACACCAAAGACCTCGATGGCCATCCTTCCATGACACCTGCTCAAGCAGCAGCACCTGAAGAAGAATGGGTCAGAACAGGAACTGGAACTGGAACTGGAACTGGAACTGGAACTGGAACTGGAACAAGACAGAACGGCCATCTCCCTCCCCCAACCCCTCCAAACACCTCCTCCAACACGCACACGCATTCACAGCTGCAATCCCTCAGCGTCTCTTTCAAGCTGCAGTCCCTTTGCGAACTTCGCTTTCCTGCCCTGTCTCCAAACATCCTTTCGTTTCGTCTCGCTTCCCGCTCTCCAATCCCCAATCCCGCTGCTTTCTTTTTTTCGCACTAAAAAATTATTCTAGCCCCTCATAATTGCTAATTGCTGGCTGTCCAACAAGGAAACCTTCTTGTCTTCAACAACGCTTCTTTGCCCTCTTTCTGTTTTCTTGAACATCCAGAAATTGGCTTTGCTCGTTCACCACAGCTTTCCTTGCCAAAAAATACCCCAAACTTCTCTATCTGCCTTACGCTCTTAAATTCTACATAATGTTGTGCAGATTTTGTCCTTCACAGAATTCCATCCACTTTTTGTCTTCAT
Organism: Monocercomonoides exilis; assembly: GCF_001643675.1. Lineage (NCBI taxonomy): Eukaryota > Preaxostyla > Oxymonadida > Polymastigidae > Monocercomonoides > Monocercomonoides exilis. Next base: position 1,520,617 of record NW_027150553.1, on the reverse strand, counting down.
TTTATAATATGAAAGTTGAATTTGTTTTCACCTCTTGTTCCAAATAAAAATTTATAAAAATCATGTATCTTCCGAAACTTCATTTATTTCCAAATTGCTATACAATAATCTGCTCCATTCTCATCGCATTGCTCCACAAAGCGGAGATTGGCCATTTCAACAATTATTTGGATTCCTGCACTTTGGAGAGGATACAGATGGAAATATCTTCACAATATATAGAACAATATGAATTGCACACAATATCATTTTTGTGTTTTGATGAAATTGTTGCATTCCCCTTGGCCATCCAATTACCAAAAATCATCAGGCAGAATTCCAAAAATATTGCATTGCCTCGTTTCTTGTTGCCTCCACAGGAAATAATATTCCTAGTTCTACAGATAATGTTCACTCACGGATTTCTCATTCTGTGAATGGAATATTCCAGTTTTTTCAAATCTGATGATCATTGAATCCATTACAAAAAAGACTCAAACCAACAAATCATTTTGATATTTTCTTTTCTCGGCAATGGCTGAGTGAAAAGGGACGTAGTTGAGAGGGGTGTGTGGAAACAAAAATTAAACTTGTTTTGGGGATGTATTTGTTCATTTTCTGAATTTCGTGTGTTTGGCAGTGTTTGATTGATAGGCGAGATTGTTTGTGGGGAGCAGGGTTCAGTTTGGGGCTGATCAGAGAAGCGGATGCGCACAGGAGAAAATGGTGCTTGCAGCAGCTGTGTTTGATGGGATTATTTTTCAGCAGTTCGTTTTTTAGAAAAGAAAGGCGAGCGTGGGAAACAATGATTGTGAGAAGGAGCAGGAAAGGGGAGGGGAATGGAGAGTGCGGGGTGGAGTGCCTGCTTGGTGGAGGAACATATTGCAAGTGGAATTTATATCCACATATTTTTTTTATTTTAAAGGGGGTGACAAAAGCGAGTTGGATGTTGTATTTTGGGGAGCTGATGGCTGGCGATGTTTGGGGATGCAATCATGCTCATCTGGGCAGTCGAGGCAGCACAGGAAAGGGAATGTGCGATTGCTTTGTGAGCCTTTCGGGGAGTAGGAGGAGACAGGTTTGACGATTTGTTTCATGAGAATTTATATATTTGATATTTTTAATTTTGTTTTTTTTTATTGAAGATATTGGGTGAATTGCGGAAAGATGCATGGAAAGCCATCACATGTCGGCTGAGGGATGGCGATGGAACGCAGACTGTTTTTTTTTTAAGACTATCTTGAAGAATGAGAAGAAGAAGAGATATTTCATTTTTTTTTTTGGATTGAGGGCTGGATGGAGGAAGAAGGGAAGAGAAGAATGGTGAGAGTGATGTTGAATGGGCAATGGAAGAGCGGGTGAGAACAACATTTAATTTTACTTTATTTGGAATTGAGTTTGAAAGGCGAAGGCGTGGTGTGGTGTGGTGTTTGGAGTGGATGATGTTGGGGCGAGAGGTATTTGGAGAGAGGCAAACAGGGGATGAGGGGAGTGAAGAGAAATGAAGATTTGTGGAGGTATTTTATTCTTGTTTGTTCATTTTCTTCATGTTTCATTTTTTATTTTTATTTTTATTTTTATTTTTTTGATTTGATTGATGTGTGATGCGATCAGGTGCTGTCAGAAGCGCTGGGGGAGCATGAAATACGGGATGTGGAAACAGTACTTTTTTCATGAACATTCCTGGAAAAAACTGGGAGAAAGCAGCAACTGAAGAGCGTTTGGCAGAATGAGCGAGGCGGAAAGAACTGAAGAGAATGGGGAAGAAATTTTTGTGGAATTCATTTACAAAAATCTTTTCGGAAGCAGCAGCAGAAGAGTCAAAAAGTTTGATTCAATTTTTTTGAGCCATTTTGGTTGATCTTCAATAATTGCTCCATGTTTTTAATAAAATTCTATCCTTTTCTCTTTTTCTTTCTTTCTTTCTCTCTCTCTCTCTCTTTCTCCTCTTTCTCTCTCTCTCCTTTCTCTTTATCTTTCTCCATCTCTTCCTCTTCCTCTTCCTCTTTCCTTCCTTGTTATTGATTGTTGTGTGAATGTTTTGTTCATGCAGCAGAACAAATAGTATACTCCTAACTTTATGTTGAATGTTCTGCACATCTCAAAATTATTATTATTCTTATTCTGATTTCTAATTCTTCTTCTATTAAATCTTCTTCTTCATGATTTCATAATAATTATTATTATCATTATTATTATTACATATTCACCGTATTTCTATCTATCTATCTCTATCTCTGTTTCAATTGTTCCCAAATAATGGAATATTTCTATGAAACGCTGTTGTTGTTGTTCCTTTCGCTGAATGAGCTGCAAATATTCCAGTTTTATTGATTCTTCACAGAAAATGATGTTATTTCTGTCAGTTTTTCAAAATAGAATTTCACAATAAGAATAATAGTTGTCAAGTCATTTGCTATCTCTTAGAATCTGGGAATGAATTCATTTTTAGCATGAAAATCAAAAAAAAAAATAATTCTTATTCTTTCCTTCCTTCTTTCTTTCTTTCTTTTATGCCTTCTTCCTTTTCGAATCTTTTTAGAAGTTCTCATGATTGTTCTCTGTTTATTGTTCTGTTGAACTGATGAATCGTTGGACAACTTGCAATTTAAGCTTTCTCAATCCGATCTGTCTTTGATACGAATAACAAAAAAGGGATTGTTAATTTTGCCAGTCTTTTTAACAGCATTGTTCTTGTTTTTTTCGTTAGCTTCCAAGTTCGCTATTTCTGTGATGTTCTGTTTTTTATTTCATTGTTTCGTTTCAGTTGCCATTTTAATAATTTTTGTTGCAAATTGTATAGCAACTTATTCCGTTAACAACCAATTGAAAATGTTATAAAAGATAATTTTTTTTAACCTTTTTTATTTAAAAAAAAAAAAATATCATTTAATTTTATGAATCATTAGGAAGTTACCAACTGATGGGAACTAAGAGAAGTTTTAATTTTATGTTGATTTGTTTATTTTTTTTTTAAAAAAAAAAAAAAAATAAAACATATTTTGTGTTTGTGTTGTTTGTTCTCTTCTAACTTCACATTCAAATATATCATGATTTATTTTTCTGTTATTTTTTTTTAAAAAAAGTTTTGATTGTTTAGTTTTAAAATTTGTTTTCGAAAATTTTTCATTTTGATCAAACTATTTTGTTTTGTTTTGTTTTGTTTTGTTTTACATATGTTTTATTTAAATTTTTGTGCTTTTCGGATTATTGCCAACATTTCAACTGTTTCTTGCGTCTTCAATATATTTTTTATTAATAAAAATTAATGCATTGTATATTTCTGAAAGTTAAAAGTCAATGAATAGGAAAAAAAATAAATTTATATTGATGCAAAAGAAAATGTTTTAAAGAGAGATTCAAAAACTTGAGGAGATTTCTTTCAACTGAAAGAATTTAATAATTCGATTGTTATTGTCAAATTAACTGATTCCTCAGAATTATTTGAAACTTACCCGAACTTAACTTATTCTTTGAATAATATTCTTTTTAATCCTCAAAAAGATGATTTTTTGCTTTATATTAAATAAGAGCAAGAACAACTGCTTTTTATTACAAAAATGGGAGAAAATATGTAATTTCAAGCTTTTTCAATGAAAATTTTGCAAAATGGATGAACTTTTTGTGATCAAAAAATATGAATAAAACGGGTTCATTTTTTAGAACTCAAACAATATTTCAAAATAATATGAAATAATATCAATGATGCATGTTAATAATTATGAAAACTTAATTTGTTTCGAAATTTGAAAAAAGTTTAATTGTGTTATGAGTGAAACAATTTCAAAGTTCTTTGCGCAAAAAAAAAAAGCTTGTTAGTCCGTATTTTCCCCCCAAATGTTCAAAGTTTTTTATTCGAATGTCTGTTTTCATGTTTTATTATCATTGCATTTTCCATTATTTTGAACCAGTACGTTGTCTTTTCAATAATTTTTTGAAATAAATTGTTCAGAAAATCTTGATTGAATTTTTTATTTTTTCCCTTTTTACCTGAATAATCATGAAATATTATCACTTCCCTTCTGAAAAGTTTCTTTAATAAAGTGGTAATTTTTCAAAGAAAATTTGTAGTGAAAATTTTATGTTTGGCTGGAATTTTGTATCGTTTGATAAAAAATATATTTTTTTCAATCAATCAGTCAAATTTCAACATGTATCTCATGAAATCTCTTGATGTCGAATGTTAACAAAAGGAAATTTTAATTTGAAAATTGACATAATGAATGCAAAAATGCTTTAAGAGATTCAAAATATCGCACTTAAAGATAATTATTTATTTGTGATTTTTAGATAAGAATCTCCTAAAATATGAAATCATTCTTTGTTTGTGGGAATGTGAATTTTTTTCTTCATTGCAAACTTTTTGAACAAATGTTTTTTTGATTATGGAATTTGGAGAATTCCAATTTCGTTGCATCATTTTTATTTAATTATGTGATAATTTTTATATTTTCATGAATTTGGTATCACTTTTGTTGAAAAAAATACTCAAATGGTTTATATTGTGGTTTTGAGATAAGACGAATTCTGAAAGCGATAATTTTCGATGTTTTGTAAAAAATGCAGATACTATTTGTTCGACTTCTTTTTCCCTTTCTCAGAATATCAAAAATTGTTTCTTGGAATATTTTGAAACATTCGAAACAATTCACAATTATAAACAAAAACTTATCGAATCGATTGAATGGAGTATTTTGCATTTATGATAAATCAAAAAGAATGATTCAAAAATTTAAAAAATCTAATTTATCAAAAAATTGAATTATTATCATGATTTTTTTGATGGTTTGCCGCATTACAAATATTTTCTCAAAACACGTTCAAATTTTCTCGTGTTTTTATCATTTTTATTTTTATTTTTGTTTTTGTTTTTATTTTTGTTTTTGTTTTGTTAACTGAATGTTTCTTTTCTTTTCCAAACATTGATGTTGAAAATAAAATTATATGGAGAAAAATACAGACTTTCAAGTATTTTTTTTTTTTTTTTTTTTTTTTTTTTTTGCACAAGTCATACAATCTTTATTTCACTCATAACTTTATTAAACCTAATCAGATTTCAAAATTGATTGAACATTCATATTGAAAACAGGAAACATTGATATAATAACATTATGTCATATGCGCTATTCAAATTCGAAAAAATGAATCTGCTTAGTTAATATTTTTTGGTTGTAAATAGATAATGATGATTGCAATTCTTTTCAATGAAAAAGCCTGAAGTTCTGTATTTTGTCCCGTGTTATATCTGAACACAACATTGTTCGAGAAAAAATATACTGTTCTGTATCCATAGAAAATAAAAAATCAATAAAGTTTGGCTCATAAACTGGTTAGAAATAAATGGAAAAAGAGAATTGACTTGAAAGATAATGAAAAGAACGTCTCGATTATTTTTCATGTCGTTTTCTTAAAATTATTAATTTGAACAGAAATTATTTAAAATACATTTTTATGAAGACACAAAATTATAATTATTATAATTATGCAAAAGTTTTGTTTCTAATTAGAATTTAATTTGAAACAATTATGAATTTTTTCCAAAAAAATCAGGAAAAAATACAAGAATCAAAAATCAACTCCAATCCCCGCTCCCACGATCCAAAGCATTAAATTTGTTATTTTGGTTCTTCTTTCTTTTTTAAATATATATAAATATATATATATATAACCAGCAAACAAATTTCAAAAGAGATCAAAAAACAATATTTGATTGTTGATACCGGAAGAAGAATAGTGATTTCAAGATTTCATATCTTTGATCACCACATCAACCATCGACAGCTGTGACAGCGGCACCACAAACACTGACGACGACATCACATAATTTCCTGTTTTACTCGTGGCGATCACAACATCCTCCAACGAGAGTGACCCACTCCCATCAGACACCACAACCACACTCGGCGAAGGACTTGCACTTGAGTTGCAGTCAACCTTCATGTGCAATAAACCAAGATGACCTGTTGACACGCTGAACAGCGCTCCAGCTGATGAAAGCGCTCCTGTTCCAATCGAACTCTCCGTCCTCCCTTTCCCAATGACTGAAATCTTCTTTGATCCAATATCAATAGTTGCTGTCTCGCTCACATGATTCCCTTCCATCAGCGTGACTGATGAGCTCAGCTCTTCCAAGCCCGTCTCCACTGCATGTCCCACCGTCTGGCATGGAGCCGATTCGCCCATCCCACACAGCCCACTCGAGTCACTTCCATTAGCGCCCACATACAGAACCTTCGACCATTCGTTCAGCCACACCTTTTTTGATGTTTGGTTATATGACCAATCTTTTGCAATTGCATAATTGTATGCATAGCACACTCTCTGTTCATTCGTGTTTGTTGTGTAGCATTCATAGAACGGATTGTCTGAATTCAAAAAGACATTATAATAATCAACATAATAGGCATCGTGACCATATGGAGTATCTGCAGAGCATTTGCATTCGTGGAAGAACAGGAAATAACAATAAATCACATCATTTTGTGATGCTTGTCTGTATGGATATAAATCCAACCCTCCTCCATATGCAGATGCTGAACATGAAATGAACTGAATGCTCCTCATTTTGAATTGCGTGATTGGAATATTTGCACAATACATACCTCCACCATAATAATTTGTGACTGAGCATGAAGTGAAGCAGCAGTCAAACACGCATGCACTTCCCCCTTCTCCATTTTCTGTTGGAATGCATCCTGATCCTGAAACATTAAAATTATCAAGATCAAGTCCTCCTCCATATCTATTTGCTTTGCAATTTTGAAATTCGCATCCGCTGATCTGAACACACGACGAAATCACATAAATGCACATCCCTCCGCCAGCCCAAGTTTGCGCAGTGCATGAGTTGAACGTGTTGTTCACAATCTCAACAGATTCGATATATGCACACATGACTCCTCCTCCATCGCAATAAGCATAACAATCATTGAATGAGCAGTGCTTAATTGAAATTATAGCATTTGATTGACTGTACATGCAGATTGCACCACCACTTGACACTCCGTCTTCCCATTTATTTTCTGTTCCGGTCGTCCTCGATCCATTCCATTCACACCAAATGAATGAATTTGCTCCATTGAATGTTTCGTTTTGCCTCCCTGGAGTCAACTTTCCATCTGCATTTCCTTCACATACAACATTTCTTGTCCGACAACATCCAATGAATGAGGCGTTTGAAACAGTTAAGGATGATGAGGGGTTGTTGAGGGAAGGAACAATACCTCCATCATATGCATCACAAACTGATGAGAATGAGCAGCTGTTCATAAAACATGATGTTTGGGATGACGTTGTTGTTGAAGGTGAGCATGCATCATTTGCTGTTGATATGTTGAAAAATGACAAATGAGAAAGGGATATAAGGGGTGTAGAGGGCGGTGATAAAAAATTGGCAAAAAAGAGGAGAAACGTGATTCACTCACTGAAACTCTTCATTTTCCTATTTCTTCTTCCGCTTCTGAAATGCATACTCCCATAAGAAAAGTATCTTTTCCCCTTTGTTCCGCTAAATGGAAACGGAATTCAAATGTTCTTCGTCATTAACTTTCCTTAAAATCCCCTTTTCTTCTGGGATCAAATTCTGCCTTCTTTCCATATTCCATTCACTTCCATCGCTTTTGAATATTCACGCAAAAACCCCTGCTATCATTAAAAATATATATATTTAATAAAACAAAATCTTAAAAAAATACAAAAATACAAAATTGCAAAAAAATTTCAATAATAAAAATATGAAAAGCCCCGTACCATTTTCTTTTCACCATCTTCCACTTCTTCTTCTCGACTTTTTGCCAAATTTCTTCTTTTGCTGTATCATCAATTTTCCGCCATTCCTTTTTGATTTAAACAAGATTCATCGTAAATGCCTTCCAAAACCTTCAAATAAAAATATCTTCTTCTCTTTTCCTTTCATTTATATTTCATCCGGCTCATTTCTCATTACTCCCCTCCAATTATTATGTCCTGATTTCTTTTAATGCATCCAATATCCCCTCAAACCATATTCCTTGTTCATTCATCGTTGTTGAACATTCTTGCAAAAAATCCTAATTTCATAATAAAAAATAAAAACATTTGATAAAAAATATTAATAAAAAAATGCAAACCTACATCTTTCGCAATGACCGCCTTTCGCTGACTTTTTTCTTTCTTTCTTCTTCTTCTTTTTAAAATATTAACAAAAGCTCAATCCTCTGTTCTGCTTCCACTCAAATAACCTCCACAAACTCTATTTTGTAAAATAATGAAAAGACATGAGTATTCCATCTGAAGAATCCCTTCTCATCCCTTGCCCAAATCTTCTTCTTCTTCTCTTCATTTCCTCCAAAATATCAACGCCCCTCCACCAAATGTCTCTACCCCTTCGCCCAAATCCCTTCTCCTTCACTCCCTGTTACTTCTTCTCCCGTCATCCTTCTCCTAATCAAAATTAAATATCTCCATCCTTTTTCTGTCTCTGGCGCAAGACACCATTTCCTGGTCAGCCCCTCATCTCGCTCCATCCCTGTCGCACCTCTGTCTCCATACCCCCAATGCAAAGTGTTGCGCCTGATGTTCCTTCTTCCCGTCTTCCTCCGCCTCCGCCTCCATCCCTTGCCCTGCAAATGAAAGGCGCGACCAAACTATCCATTCAATAAAAAATTTAAAATATTAAATAAATATCTCTCACTTTTTTTTCTTCAACCCCATTTCCCCCTCTACTTGTTCATCCACAAAATCTCTTCTCTTTGCTCCGCCTCATATGAACCCCCTCTCTCTCCCTGCATTTGAAAATAAAAAAACATCTCCTCCACACATCTCTCTATCTCAAATCCTCTCCTCCAATAAATATATTCTATTCACTCCACCCATCTTCTGCCCTTCTTGTTTTCCCCTCTTATCCCACCTCCTCCACATCAAATTCCATTTCTCAAATAATAAACACTGCCTCAACTCCTTCCCAATAGCAAAATTCTCAAAAATAACCCCTCCCAACCTCATCCTTATCCATCTCCCACACATCCATTATGCCTCTTAAACTTCACAAAAACACCTCTTTTCCACAAAAAACATCCTTTAATCGTTCCATTCCCTCTCTAAACCCTGCCTCCTCCAAGAACTCAACTCCTTCACCCCACACCATAAATCCATCCTATTGTTATCGCATTGTCTTCATATGCCCATTCAGCCACGGCACATCGAGTAGGACTTTCTTTTCTTTTGTGGCTCTTATTCGTTATGGAACATGATCAAGAAATGCCAAATGCTCAGAAACTGTCAACGGAGTGAGACTCCGAAGTGAAAACAAAGACAGGTTGACTAAACGAAATATTTCCAGTGAAAGGGTTGAGTATCACAAAAGAATGTTTGCTTGATGGAAGATGAAATTGTTCATATTGATTGATGGATGGCTGTGGAGCGACAATATTTTCGATGGAAATGAAGAATTTTCAATGTATGTATTTTATATTTTTCTGTTGATTGTGAAGATATTATTATCTGTATCCTCTCCAAAGTTGTGATTCAGTCAATTTATATTTAAAATGAACAATTTATTCCATGCAGAGCAGAACAGCGAGGAAGCGAGACAAATGTTATCTTACAAATATATTAGATCCTGAATATATTTTATCATAAATGTTTATGTTACTCATTTTGGACTAAACATGCGCGATGGATAGAAATACGACGAAAAATGAAATTTAATGGAGCAGAAATCAACGGGGTTGGAAGATATCCAAGGCAAAAAGGAAGGATGATCAATGACTATGAAAAGGGAACTATTTTTAAAAATATTGAGAGGACATTTTCAGAAAAAGCATTGTTGGGGTGATTGGGACAAATCACTGAAACAGGACATTGGAGTCAGTTGGGACAGAGCAAGGTGCCTTTCTTGGGATAAGAAGGGCAAGACATTGCTTTTATGGACCTGGGGGAGCGATGGAACTGGATTTGATTACTTGGCTTTTGAACCAAATATACGAGAAAATCAGGCAGTTTGGCGTGATACAGGCAGCTTGGAGTGGATTACAGGCAAAATGGATTTAAGTCATTTTGCTATCGCCTTTTGCGTTGTGCCATCGAAGGATTTGCAACTGAAGAAGAGAACGAGGTTGCGATGCTGAGAATATCTTCTGATAGAAGATATCCGACATTTAAGATTTCTATAAGATCTTCGTCTTCTTTTTCATCATCTTCTTCTTCGCCGTCATTGTTTTCATTTGCATCACATCAGCAAATTTTATTGCATACACACATATTTTATCTTCGTTGTCGCGTCATCTCCCTCTTCTTCGACTTCTTGGTCACTATCATTTTTGCCTTTTTCTCTCTTTTCGTCTCTTCCTCCTCTTCTTCTTCTCTTTTTTGGAATGAAGTTGGTGGAGTTATTTGAGCAAAAGCGAAGCTGAGGACTGGACTTTGGCTATATTTTTAGGAAGAAAAAGGGAAGCGAAGTTATTAGCAGTAATTTAGGCAGCGAAGACGAAGCAGATGAGTTTTGTAGGCAGTACAGAGAAATATTTAGAGAGGAAGAGGATATGAAGAAGAGCCGATGATTTAGAAAAAATGTGTGAAGAAAATTCATTATCAAAAAGCTCATAACATGATTTATTTTAATTTATTTTTTTTTTTAATTTTTTTATTTTTTCTTTTAAATTTTTCTATATCCTTTAATTTCTTATTTTAAATTTTTATTATTTTTCTTAATTTTTTAATTATTTTTAAGAATTTTGATTTTTGCGATCGCATTTATAAGAGATGAAAGCGAATGGAACGTGGAAAAAAGGCAGAAGGCGGCAATAGAAGAAAAAGAGATTTTAGGGAAAGCAAATGACGAGGAAGACTATGTTCTTGTTTCAATTTGGAGGCATTGAAGAAAAAAGAAGCTTTTCTTTTGGAAATATGCATTTTAGAAGCAGGAGAAGAGGCAGGAAAAGGGAACTCAAGCTCATTTGGATCTTGATGAATATCTCGTTGAGAGGCATGGTAGGCTTATGGAAAATGAGAGAGGGAAAGGAAATGTTTCGGTGAGTGAATCAAGCCCTATTCCTTTCAACTTCCTCAATGCTCCTTGTTTCCTTCTCACAACTCACATTTTTCAATATTTCAACAGCAAATGATGCATGTTTGCCTTCAACCACATTCTCCCAAGCCTTTTATCTGATGAGTAGTTGCTCATTTTCTTCTATTTGTGATGCATATGATGGAGGGATTGTTCCCTCTCTGAACAACCCCTTGGTTTCTCTGACTGTCTCAAACACCTCATTCACTGGATGTTGCAGGAAAAGGAATATTGAATGCAATGGAACTTCAAATAATAAGAAACAACCAAGAAGACATAATGTAACAGATAATGGACCGAATACGTTCACTTGGTGTGAATGGAATGGATCGAAGGCAACCGGAACAAGCGATTCTGTTTCAGATGGAGTGTCAAGTGGAGGAGCCATCTGTATGTACAATCTCAATTCTGGAGAACTTTCTGTTTCATATTGTTCATTCAATGACTGCACTGCACACTACCATGGGGGAGCAGTCATGTGCTATACTATCAAAGCAGCGACCATTGAAAGTAGCTCTTTCAATTGCTGTGCCTCCTCAAATCGATATGGGGGAGGTGTGTATTTATATGACATTTCTACTTGTGCTCGGGTGAGTGGATGCGAGTTCAAAAACTGTCAAGCGATTGGATATGGAGGAGGATTGAAATTAGAATATTTTAATGTATCAGAAGGATGCATTGGAACAGAAAGTGGAGAAGTGGAGAGTGCGTGTGTGTTTGACTGCAGTTTCACTTCATGTTCAGTTACAAATTATTATGGTGGAGGCATGTATTGTAAAACTGTTCCTACCACGCAATTCAAAATGAGGAGCATTCAGTTTGTTTCATGTTCAGCAACTGCAAATGGAGGAGGGTTGGAGCTGTATCCAAATCGAGCAACAACGCCAAATGATAGAATCTATTGTTATTTCCTGTTCTTCCACGGATGCAAATGCCTGGCCAATGTTCCATATGGTCACGATGCCTATTATGTTGATTATTATAATGTCTTTTTGAATTCAGACAATCCGTTCTATGAATGCTACACAACAAACACGAATGAACAGAGAGTGTGTTATGCGTATAATTACTCGAATGCTGGCGCCTGGACATATGATCAATCAATGAAAAAGGATTGGCTGAAAGATAAAACGTTATATGTTTCAATGAATGGGAATGATTCATATGAGCTGTGTGGGGCAAATGAAACAAATCCGTGTCTGACAGTGAAGAAGGCGTTTGAGATGTGCGAGGTGCAGATAAGCTTGACAATCACGCTGATGGAAGGGGATCACACAAGCGAGGCAACAACTATTGAGATTGGGGAAAAGAAGATTTTAGTCATTGGGAAAGGGAGGACGGAGAGTTCGATTGAAACAGAAGCTGTTTTTATCTTATTCAACAATTTTCATCCTCTTCCTCTTCTTCGCTTTCTTCATCATACTCGTCAGTCTTTAAGATTTTGGTTGTATGAGTTGTTCGAGTGCAAGCGAAGCTGAGATTGGAATTAAGCAACAATTTTGGAGCAGAAGAGAAGCAATGCTATTGTCTGTGACATTGGCAGCTGAGACAGAGCAGATGGATTTTGCAGGCATAAATGAACGACATTTTGAGAGGCGCAAGAAGAAGAAGTGTGTGAAGATTGTTAATTATAAAAAGGATTCTAATTATTTGTTATATTGTATTTTTTTGTATTTTTTTTGATTTGGTTAAGTTATTTTGTTTTTGATATTTCAATAATGTTCTTTTCATTTATTCTTTTCTATTTTTCTGATGTTAGAATCTTTTCAGAAGTCTTTGATAGCAATGAATGCGAATGGAACATGGAAAGAAGGCAGAAAATGGAAATGGGAGAAAAAGAGATTATCAAAGAAATAGATGAGGATGAATGTTGGAAAACTGTCTCTGATCAGTGGAACCGAGGGGAAAAGATGCTTTTCCATTTTTAACAACATGGTTTTCAGAAGCAGCAGAAGAGATAGTAAAAGGATCTGTCTTTTGGAAATATTCTGCTACATGGCGCGGAGATGCAAAACAGGTGTATGATAAAAAAATTAAAAGAGAAGGAAGAATTTCAGTGAGTGAATCGCGTTTCTCATCTTTTCCCCATTTTTCTTTTCACCATCTATATCCCTTATATCCCTCTTCAAACTAATATTTTTCAACATATCAACAGCAAATGAGGCATGCTCTCCTTCAACAACAATGTCAACCCAAACCACATGTCTGATGAGCAGCTGTTCATTTTCATCAGTTAGCGACACATATGATGGCGGGATTGTTCATTCCCTCAACAACCCCTATGCCTCTTTGACTGCCTCAAACACCTCGTTTGTCAGATGTTGTCGTACAAGAAATGTTGTTTGCGAAGGAAATGCAGAGGTACCATTGAAGCCAGACAGACAGAACGAAACATTCAATGGAGCAAACACATTCACTTGGTGCGAATGGAGTGAATCGAAGGCAACAGGAAAAGGTGAGACATATTCCGATGGCACTTCGAACGGTGGCGCAATATTCATGTATGGTCAATCGTCCGCAACTGTTTCAGTTTCGCATTGTGCATTCAAGGAATGTGTTGCGTATTACGCAGGCGGAGGGATTCATTGCTATAGTATTAATTCTGTTGAGATTGTTAACAACACGTTCGATTCATGTAATGCGCAAAATCGATATGGAGGAGGGGTGTTCGTTTATACGATTTCGTCGTGTGTTCGGATCAGTGGATGTGAATTCCAGAATTGCAAAGCAAATAATGCTGGAGGAGGACTTTTTCTCGAAAATTTTCAGGTTTCAGGAACAGGATGCATTGAAGCAGAAAATGGAGGAGGGGAGAGTGCGTGTGTGTTTGACTGCGGTTTCACTTCATGCTCCCTTTCAAGTTCAAGTGGCGGAGGCATGTATTGTCGAACTGTTCCTGTCACATTTAAAATGAGGAGCATTCAATTTATTTCATGTTCAGCAGCTGCAAATGGAGGAGGTTTTTGGATTAATCCGAATAGAGAAAATGCGCCAAATGATAGAATCTATTGTTATTTTTTATTTTTTCACGAATGCAGATGTAGAACAACATCCACACCATATGGTCATGACGTGATGTATTATGATCAAAATAATCTCTTTTATCACAAAATAATCCATTTCATGAATGTTACACAACAAACACAGATGGCCAGAGAGTATGTTATGGATATGATTTATCGAATTCAGGGAGTTGGGCATATCAGTACACGGAAAAGAAGGATTGGCTGAAAGACAAGACGATCTATGTGTCAGCGAATGGAAATGATGAGCATGAGCTGTGTGGGGCAAATGAATCAAATCCGTGTCTAACGGTGAAGAAGGCATTTGAAATGAGCGAGGTGCAGATAAGCTTGGCAATCACGCTGCTGGATGGAAATCATCAAAATGAGACAACAACTATTAAGATTGGAGAAAAGAAAATTTCTGTTGTTGGGACTGGCAAAGAGAAGAGTTTGATTGGAACAGAAAAGCTTTCTTCTTCTTCGGCAAGAGCGCTGTTAAGTGTGATGAGTGGATATTTGGGAATGAGTAAGTTGATGGTTGACTGCAACTCAAATTCAAGTACTTCGCCGAGTGTGGCCGTTGTATCTGATGGAGCAGGCGGGACACTTTCTCGGGAATAATGTTTCAGGAAGAGAGTTATTTGTATGCAGAAAACGATAGCCGAAGGATGCAAATAGACATGGCTTGCCATGGCAGTGATATTTTCATCGTGCCCTGAATCAGTTCTTATGTGTGCATTTTTTCTTTCAAAAATTGTTTGTAAATGAAATGCATCAGTTGATATGTGTTTCTTCTTCTTTTTTTTTTCTTTTGGAGGGAGGGGAATAAAAAAAATAAAATATTAAAAGCAAAAAAAAAAAAAAAAAAAAAAATCTTAGCTTATGGATGAATTATTTATTTTTAAAGAGGAACTGAAAAAGAAAAAAATAAAAACAGTTGTTGTTTGATCTTTCTCTGAACCATTTAACTCATCAATCCCTTTTTGTCAATGATAATATTTTTATTTTTTGATTTTTGAAGAGGCTTGGAGATGTTCAAGGAGATTCAAATAAATATTATTATTATTATTTTCTGAATATTGTGTTTGTTTTGTGAAGCATTTTATGAGCATTATGTTTTGGAAGTTTGTTTTTGTTTACAGATGTGTGATTACTGTCTGAGAGTTTTTTCAGAGAAAGTTATTTCTGATTTTAAAAATACTTTTGAGGTTGATTCGTCACGGGCATTTGTTTGTTTTCTATAGCACGCACACAACACATTCAAACAAATAGAAATCAAAAAATACAGACATTTAATAAAATGCTTGTGTTTTGTGTTTTTTCTTTCCATGTTTTTTTTTCTGCAAAAATCTTTCATTCTTCAATAAATAGTGTTTTTTTCTGTGCGACTTTGTTTTATAGAAGAATTAAAAATTTTTGGAGGAAAACAAGGAATTGCAATTATTTTTCATTTTTCAGATGAAAGAGAAGAAAAGAGAAGATGAAAGTGGTTTGTTTCTTTTTTTTCCCCAACAATGAAATGTTTGTTCGAGAGAAATGTGAAAATAAGAAAAAAAACATGATCAATGACATTGATCCGATTGAATTCATGAGTTTATTCAATGGAGTATGAATCACTCAGATTTATTCTTTTCTGTTGAATCCCGATAATATGACAAAACAATGAAAATACTGATTTCAAAAAGAATCACCCATCCATTTCCTTGAGAAAACAGGAAAAAATATTGATTTGGAACTCTTCCTTTGATAAGTTGTGATTCACCAAAATTATTCTTGAACAACCTTTTTGAAATAGATTGAATGAGAACATGATTACAAAAATCAACCATTTGTTCCAATTTGTTTCCAATTTGTCAATAATTCCGTTTTCAATTACCAAAGAAACATATCAATAAAAAATTGTCAAAAAAGCCAATTAAATTCAAATAAATAATCACGAATGTTTCTGCAAATAATATTTCTTATCAAAAAAAAAAAGATTGTTATTTTAATTCATTTTTAATTGGAAATGTTCCTAAATTACTTTGGAAAATGAAAACGGAATCATAGACTTTTTGGAAACAAAATGGAACAAATGGTTGATTTTTGAAATCATATTCTCATTCAATCAATTTCAAAAAGGTTGTTCAAGAATAATTTTGGTGAATCACAACTTATCAAAGGAAGAGTTCCAAATCAATATTTTTTCCTGTTTTCTCAAGGAAATGGATGGGTGATTCTTTTTGAAATCAGTATTTTCATTGTTTTGTCATATTATCGGGATTCAACAGAAAAGAATAAATCTGAGTGATTCATACTCCATTGAATAAACTCATGAATTCAATCGGATCAATGTCATTGATCATGTTTTTTTTCTTATTTTCACATTTCTCTCGAACAAACATTTCATTGTTGGGGAAAAAAAAGAAACAAACCACTTTCATCTTCTCTTTTCTTCTCTTTCATCTGAAAAATGAAAAATAATTGCAATTCCTTGTTTTCCTCCAAAAATTTTTAATTCTTCTATAAAACAAAGTCGCACAGAAAAAAACACTATTTATTGAAGAATGAAAGATTTTTGCAGAAAAAAAAACATGGAAAGAAAAAACACAAAACACAAGCATTTTATTAAATGTCTGTATTTTTTGATTTCTATTTGTTTGAATGTGTTGTGTGCGTGCTATAGAAAACAAACAAATGCCCGTGACGAATCAACCTCAAAAGTATTTTTAAAATCAGAAATAACTTTCTCTGAAAAAACTCTCAGACAGTAATCACACATCTGTAAACAAAAACAAACTTCCAAAACATAATGCTCATAAAATGCTTCACAAAACAAACACAATATTCAGAAAATAATAATAATAATATTTATTTGAATCTCCTTGAACATCTCCAAGCCTCTTCAAAAATCAAAAAATAAAAATATTATCATTGACAAAAAGGGATTGATGAGTTAAATGGTTCAGAGAAAGATCAAACAACAACTGTTTTTATTTTTTTCTTTTTCAGTTCCTCTTTAAAAATAAATAATTCATCCATAAGCTAAGATTTTTTTTTTTTTTTTTTTTTTTGCTTTTAATATTTTATTTTTTTATTCCCCTCCCTCCAAAAGAAAAAAAAAAGAAGAAGAAACACATATCAACTGATGCATTTCATTTACAAACAATTTTTGAAAGAAAAAATGCACACATAAGAACTGATTCAGGGCACGATGAAAATATCACTGCCATGGCAAGCCATGTCTATTTGCATCCTTCGGCTATCGTTTTCTGCATACAAATAACTCTCTTCCTGAAACATTATTCCCGAGAAAGTGTCCCGCCTGCTCCATCAGATACAACGGCCACACTCGGCGAAGTACTTGAATTTGAGTTGCAGTCAACCATCAACTTACTCATTCCCAAATATCCACTCATCACACTTAACAGCGCTCTTGCCGAAGAAGAAGAAAGCTTTTCTGTTCCAATCAAACTCTTCTCTTTGCCAGTCCCAACAACAGAAATTTTCTTTTCTCCAATCTTAATAGTTGTTGTCTCATTTTGATGATTTCCATCCAGCAGCGTGATTGCCAAGCTTATCTGCACCTCGCTCATTTCAAATGCCTTCTTCACCGTTAGACACGGATTTGATTCATTTGCCCCACACAGCTCATGCTCATCATTTCCATTCGCTGACACATAGATCGTCTTGTCTTTCAGCCAATCCTTCTTTTCCGTGTACTGATATGCCCAACTCCCTGAATTCGATAAATCATATCCATAACATACTCTCTGGCCATCTGTGTTTGTTGTGTAACATTCATGAAATGGATTATTTTGTGATAAAAAGAGATTATTTTGATCATAATACATCACGTCATGACCATATGGTGTGGATGTTGTTCTACATCTGCATTCGTGAAAAAATAAAAAATAACAATAGATTCTATCATTTGGCGCATTTTCTCTATTCGGATTAATCCAAAAACCTCCTCCATTTGCAGCTGCTGAACATGAAATAAATTGAATGCTCCTCATTTTAAATGTGACAGGAACAGTTCGACAATACATGCCTCCGCCACTTGAACTTGAAAGGGAGCATGAAGTGAAACCGCAGTCAAACACACACGCACTCTCCCCTCCTCCATTTTCTGCTTCAATGCATCCTGTTCCTGAAACCTGAAAATTTTCGAGAAAAA
Organism: Monocercomonoides exilis; assembly: GCF_001643675.1. NCBI lineage: Eukaryota > Preaxostyla > Oxymonadida > Polymastigidae > Monocercomonoides > Monocercomonoides exilis. Next base: position 1,502,430 of record NW_027150553.1, on the reverse strand, counting down.
GTCCTCCTCCAGCATTATTTGCTTTGCAATTCTGGAATTCACATCCACTGATCCGAACACACGACGAAATCGTATAAACGAACACCCCTCCTCCATATCGATTTTGCGCATTACATGAATCGAACGTGTTGTTAACAATCTCAACAGAATTAATACTATAGCAATGAATCCCTCCGCCTGCGTAATACGCAACACATTCCTTGAATGCACAATGCGAAACTGAAACAGTTGCGGACGATTGACCATACATGAATATTGCGCCACCGTTCGAAGTGCCATCGGAATATGTCTCACCTTTTCCTGTTGCCTTCGATTCACTCCATTCGCACCAAGTGAATGTGTTTGCTCCATTGAATGTTTCGTTCTGTCTGTCTGGCTTCAATGGTACCTCTGCATTTCCTTCGCAAACAACATTTCTTGTACGACAACATCTGACAAACGAGGTGTTTGAGGCAGTCAAAGAGGCATAGGGGTTGTTGAGGGAATGAACAATCCCGCCATCATATGTGTCGCTAACTGATGAAAATGAACAGCTGCTCATCAGACATGTGGTTTGGGTTGACATTGTTGTTGAAGGAGAGCATGCCTCATTTGCTGTTGATATGTTGAAAAATATTAGTTTGAAGAGGGATATAAGGGATATAGATGGTGAAAAGAAAAATGGGGAAAAGATGAGAAACGCGATTCACTCACTGAAATTCTTCCTTCTCTTTTAATTTTTTTATCATACACCTGTTTTGCATCTCCGCGCCATGTAGCAGAATATTTCCAAAAGACAGATCCTTTTACTATCTCTTCTGCTGCTTCTGAAAACCATGTTGTTAAAAATGGAAAAGCATCTTTTCCCCTCGGTTCCACTGATCAGAGACAGTTTTCCAACATTCATCCTCATCTATTTCTTTGATAATCTCTTTTTCTCCCATTTCCATTTTCTGCCTTCTTTCCATGTTCCATTCGCATTCATTGCTATCAAAGACTTCTGAAAAGATTCTAACATCAGAAAAATAGAAAAGAATAAATGAAAAGAACATTATTGAAATATCAAAAACAAAATAACTTAACCAAATCAAAAAAATACAAAAAATACAATATAACAAATAATTAGAATCCTTTTTATAATTAACAATCTTCACACACTTCTTCTTCTTGCGCCTCTCAAAATGTCGTTCATTTATGCCTGCAAAATCCATCTGCTCTGTCTCAGCTGCCAATGTCACAGACAATAGCATTGCTTCTCTTCTGCTCCAAAATTGTTGCTTAATTCCAATCTCAGCTTCGCTTGCACTCGAACAACTCATACAACCAAAATCTTAAAGACTGACGAGTATGATGAAGAAAGCGAAGAAGAGGAAGAGGATGAAAATTGTTGAATAAGATAAAAACAGCTTCTGTTTCAATCGAACTCTCCGTCCTCCCTTTCCCAATGACTAAAATCTTCTTTTCCCCAATCTCAATAGTTGTTGCCTCGCTTGTGTGATCCCCTTCCATCAGCGTGATTGTCAAGCTTATCTGCACCTCGCACATCTCAAACGCCTTCTTCACTGTCAGACACGGATTTGTTTCATTTGCCCCACACAGCTCATATGAATCATTCCCATTCATTGAAACATATAACGTTTTATCTTTCAGCTCAATCCTTTTTCATTGATTGATCATATGTCCAGGCGCCAGCATTCGAGTAATTATACGCATAACACACTCTCTGTTCATTCGTGTTTGTTGTGTAGCATTCATAGAACGGATTGTCTGAATTCAAAAAGACATTATAATAATCAACATAATAGGCATCGTGACCATATGGAACATTGGCCAGGCATTTGCATCCGTGGAAGAACAGGAAATAACAATAGATTCTATCATTTGGCGTTGTTGCTCGATTTGGATACAGCTCCAACCCTCCTCCATTTGCAGTTGCTGAACATGAAACAAACTGAATGCTCCTCATTTTGAATTGCGTGGTAGGAACAGTTTTACAATACATGCCTCCACCATAATAATTTGTAACTGAACATGAAGTGAAACTGCAGTCAAACACACACGCACTCTCCACTTCTCCACTTTCTGTTCCAATGCATCCTTCTGATACATTAAAATATTCTAATTTCAATCCTCCTCCATATCCAATCGCTTGACAGTTTTTGAACTCGCATCCACTCACCCGAGCACAAGTAGAAATGTCATATAAATACACACCTCCCCCATATCGATTTGAGGAGGCACAGCAATTGAAAGAGCTACTTTCAATGGTCGCTGCTTTGATAGTATAGCACATGACTGCTCCCCCATGGTAGTGTGCAGTGCAGTCATTGAATGAACAATATGAAACAGAAAGTTCTCCAGAATTGAGATTGTACATACAGATGGCTCCTCCACTTGACACTCCATCTGAAACAGAATCGCTTGTTCCGGTTGCCTTCGATCCATTCCATTCACACCAAGTGAACGTATTCGGTCCATTATCTGTTACATTATGTCTTCTTGGTTGTTTCTTATTATTTGAAGTTCCATTGCATTCAATATTCCTTTTCCTGCAACATCCAGTGAATGAGGTGTTTGAGACAGTCAGAGAAACCAAGGGGTTGTTCAGAGAGGGAACAATCCCTCCATCATATGCATCACAAATAGAAGAAAATGAGCAACTACTCATCAGATAAAAGGCTTGGGAGAATGTGGTTGAAGGCAAACATGCATCATTTGCTGTTGAAATATTGAAAAATGTGAGTTGTGAGAAGGAAACAAGGAGCATTGAGGAAGTTGAAAGGAATAGGGCTTGATTCACTCACCGAAACATTTCCTTTCCCTCTCTCATTTTCCATAAGCCTACCATGCCTCTCAACGAGATATTCATCAAGATCCAAATGAGCTTGAGTTCCCTTTTCCTGCCTCTTCTCCTGCTTCTAAAATGCATATTTCCAAAAGAAAAGCTTCTTTTTCTTCAATGCCTCCAAATTGAAACAAGAACATAGTCTTCCTCGTCATTTGCTTTCCCTAAAATCTCTTTTTCTTCTATTGCCGCCTTCTGCCTTTTTCCACGTTCCATTCGCTTTCATCTCTTATAAATGCGATCGCAAAAATCAAAATTCTTAAAAATAATTAAAAAATTAAGAAAAATAATAAAAATTTAAAATAAGAAATTAAAGGATATAGAAAAATTTAAAAGAAAAAATAAAAAAATTAAAAAAAAATAAATTAAAATAAATCATGTTATGAGCTTTTTGATAATGAATTTTCTTCACACATTTTTTCTAAATCATCGGCTCTTCTTCATATCCTCTTCCTCTCTAAATATTTCTCTGTACTGCCTACAAAACTCATCTGCTTCGTCTTCGCTGCCTAAATTACTGCTAATAACTTCGCTTCCCTTTTTCTTCCTAAAAATATAGCCAAAGTCCAGTCCTCAGCTTCGCTTTTGCTCAAATAACTCCACCAACTTCATTCCAAAAAGAGAAGAAGAAGAGGAGGAAGAGACGAGAAAAAGGCAAAAATGATAGTGACCAAGAAGTCGAAGAAGAGGGAGATGACGCGACAACGAAGATAAAATATGTGTGTATGCAATAAAATTTGCTGATGTGATGCAAATGAAAACAATGACGGCGAAGAAGAAGATGATGAAAAAGAAGACGAAGATCTTATAGAAATCTTAAATGTCGGATATCTTCTATCAGAAGATATTCTCAGCATCGCAACCTCGTTCTCTTCTTCAGTTGCAAATCCTTCGATGGCACAACGCAAAAGGCGATAGCAAAATGACTTAAATCCATTTTGCCTGTAATCCACTCCAAGCTGCCTGTATCACGCCAAACTGCCTGATTTTCTCGTATATTTGGTTCAAAAGCCAAGTAATCAAATCCAGTTCCATCGCTCCCCCAGGTCCATAAAAGCAATGTCTTGCCCTTCTTATCCCAAGAAAGGCACCTTGCTCTGTCCCAACTGACTCCAATGTCCTGTTTCAGTGATTTGTCCCAATCACCCCAACAATGCTTTTTCTGAAAATGTCCTCTCAATATTTTTAAAAATAGTTCCCTTTTCATAGTCATTGATCATCCTTCCTTTTTGCCTTGGATATCTTCCAACCCCGTTGATTTCTGCTCCATTAAATTTCATTTTTCGTCGTATTTCTATCCATCGCGCATGTTTAGTCCAAAATGAGTAACATAAACATTTATGATAAAATATATTCAGGATCTAATATATTTGTAAGATAACATTTGTCTCGCTTCCTCGCTGTTCTGCTCTGCATGGAATAAATTGTTCATTTTAAATATAAATTGACTGAATCACAACTTTGGAGAGGATACAGATAATAATATCTTCACAATCAACAGAAAAATATAAAATACATACATTGAAAATTCTTCATTTCCATCGAAAATATTGTCGCTCCACAGCCATCCATCAATCAATATGAACAATTTCATCTTCCATCAAGCAAACATTCTTTTGTGATACTCAACCCTTTCACTGGAAATATTTCGTTTAGTCAACCTGTCTTTGTTTTCACTTCGGAGTCTCACTCCGTTGACAGTTTCTGAGCATTTGGCATTTCTTGATCATGTTCCATAACGAATAAGAGCCACAAAAGAAAAGAAAGTCCTACTCGATGTGCCGTGGCTGAATGGGCATATGAAGACAATGCGATAACAATAGGATGGATTTATGGTGTGGGGTGAAGGAGTTGAGTTCTTGGAGGAGGCAGGGTTTAGAGAGGGAATGGAACGATTAAAGGATGTTTTTGTGGAAAAGAGGTGTTTTTGTGAAGTTTAAGAGGCATAATGGATGTGTGGGAGATGGATAAGGATGAGGTTGGGAGGGGTTATTTTTGAGAATTTTGCTATTGGGAAGGAGTTGAGGCAGTGTTTATTATTTGAGAAATGGAATTTGATGTGGAGGAGGTGGGATAAGAGGGGAAAACAAGAAGGGCAGAAGATGGGTGGAGTGAATAGAATATATTTATTGGAGGAGAGGATTTGAGATAGAGAGATGTGTGGAGGAGATGTTTTTTTATTTTCAAATGCAGGGAGAGAGAGGGGGTTCATATGAGGCGGAGCAAAGAGAAGAGATTTTGTGGATGAACAAGTAGAGGGGGAAATGGGGTTGAAGAAAAAAAAGTGAGAGATATTTATTTAATATTTTAAATTTTTTATTGAATGGATAGTTTGGTCGCGCCTTTCATTTGCAGGGCAAGGGATGGAGGCGGAGGCGGAGGAAGACGGGAAGAAGGAACATCAGGCGCAACACTTTGCATTGGGGGTATGGAGACAGAGGTGCGACAGGGATGGAGCGAGATGAGGGGCTGACCAGGAAATGGTGTCTTGCGCCAGAGACAGAAAAAGGATGGAGATATTTAATTTTGATTAGGAGAAGGATGACGGGAGAAGAAGTAACAGGGAGTGAAGGAGAAGGGATTTGGGCGAAGGGGTAGAGACATTTGGTGGAGGGGCGTTGATATTTTGGAGGAAATGAAGAGAAGAAGAAGAAGATTTGGGCAAGGGATGAGAAGGGATTCTTCAGATGGAATACTCATGTCTTTTCATTATTTTACAAAATAGAGTTTGTGGAGGTTATTTGAGTGGAAGCAGAACAGAGGATTGAGCTTTTGTTAATATTTTAAAAAGAAGAAGAAGAAAGAAAGAAAAAAGTCAGCGAAAGGCGGTCATTGCGAAAGATGTAGGTTTGCATTTTTTTATTAATATTTTTTATCAAATGTTTTTATTTTTTATTATGAAATTAGGATTTTTTGCAAGAATGTTCAACAACGATGAATGAACAAGGAATATGGTTTGAGGGGATATTGGATGCATTAAAAGAAATCAGGACATAATAATTGGAGGGGAGTAATGAGAAATGAGCCGGATGAAATATAAATGAAAGGAAAAGAGAAGAAGATATTTTTATTTGAAGGTTTTGGAAGGCATTTACGATGAATCTTGTTTAAATCAAAAAGGAATGGCGGAAAATTGATGATACAGCAAAAGAAGAAATTTGGCAAAAAGTCGAGAAGAAGAAGTGGAAGATGGTGAAAAGAAAATGGTACGGGGCTTTTCATATTTTTATTATTGAAATTTTTTGCAATTTTGTATTTTTGTATTTTTTAAGATTTTGTTTTATTAAATATATATATTTTTAATGATAGCAGGGGTTTTTGCGTGAATATTCAAAAGCGATGGAAGTGAATGGAATATGGAAAGAAGGCAGAATTTGATCCCAGAAGAAAAGGGGATTTTAAGGAAAGTTAATGACGAAGAACATTTGAATTCCGTTTCCATTTAGCGGAACAAAGGGGAAAAGATACTTTTCTTATGGGAGTATGCATTTCAGAAGCGGAAGAAGAAATAGGAAAATGAAGAGTTTCAGTGAGTGAATCACGTTTCTCCTCTTTTTTGCCAATTTTTTATCACCGCCCTCTACACCCCTTATATCCCTTTCTCATTTGTCATTTTTCAACATATCAACAGCAAATGATGCATGCTCACCTTCAACAACAACGTCATCCCAAACATCATGTTTTATGAACAGCTGCTCATTCTCATCAGTTTGTGATGCATATGATGGAGGTATTGTTCCTTCCCTCAACAACCCCTCATCATCCTTAACTGTTTCAAACGCCTCATTCATTGGATGTTGTCGGACAAGAAATGTTGTATGTGAAGGAAATGCAGATGGAAAGTTGACTCCAGGGAGGCAAAACGAAACATTCAATGGAGCAAATTCATTCATTTGGTGTGAATGGAATGGATCGAGGACGACCGGAACAGAAAATAAATGGGAAGACGGAGTGTCAAGTGGTGGTGCAATCTGCATGTACAGTCAATCAAATGCTATAATTTCAATTAAGCACTGCTCATTCAATGATTGTTATGCTTATTGCGATGGAGGAGGAGTCATGTGTGCATATATCGAATCTGTTGAGATTGTGAACAACACGTTCAACTCATGCACTGCGCAAACTTGGGCTGGCGGAGGGATGTGCATTTATGTGATTTCGTCGTGTGTTCAGATCAGCGGATGCGAATTTCAAAATTGCAAAGCAAATAGATATGGAGGAGGACTTGATCTTGATAATTTTAATGTTTCAGGATCAGGATGCATTCCAACAGAAAATGGAGAAGGGGGAAGTGCATGCGTGTTTGACTGCTGCTTCACTTCATGCTCAGTCACAAATTATTATGGTGGAGGTATGTATTGTGCAAATATTCCAATCACGCAATTCAAAATGAGGAGCATTCAGTTCATTTCATGTTCAGCATCTGCATATGGAGGAGGGTTGGATTTATATCCATACAGACAAGCATCACAAAATGATGTGATTTATTGTTATTTCCTGTTCTTCCACGAATGCAAATGCTCTGCAGATACTCCATATGGTCACGATGCCTATTATGTTGATTATTATAATGTCTTTTTGAATTCAGACAATCCGTTCTATGAATGCTACACAACAAACACGAATGAACAGAGAGTGTGCTATGCATACAATTATGCAATTGCAAAAGATTGGTCATATAACCAAACATCAAAAAGGTGTGGCTGAACGAATGGTCGAAGGTTCTGTATGTGGGCGCTAATGGAAGTGACTCGAGTGGGCTGTGTGGGATGGGCGAATCGGCTCCATGCCAGACGGTGGGACATGCAGTGGAGACGGGCTTGGAAGAGCTGAGCTCATCAGTCACGCTGATGGAAGGGAATCATGTGAGCGAGACAGCAACTATTGATATTGGATCAAAGAAGATTTCAGTCATTGGGAAAGGGAGGACGGAGAGTTCGATTGGAACAGGAGCGCTTTCATCAGCTGGAGCGCTGTTCAGCGTGTCAACAGGTCATCTTGGTTTATTGCACATGAAGGTTGACTGCAACTCAAGTGCAAGTCCTTCGCCGAGTGTGGTTGTGGTGTCTGATGGGAGTGGGTCACTCTCGTTGGAGGATGTTGTGATCGCCACGAGTAAAACAGGAAATTATGTGATGTCGTCGTCAGTGTTTGTGGTGCCGCTGTCACAGCTGTCGATGGTTGATGTGGTGATCAAAGATATGAAATCTTGAAATCACTATTCTTCTTCCGGTATCAACAATCAAATATTGTTTTTTGATCTCTTTTGAAATTTGTTTGCTGGTTATATATATATATATTTATATATATTTAAAAAAGAAAGAAGAACCAAAATAACAAATTTAATGCTTTGGATCGTGGGAGCGGGGATTGGAGTTGATTTTTGATTCTTGTATTTTTTTCCTGATTTTTTTGGAAAAAAATTCATAATTGTTTCAAATTAAATTCTAATTAGAAACAAAACTTTTGCATAATTATAATAATTATAATTTTGTGTCTTCATAAAAATGTATTTTAAATAATTTCTGTTCAAATTAATAATTTTAAGAAAACGACATGAAAAATAATCGAGACGTTCTTTTCATTATCTTTCAAGTCAATTCTCTTTTTCCATTTATTTCTAACCAGTTTATGAGCCAAACTTTATTGATTTTTTATTTTCTATGGATACAGAACAGTATATTTTTTCTCGAACAATGTTGTGTTCAGATATAACACGGGACAAAATACAGAACTTCAGGCTTTTTCATTGAAAAGAATTGCAATCATCATTATCTATTTACAACCAAAAAATATTAACTAAGCAGATTCATTTTTTCGAATTTGAATAGCGCATATGACATAATGTTATTATATCAATGTTTCCTGTTTTCAATATGAATGTTCAATCAATTTTGAAATCTGATTAGGTTTAATAAAGTTATGAGTGAAATAAAGATTGTATGACTTGTGCAAAAAAAAAAAAAAAAAAAAAAAAAAATACTTGAAAGTCTGTATTTTTCTCCATATAATTTTATTTTCAACATCAATGTTTGGAAAAGAAAAGAAACATTCAGTTAACAAAACAAAAACAAAAATAAAAACAAAAACAAAAATAAAAATAAAAATGATAAAAACACGAGAAAATTTGAACGTGTTTTGAGAAAATATTTGTAATGCGGCAAACCATCAAAAAAAATCATGATAATAATTCAATTTTTTGATAAATTAGATTTTTTAAATTTTTGAATCATTCTTTTTGATTTATCATAAATGCAAAATACTCCATTCAATCGATTCGATAAGTTTTTGTTTATAATTGTGAATTGTTTCGAATGTTTCAAAATATTCCAAGAAACAATTTTTGATATTCTGAGAAAGGGAAAAAGAAGTCGAACAAATAGTATCTGCATTTTTTACAAAACATCGAAAATTATCGCTTTCAGAATTCGTCTTATCTCAAAACCACAATATAAACCATTTGAGTATTTTTTTCAACAAAAGTGATACCAAATTCATGAAAATATAAAAATTATCACATAATTAAATAAAAATGATGCAACGAAATTGGAATTCTCCAAATTCCATAATCAAAAAAACATTTGTTCAAAAAGTTTGCAATGAAGAAAAAAATTCACATTCCCACAAACAAAGAATGATTTCATATTTTAGGAGATTCTTATCTAAAAATCACAAATAAATAATTATCTTTAAGTGCGATATTTTGAATCTCTTAAAGCATTTTTGCATTCATTATGTCAATTTTCAAATTAAAATTTCCTTTTGTTAACATTCGACATCAAGAGATTTCATGAGATACATGTTGAAATTTGACTGATTGATTGAAAAAAATATATTTTTTATCAAACGATACAAAATTCCAGCCAAACATAAAATTTTCACTACAAATTTTCTTTGAAAAATTACCACTTTATTAAAGAAACTTTTCAGAAGGGAAGTGATAATATTTCATGATTATTCAGGTAAAAAGGGAAAAAATAAAAAATTCAATCAAGATTTTCTGAACAATTTATTTCAAAAAATTATTGAAAAGACAACGTACTGGTTCAAAATAATGGAAAATGCAATGATAATAAAACATGAAAACAGACATTCGAATAAAAAACTTTGAACATTTGGGGGAAAATACGGACTAACAAGCTTTTTTTTTTTGCGCAAAGAACTTTGAAATTGTTTCACTCATAACACAATTAAACTTTTTTCAAATTTCGAAACAAATTAAGTTTTCATAATTATTAACATGCATCATTGATATTATTTCATATTATTTTGAAATATTGTTTGAGTTCTAAAAAATGAACCCGTTTTATTCATATTTTTTGATCACAAAAAGTTCATCCATTTTGCAAAATTTTCATTGAAAAAGCTTGAAATTACATATTTTCTCCCATTTTTGTAATAAAAAGCAGTTGTTCTTGCTCTTATTTAATATAAAGCAAAAAATCATCTTTTTGAGGATTAAAAAGAATATTATTCAAAGAATAAGTTAAGTTCGGGTAAGTTTCAAATAATTCTGAGGAATCAGTTAATTTGACAATAACAATCGAATTATTAAATTCTTTCAGTTGAAAGAAATCTCCTCAAGTTTTTGAATCTCTCTTTAAAACATTTTCTTTTGCATCAATATAAATTTATTTTTTTTCCTATTCATTGACTTTTAACTTTCAGAAATATACAATGCATTAATTTTTATTAATAAAAAATATATTGAAGACGCAAGAAACAGTTGAAATGTTGGCAATAATCCGAAAAGCACAAAAATTTAAATAAAACATATGTAAAACAAAACAAAACAAAACAAAACAAAATAGTTTGATCAAAATGAAAAATTTTCGAAAACAAATTTTAAAACTAAACAATCAAAACTTTTTTTAAAAAAAAATAACAGAAAAATAAATCATGATATATTTGAATGTGAAGTTAGAAGAGAACAAACAACACAAACACAAAATATGTTTTATTTTTTTTTTTTTTTAAAAAAAAATAAACAAATCAACATAAAATTAAAACTTCTCTTAGTTCCCATCAGTTGGTAACTTCCTAATGATTCATAAAATTAAATGATATTTTTTTTTTTTTAAATAAAAAAGGTTAAAAAAAATTATCTTTTATAACATTTTCAATTGGTTGTTAACGGAATAAGTTGCTATACAATTTGCAACAAAAATTATTAAAATGGCAACTGAAACGAAACAATGAAATAAAAGCCAGAATATCACAGAAATAGCGAATTTAGAAGCTAACGAAAAAAACAAGAACAATGCTGTTAAAAAGACTGGCAAAATTAACAATCCCTTTTTTGTTATTCGTATCAAAGACAGATCGGATTGAGAAAGCTTAAATTGCAAGTTGACCAACAATTCATCAGTTCAACAGAACAATAAACAGAGAACAATCATGAGAACTTCAAAAAAAGATTCGAAAAGGAAGAAGGCATTAAAGAAGGAAGGAAAGAAAGAAAGAAAGAAAAAAATAAATGAATGAGAATTATTTTTTTGATTTTCATGCCAAAAATGAATTTATTCCCAGATTCATAAGAGATAACAAATGACTTGACAACTGTTATTATAATTGTGAAATTCTGTTTTGAAAAATTGTCAGAAATATCATCATTTTCTGTGAAGAATCAATAAAACTTGAATATTTGCAGCCCATTCAGCGAAAGGAACAACAACAACAACAACAACAACATTTCATAGAAATATTCCATTATTTGGGAACAATTGAAACAGAGAGAAAAATTGAGAGAGAGATAAATAGAGATAAATAGAGACAGATAGATAGAAATACGGTGAATATGTAATAATAATAATAATAATAATAATTATAATGAAAGCATGAAGAAGAAGAAGAAGAAGAAATTAGAATAATATTATTTTTGAGATTTGCAGAACATTCAACATAAAGTTAGGAGTATACTATTTGTTCTGCTGCATGAACAAAACATTCACACAACAATCAATAACAAGGAAGAGAAAGAGGAAGAGAATAGACGGAAAGAGAAAGAGATAGAGATAGAGAAAAGAGAGAAAGAAAGAGAAAGAGAGAGAAAGAGAAAGAAAGAGAACGAGAAAGAGAGAGAAGGATAGAATCTTATCAAAAACATGGAGCAATTATTGAAGATCAACCAAAATGGCTCAACTAATCACAATTGCAACATAAAAAAAATATTAATAAAATAGCTTCAGAATATCAGAAGATAAGAATAATAGAAAAGAACAACAGAACAACAGAATAACAGAAGAACAGAATAAGAAAGAATAAGAATGAATTATAGATATTATGATGGATTTAGATAGAATAATAAAGAACAAAGGAACTTTGTTCAAAAATTCTTGATTCAGAAGAAGAAGAAGAAGAAAAAGAAAAAGAAGAAGAAAAGAAAAAAAATTAAAAATTAAAATTTCCCTTTGAATTATCGTTCAGATCTGTCGATCCAACCACGATTTTCTATCAAAAACACGATTAAAAATGAAAAATAACTTTAATTTTTTTTTACTCATTGAAACTGAACAAAGCACACATAAACACACAAACACACAAAGAGATAGACAGAAACAATGATAATAAGAACATCCTTCTGATAAATAGACAAATGTGGGACAA